>NC_040241.1:19593972-19929597 GCF_001444195.1 Xiphophorus couchianus | reverse complement strand
TTATGACAAAAAGCAGCTGATATTGGAAAAGCTGAAATAATACAACAGCTGAAGCCAGAAATTCAAGAGGAGTGGAAAAGGAGGCATTGTGGATGCAGAGTAGGAGCAAAGAGAGAGAAAGAGGAAATTCAAACCATCTCTACCATTAAGCATAATGGGTAATATAAGCTCATTAGCTAATTAGATGGATGAACTTCAAGCCCTAACCAGGACTTAGCAAGAGTACAAGGAATGCAGCATAATGTGCTTTACGGAGACATGGCTGCAGGATCGTATCCCTGACTCCGTCTCTCTGCCAGACTTCCTGACTATATGAGCATAGAGAAATTAGAGAAAGAGCAGCTGGAAAAGAAGGGAGGTGGACTAGCAGGGATTGTGAACAACTGATGATATCTGTAATGACTCAGAGGGACACAGAAAATCAGCTATGACACAGGGGTGAGTAATAAATTCATTTATTTTGAAAGGCCGAGCAGACAGGGCACACTGGATCATCAGCTACAGCTTTGCAGGGGGTGGAGAGGAGAGCTCAGTGATCCGAGAAACACTTCAGAAGGAATCTGTTAGTGTGTGGAATATACACTAACCTGGTCTGCTGATCATCTACTGTACGGATTGGCCGAGGGACTAAGAATGGAGCAGATGCTGCACTGACGGAGGGCTTAGGGATGAGTTGATGTGGAGTGGCGCTCCTGCTATCTGCGTTGGTCCATGATGATGGACTAGGTCCCCCTCCATGTTCAGCAAAAGCACAATTCCTAATCCAAATCCTGGGTCAGACGGGCTGCAAAGAGAAAGTGAGCAGTATCTGTAGGAGTAGGTGTGGGTCGAGATCCAGATAGACAACCAGCAACGATCTGACAAGGGCAAGGCGAGGGGGCAAATCCAGCAAACAAAAGTGAGGTCACAACAATGAGGGCGAGATGAACAGTGCTGGAAAACTACTTGCATAATGTGTTCAATAATCTGGTAGTGGGAGTGTGACTGAGTGAGGCTTAAGAAAGGAAACAATCAGATACCAAGTCATGACTAAGTTGTAACACTGTCCGATCTGTGGATCCATTTTCTTTGGTTGGGTGAACAAACTCAGTAGGTTGTTGGCAATGAGTAGCACACTGCTAGTGGATATTTAGTGTAACACGGAAGAAGAAGCTAAGATCGTTGTTTTTCCGTACATCCAGTGGTTGGTGCAGGTTGCTATAATCGATTAGTAGCCACACAGGGACACCTGCTAGAAGAAGACAAATGCACCCAGTACAACACTTTCATTAATTGGCTGAGAAGTTGCCAAGCGACGGTACTTTTTTTGTTCCAAAGATGAGCAGAAAATAACAATGAATATCAGGAAGGACTTTGTTCCTTGTGTAATATAGAAATATTTCTTTGAACCTTCCATCTTAACTACATAAAGCCTCATTCACTGAGGTTGCTTGTACTTTAGAATCCCAGTAGTTCAGGATTTTCTTGTTTGTGGGTTTTGTTTCAGTAGCAAAATATTATGTTGATTTTATTAGGATTAAATAATAACTCAGCTAATAGCATATAAAAATTGAGAAGTCCATGCTCCTTTAATGTTTTATCTAAATAATTCAGTTGCGTTTTATATATAAATCTGGCTAGAAGATTTAAATGGTTGGTTCTTAGATGTTTTAATTTAGAAGCTATAAAAATGTAACCAACAGAAAAGATTTGTAATAATTTTACAGTGAAATATATAACAAGTGAAGAAATTATTTTAATTTGTTTTTTTGCATTCACTTAGAATCATTCACCACCTGTCAACAAACACTAAAGTCTAACATGAAGAAAAGGTTCCAGTCTGTGTTTGAAGGAATCGCAAAATCAGGAAATCAAAGCTTTCTAAATGAGATCTACACAGAGCTCTACATCACAGAGGGAGGATATGAAGATGTCAATGATGAACATGAGGTCAGGCAGATTGAAACATTGTCCTGGAAACCAGAAAGGCCAGAAACAGCAATTAGATATGTAGACATATTTAAACCCTCAGCTGAAAGAGAAGAACCAATAAAAACAGTGATGACAACAGGAGTGGCTGGCATTGGGAAAACAGTCCTAACACAGAAGTTCACTCTGGACTGGGCAGAAGACCAAACCAACCAGGACATCCAGTTCACGTTTCCATTCACATTCAGAGAGCTGAATCTGTTAAAAGATGAACAATTCAGCTTGGTGGAGCTTGTTCACCACTTTTTTAGTGAAACCAGAGGAATCTCCAGATTTGAAGAGTTAAAGGTTGTGTTCATCTTTGACGGGTTGGATGAGAGTCGACTTCCACTGGACTTCCACAACAATGAGATCTTGGAAGATGCAAGAAAGTCCACTTCAGTAGATGTTCTTCTGACAAACCTCATCAGAGGGAACCTGCTTCCCAAAGCTCACCTCTGGATAACCACACGGCCTGCAGCAGCCAGTCGGATCCCTCCTGAGTTTATTGGCATGATGACGGAGATCAGAGGATTCACTGACTCACAGAAAGATGAGTACTTCACCAAAAAATTTAGATATAAGAAACAGGCCAGAATGGTAATCTCCCATGTAAAGGAATCAAGAACCCTCCACATCATGTGCCACATCCCAATCTTCTGCTGGATCACTGCTACAGTTGTGGAAGACATGTTGAACAAGAAAGATGGAGAAGAACTGCCAAAGACCCTGACTGAGATGTACATTCACTTCCTGGTGGTTCAGACCAAACTGAAGGTCATCAAGTATGATGGAGGAGCTGAGACAGATTCACATTGGAGTCCTGAGAACCAGAAGATGATCGAGTCTCTGGGAAAACTGGCTTTTGATCAGCTGCAGAAAAGAAACCTGATCTTCTATGAATCAGACCTGGCTGAGTGTGGCATCGATATCAGAGCAGCTTCAGTGTGCTCAGGAGTGTTCACAGAGATCTTCAGAGAAGAGAGAGGGCTGTACCAGACCAAGTTGTTCTGCTTTGTCCACCTGAGTGTTCAGGAGTTTCTGGCTGCTCTTCATGTTCACCTGACCTTCATCAAATCAGGAATCAATCTGCTGGCAAAGGAAGAAATTAAATCAAAGGACTTTGAAACAAGAAGCCACCAATCCTCAGAGATAGAAATGTACAAGAGTGCTGTGGACATGGCCCTAGAGAGTCCAGATGGACACCTGGACTTGTTCCTCCGCTTTCTACTTGGTCTTTCACTGGAGACCAATAAGCGTCGCTTAAGAGGCTTTGTGGCACAGACAGAAGAAAGTTTAGGAACTAATAAAGACACAGCCCAGTACATCAAGGAGAAGTTGAATCATCATGATGTTGAGAAAAGCATAAATCTGTTCCACTGCCTGAATGAACTAAATAATCAGTCTCTGATGGAGGAAATCCAACAATCTCTATGTACAGGAAGTCTTTCAGCACAGCAGCTGTCTCCTGCTCAGTGGTCAGCTCTGCACTTCATCCTACTTTCATCAGAGAAAGATCTGGAGATATTTGACCTAAAGAAATACTCTGCTTCAGAGGAAGCTCTTCATAGACTGCTGCCAATAGTCAACGCCTCCAGCAAAGCTATGTAAGTACAGATGTAGTCAGTTTTATAAAAGTGCCTAATAACAATAATACAATTACTTTGTATTGTCTTTGTCTTTTCAAACTGAGTGGGTGTAACCTCTCAGAGAGAAGTTGTGAAGCTCTGTCCTCATTTATCAGCTCAACAACCTCTAGTCTGAAAGATCTGGACCTGAGTAACAATGACCTGAGAGATTCAGGAGTGAAGCTGCTCTGTGAGGGACTGATGAGTCCCAACTGTGAACTTGGGATCCTCAGGTAATTTAAATTCTATGTTTTGCATTTTATGTAAAATATAGAATGTAAAATTCTTTGTTTTACATATTTAAAAACATGTCTAAAGCATATTTGTTGTGTACATTTTAAAAGAAAACTGTACCAAGTATTGACTTTTCTCTGACTTGGCAGTTGCAGCAAAAACAGCCTCACGCTGATATGAAGTGGGCGAGTCAGTCAAGCAAACCATTACTATCTAGGGAAAAACATGAAAAATATAAAAGTTTTGAGCATAACAATGAACATAGAATTTTCCTTACTTGTCTAAGGGAAATAAGATGAAAGTTGTAATTTGGCCTGTATAACACCATGCTACTGTAAAAAAAATGTTACATGTTTCAGATTAATCAAGATAACTCGAGTATAAATGCAAAATGGTCTTAAGGTGAAAATATTCACTTGTTGTTGTAGGGATGTACAATATATTGTCAACAATATCAGAATCGACGAATGTTAGGTATATTTTCAAATATTAATTTGGTCCCAGCAATGATCCACAACCAGTGTCAAAATATATATTTTTCCCCCGAAACATGGTTCTCATTCTTGCTGACATGCTCCCCCCAGCAACAGCATTTTGCAAATTGTTTTTATTTTGTAGATGTTCAGAATAAATGTGTATAATTGGTCCTTCTGTATGAAAGTAGTGACTTTAAACTGCATCTGTAAAGTATTCCCAGTTCTTCATTTTTTTCAGATTTTGTTGTGTTACTGATTTGAAGGTATTTCTCTTTTTTAATCTACAAAAGTAACAGGTTTTCACTTTGTTAGTTGGACAAAGGGAAATTTTTTGGACATCTTTGTACATTTCCTAAAAATGTAAAATGTAATTTTGAGAAGTTACTTAGGTTGTTTACAATCTTTATTATGGTATTGAAGACTCAGCTGAGGTGTACCTTGTTTTCACTGACAATTAAGCTTAATTTGCTATAGGTAAATTAAGTCAGTCAACTTAATTCACCGGTAAATTAAGTTGACTGAACAGGATTTGTAATGGAACAAATTTGTCTATAAAATGTCTTGCAGGTGAATTATCAGAGCAGAAACTAAAGAATGACATCAAAGGCATTGTCTAAACCTTTGAGATTAAAGTGTCTAAAATCACAAATTTGTTGAACCTTATAAAAAATAAAGTATTTTTGGTGGCACTGAATGTACTGAAAAGCACTGAAGTTCCTGCTAATGTTTATTTGTAATGTAAGAAGTTTAGAACCACCAAGAACATCTGCAATGTAAAACTGAGTATTTGTACTTACGGTTGAGATGAGGACGAGAGCAGTCAGACCCAGAGTGAAGTGAGAAAAATGTTTTAATGAGGTCAAAATGCAAAGATGCTCAGGAACATTGCCAAGTACAACAAATGCCACCATGCAGCAATCACAGCAAAGGAACACAGAGGATCCAGGGATAATCAGATGACAGGTGAACTTCAATACATGTGAGAGACATCAGGACATGAGGGACAACTGGAACCAATAATGGGGAATGACACACGGAAACAAAATACGGTACTCTGGTCAAATAAACGAATACATTGGTTTGGACTTTGCAAGTTGTTAGATCAAGTCAAGAGATGGAAAATAGTCTAGATTCATAAACTCTAGACTACATTCTAGTGTGTTATAGAAAGTGGTCTAGAGTGTGTGTTATAATGTGTTGTTAACAGGGGAGATTTGCCAAAAGGAGATCTGTGCTCCTGAGTCGGAGGTGTCTACTTCCATGATTGGTCTGGTTGGATCAGGTTGGGTGAGGATGGGAGCTTTGGGGGTTTTTTGTTGTTGTTGTTGTTCAAGTCAGAAGAGTTTTCTGCTTCTGGGGATCAAATGAAGATTTTTTTGGTGGATTTGAGACTGTTGAGGGTAACAGCAGTTTGATTGTATCATAATGAAGCGACAGTTGGCAAAACATAGGAAGCATTGCAACTGTTTACAAGAAGATGAAGTTGGCCAGTTGAGGACCGTTAAAACCTTTTCCAGGTCTGTCTTCATCCGCCTGCTCCCCAGAATGAATCCCAAGAAGATCCATTCAATTGGAGAGAATCTGGTGAGATTAATGGGAAATATACCAAGATGTAGCTTTGAATTAGCAGAACTTTTTTGACCAATACAACCCCACTCTGTCATTCTAATTTTTAGGTAGCAACACTGGGAGATGGAAAATATAATATTTACTATTTGTCAGGCCAACAGGCCAGCATGTAGACTGCTGCTCAACAGACATGTTTCTCTAACCTTCATAGCAGGCCAACTAATTATTCTAACAGTTCTAACCAATGTGTCACTTTGAGAATATAGATGATTTTTTTCAACATTATGTGTTTGTGTCTGCAGGCTTTCAGGCTGCCTGATCACAGAGGAAGGCTGCGCTGCTCTGGCTTCAGCTCTGACTGTGAACTCCTCTCACCTGAAGGAGCTGGACCTCAGCTACAATAATCCAGGAGAGGCAGGAATGAAGAGTCTAGAAGCTATATTGAAGAATCCAAGCTTCAAACTGGACTCTCTGAGGTAAGGAAATATTTTCCGCAGCCACATAGTGCTACACCATTGCTTAATGCTAGATTCAGAACTGACAGTGCAAAATATGGCAGCAAATCATAAGGTGATGTTCAGGATCTTTGACAAAGAATTCTGCAGAGAGAAGGCAAGAAGGATTAATGATGGATTGGTTCATCTTTCTAGATCAATCTGAAGTGTAGGATAAACCCAAAAGCCCCAACCAGCCTCAGACAGTGAATGCTAGTTTATGTCAGAGAAGACTTGTAGTGCAGAAAGGGAAATCATGCCATGTTGGAGAGATAATTAGTTGTCCATACCAGTGAAAAAGGATGTTGAGCAGTTCATACAGAGCTGTGCAAAACTATTTAAACAGCTTCAACTTTAACAAACACAAAGCAATGCATAACTGCATAGTGGAAGCATAATTGTTGGTTGTATCAATCAAAATTAGTATCCATCCATTATCTAGCATGCTTGTCCTTGCAGGGCGGCGAGGGGTCAGGTACACTCTGGACAGGCTGTCAGTCCATCACAACATAACTAATAAGTTTTTCTTTTTTAATCTAGATTTGAAAACCGATTAGCTTTTTAATTTCTTGCTGTATGTTTAGGATCATTAATGCTGGGATTTGATCCTTGTTAAATAATATACATCTTATTTAACAGAATGAGGAAAAGGCATCTGTTATAACTGAACTGGTAGTACCAGTAAAATATTAGACTTTTGGTTAAAAAAAAAAGTGATGATACCATCAAAACACCTCCTTTCTTACAGCATGGAGCCTGCAGGAGACAAATGGATGACGGCAGGTCTGAGGAAGTGTAAGGGCATTTTTGATTCATAGCAGATTGTCTCATCTTTGCATGAATGAATACAGAAAATTATACATCAGTAACTGCATTGTGTTTGTTCTGTCCTTCAGATTCCTGTCCACTTACAGTCGACCTAAACGCTGTAAACAGATTCCTCAAACTTTCTGATGAAAATAGGAAAGTGAAGGTGACACATGTAGAAGAGGAGCAGCCGTATCCTGATCATCCAGGCAGATTTGATCTCCATCAGCTGCTGTGTACTGATGGTCTGACTGGTCGCTGTTACTGGGAGGTTGAGTGGGGTGGAAAAGTCTACATATCAGTGAGTTACAGGGGAATAAAAAGAAAGGGAGAGAGTGATGACAGCTGGTTTGGATTTAATAATAACTCCTGGTGTCTAATCTGCTCTAATGATGGTTCTGGCTTTGTTGTTGCCTCTATTCCCCATTAGCATCAGTCGCTGCCTCTGCTGTGAAATGGTGATACTGCAGTGGATTTCAGCCTGATTTAGTCATTTCTTCTGGATCCCATTTAGCATTAATTTGTATTAATACTTAATTAATTCACTTTCATTGTAAGCCTGCTATTCGCAGTGTGTGCACTGCAGATCGCCGTATTAGTTGACTTACTGTTGCTGGTGAAATCTTGCCTTCCCAGCTGAATGAATCTCACCTAAGGATAAAATAATTTTTCCCTTCCCATGTTCAGACCAATTGGAGCCTGAACAGCCACATAAATACGTTTTAATGAAAAAAACAAACAAACTCCTTGAGCTTAGCAATCAGACCGCAGCTGTTGGGCTCCGTTCTCCTCCAGTAATGTCACGCAAACTGTGCGTTTTTACAAGAAGGGCTTTTTGATTGATTTAACACTTTAAATCTTTTGCTAGGTAATTAGAGACCAAATACAGCAACCAGATGTAAAGTTTGACCTCAGAAAATATTGTTCTACCATTTAAGAACCTTAAATAGGTACTTTGAGTTGCACTGTGAAATAAACTGGAAACCAATGTTGTGCATGAAGATTATAATTATGTGAAAACTTGAAAAAAAGATTAAACAAAAGCATTAATTATTTCCGGTTCAGGGTGTGAGATGGGGCTGCACAGTGGCGCAGTTGGTAGCACTGTTGCCTTGCAGCAAGAAGGTCCTGGGTTCGATTCCCGGCCGGGGTCTTTCTGCATGGAGTTTGCATGTTCTCCCTGTGCATGCGTGGGTTCTCTCCGGGTACTCCGGCTTCCTCCCACAGTCCAAAAACATGACTGTTAGGTTAATTGGTCTATCTAAATTCTCCCTAGGTGTGAGTGTGTGTGTGTGAATGGTTGTTTGTCCTGTATGTCTTTGTGTTGCCCTGCGACAGACTGGCGACCTGTCCAGGGCGTACCCCGCCTCCCGCCTGGAACGTAGCTGGAGATAGACACCGGCAACCCTCCCGACCCCATTAGGGACAAGGGTGAACAGAAAATGGATGGATGGATGGATGGGTGTGAGATGATTGATATTAGTTTAGCAGGTGATTAAGAAAAGGAGACCAAAGTAAAACCAGAATCTAACATTTTGCCATTCAGACTTCTTGGTTCTTTGTCAAAATCTTAATTCTTGACCCATATTTTTATGTACATCTTTGTTCTCTATTTGTTAGAAAACTGGTTAACATGTACTTTTTTTTCTCAACTGCTGTTGGTTCATTGAAGTCTATAATGTACATTGTTTATGCATTTGTTTGAATTGCACTAGTATGTATGTTACAGTAATAACACAATGAAGTCTTTATATTGCTGAAATATTTGGAAGTATGTTTCAGTAATAATATAAGTGGCACACATGAATGTTACAAATATTTGTGTAAAATTAAGGTCTTGAAATCATTTTATCTGCACTACATTGTCTATTTATAATGTATTTTGTCAAAATCATGAAGTTTGGAAATGGCTTTATTTATTGATTTATGTCCTTTTACCAGTTACCTTTTCAGAACTGGATGGTCAGGATGGTGTTTGCTTTTTCCTCTCAATAAATAAACTAATCTTGGCTCTTTGGATTTATTTTCGTGATCTTTGTTAATGTTAATTAGCTGCTGTTCGCTCAAACATGACAGGCATACTTGCCCTTCATCTTTGGGTCGGGGATGAACAGTTAATCTGTGATTTCCTCTCTGCCTTTAGTGATTATGTTTTGTGCTACATTAGGTGACATACAACTAGAAAATTTAAGAAAATGAAGTGTTTGCCAGCCAGGTACATTTCTGTGGATTTTTAAAATCAGGAATCAGCCATGAAGAGGAGGACATGCAGAAGAAGGACTTGGCCTGATTTAGCGGTCTGCTGCTAATTGCTAACAGCTTGTTTAGCTTTGGATCTGGCTGAGATCTAAATGAGAGAGACACTAAGGGTGTGATGGTACACAAAAGTCACAGTTCAGCAAGTTTTTGTTGTTCTGAGGTAAAAAAAAAAAAAAGTGCCAAGGAGAAACCAGACCCTTGTACTACACTTTACTTTGTACAGAGGGTCTAATTGCTTCCTGGAGATGTGACCTGTGTTAAGGTTTTAAATTTTATGTGACGTGTGTAATAATGCACCAGTTAGATGCTGAGAAACTTACCAGAAATCGCCTGCGCTGTAAACAACCATCCTCCACTTCAAAGAGAGAAGAACGAGGCAGACTGTTGTTAATTCAATATTTGGAAGAGTGACCAACTCAGACTGAACGGCTTCCTTGGTCCAACAGTGACACCTAGTTGTCAATTTAATACTTTTATTTTGAAGAACGGTATATTTCTTCTTCGTGCGTTTTGTGAAATGCTGCGTTTCCTGCTCCTGTTACTAAAAATGAGGACAGCGTTAGATCTTGAAGGAACCAGAAAGAAAGCTTTAAAATTGTGTTCTTGGAAAACAGAATGATGTATAGATATTCGCAATTGTGATTTGTGATAAGAAATGTTATTTATTTAAGTAGTAGTAGAACTTTGGTTTATTTGTTGAAAAACAAAAACTTTGTTAAAAGGTTATGGAGACGATATATTCTTTTTTTGTCAACATTGATATTTTATTTTATACAAGAGAAACATGGGATACAGTGTTTTGTTGTATACTTGATTTAAAAGGCTCTCGATGACGATTTCATTTATATTTCATAATGATTAAGCCTAGGAAATTATTTTTATTGGATTAAACATGCTACAACGGGGCTTTGACTAGGTCATTCAATGCATAGATATGGTTTGATCTAAACAAGTTCACTGAGGAACTGGCTGCATGTTTTTCTGCTGGAAGTGGAACCTCCACCTCATCTCAAATCTTATCTAACCTCTGACATCTTTTCTTCCAGGATTGTCCTAGATTTAGTTCCATATTTCTGTTCCTGCTGCAACCTCCTCACAGCATGATGCTAACACCGCTATCTGCTAGCACTGTGATCGTTTTCCCCTAAGGACAGTATTTTACAGCAATTTTCTGTTTCAGTTTCATCTGATCAACTCTCCTTCCTCCACATGTCTTCTGAATTAATTTATGTATCCCTATGCAAGGCACTGGATCACAGAACGCCATTATGTGTCTCTAATACACATAATTTAAAATGTTAAATTATTAAAAATGGCTGAAAGAAGGCAGTTCTTCACCCATGGAGGCCACATTCTTCCAGCTGATCTTCCTCTGCTCCATGACCGCCTGCACGTCCTTCAGCGGTTCGTCCCCAACATCTACAACCTCACAGCTCAACATTGTTTCCAGTTTGCCAGACAGTGACAGTCACAGGGTCGTCCCTGGAGGTCAGCAGCACCACCTGAAGAACAGTCAAAGGGCCTTTAACATGGTATTCACCAAATGTTCACAAATAATGTTTCACAGATGGGAAATTCAACCTCAACTCCATCGTTCTGCAGCATCCAGAGCCCCGTTGTGTCTCTACTGTGGACACACATCATGTCCTCTCCAGATACGGACAGAAACACCCGTCCATCAAACATCCAGAAACTCTGCAGAATATTAAGGAAACTCCCTGACCAAAGTAGCCGTACCTGTTGGTAGAAGCACAAACAAATAAAAAAAACATTAAACCAATAAAGGGATTCATGTTTTTTCCATCATAATATATGACCAGTTCAGGGTGAACTAGTCAGTCCTAGTGAAGTGTTTGTTATGGCGGACCAGGTGGATGACGTTGTACCTGATGTGACGAGCAAACGTCAGTCCCAAAGGTCTAAGATTTCAAGTTCACCAGTTTATTCAACTCCAACAACAAAACCCAATAACTCCAAAGTATTTACACAGACGGTCAAAAACACGTCTGCCCCTCCAGGTTCAACTCCTGCCTACTGCTTCTTCTTCTTGGGTTTTTTTCGGGTAACGTTTGATGGCATGTGGGCCAGATGATTTTTCTTATCTACTTAAACTAAAGTCTGATATGTAATCCCGTTTCCTTTAAAAAATTGATAGGTCCTTTATTTATCTTATGTTTAACTAATTCATTATTCTCCACACCATATTTTATTAAATCTTGGTTTAATCCTATATTTCCCACAATTAATGATTAAATGCTCTAATGTCTCCATGTTGATACCACTCACATCTACATGATGGATGTTTACCTACCAAATTTAAAGTATTACATTTATTTCACCTTCCTCAAATTATTTCCACTCTTCCTACTTTATTTTATTTATTGCGACCTTTGTTCTCCTCCAAAGTTGTTGCCATTCAGATTTAACTTTGTTGTTAATAATAGACTTTATCTCAAATTTACAAAATGCTATTTCCATAATTCTAACCTGTTTTAAAGACAAACTGACTAAGTGATTTCCACCCTGAAGAACATCAGAAAGTCTTCACACAAAGAACCTAATGGACCTCACTAACAGGGCCGGACCAAGGCATGTGCTAGCTAAGCGGCTGCTTAGGGCCTCCATGCCACCAGGGGGCCTCCTAGAGAAATGAAAGCATGATAGAAAAATAAAGACAGCTCTGGAAAACATGAAGAGCCCACCTCATTGAGCCCAATCAAAAACTTCCTGGTTTTTCCATCAAATATTGATTTCTGGACTCTTCCTGAGTTAAAACATTAGTATTGTTGTTTCTAAATAAATGTAAACTTGTTTTCTTTGCATTTTTGAGGACTGAAAGCTCTGCATCTTTTTGGTTATTTTGACCTTTTCTCATTTAAATCAATACTAAATCTTTCCTTGGAATTTCAGAGACATTTTGTCAGTAATTCATAGAATAAAAGAAAAATTTTCATTTTACTCAAACATAAACCTATAAAGAGTAAAATCAGAGAACTGATCATTTTAAAGTGGTCTCTTATTTTTTTCCAGAGTTGTATTTTAGATAACATTGAATACTACAAACTAAATACTATTATATTTGGGAAAAAAATCTATTTTGTTTTTATAGATAATAATGATTAATCTCTTCCTGTTGATGGCTGCTTTCACTACAGGGGAAATATAAGATATTAAATTTAGTGTTTATCAGTTGATGTTACTTTCAAATAGTTAAAATAAAATGGCACGCGTTGCATTTTAAAATCCAAATTATTATTTTTATTTGTTACTCCTCTAAGGTAAAAATCAATAGCCATAATAGCACTGCTATGCTAATGACAAATGATGCTAATGATAGCAGGTACGTTACACATCGAGTAGATCAGGAATGATAAATCATCTGGTGTTGACATGTTGGTATGGAGGCCCCCCAGAAAAGCTGCATAGGGCTCCAAAAAGGCTTGGACCGGCCCTGCCCACTGACAGTGGTGGGAAGCTGCTGTTGATCTACCTGTAATGAATTTTCTTTAAAGATGAATGTAGAAAGAGCCGTTCTCATACAGCTCTCCGTCCCAGTCCTGACGGCGGGGACGCAAAGCAGGAACAAGATTTATTGGCTCCGTCAATTCACCACCTGAGAGAAAGAGGAGATCCTTTAGTTTGATAAGAAATGCATCATCTGGTCCTTAGCGACCTCCGGTAAAACATATTTAATCATATTACAACCGCTAACATTAATATATTTAATTTGAATTTTATGTCTCTCTTCCCTGAATCTGCGCTCATGTTCTGTTGCTGGACTGTCTGTCCCACCAGATAGTCACAGAACTTGTGACACCAGTTGATCCGTTGAGTTAAGAGGAATGGAAGATTAATCTTTCATCTTGCAGGTGCAGCCCAGATATAAACAAAGAACAGTACTAAAGTAAAACTCCGCCTTCACAGGTGAGGATTAACTGCTGACAGCAACCCCGGCGCTGCAGCATTCCTTAACCAAGTGTTTAAGTTTCATATTTCATTTCGTTGTGACGCAGTTAAGACAAGGTAAGACAATGGCCTCTTTGGTGTTTAACTTGTCTTTTACAGGTTTATTTTTGTAATTAAATTTATTTGTATTGTGTACGTCAAGTTTAAGCCAAGCAGGGAATTAAAGTCAGTCCTGATTTTGCTCTACATAGAACAAAAACAATCGCATAGATGGCGAGTCGCTAAAAGTGAGAAAAAACCAGTTGGTGCACTTAGAGAGCAAATACCTGCATCAACCTGAATTATAGTTTCCATCTCTTCCAGGTTTGTTCAATTCTCTGTTGTCTTATTTGTAACATAATTATATAATTTTTTTCTTCATTATAAAAGTGTTAGAAATAATTTTATTCCAGCCTTCTGTAATAGGATAATGAGGCTTGGTAGTGAAAGCACTGTGAAAACCTATAGTTTTTTTGGAATGAATTTGTCATGGTTTACGGTGTGAGGTGGTGAGGATAATGCGATGAACCCAGGTTGTAGAGTAGGAATGATGATTCAATCATCCACAACTAATCTCACAACTGGTACCTACTGGAACAAAAGAATAACTGACAGCAGACAAAATGACAGACTTGACTCAATAACTAGACAGTTTAGACAAAGACCCGACGAGGAACAAGGAACACAGGTGGGATTAAATAATCAGGGTAATCAGGGAACAAGACACACCTGGGAACAATCAAGGGGAAGACAGGACAACACGGAGACTCAAAAAGATACAGGAACCTAAAATAAACACACTGAAAAACTCAAATCCTCACAGAATTGAGTATTTCGAGGCTTAATAATGTATGAAAACCATAGAACAGGGGATTTGACCCACCTTTCATAAAGGTCTGCCTCCCAAAAATCATTGTAAACAGAAACTAGACTCACCTTCAGGTTTCTCCCAGATAAATGATTCCCAAATTTAAAACTAAGCAGTAAAAAAACAGTTTTGCTCCCGTTGACATAAGTTGCCAAAATTGGATTTAGCAGAGTTTTAACATTATTTTTCATATTGTATTTATCTATTTTTGGCTTCATATTTAAACAGTAAGCTGTGTTAGTGAATTCATATGCTTTGGAGAGAAGTTGTTTGACTTATTTTGTGTTTGTATACAGCACTGTGGAAGTGACTCCACCTGTTTTAACCCCACATTAGACTTGCATTCTCAGAACAGTACTTGGCACAGTGAATGTTGTTTGACCAGTAATTCCTGATAATCAAGTGATGTCTGGACTTCTTATTTTCACTCAAACAACTTGCAAATGTTCTTAATAATAAGTTATTTTTCATAATTATTGATAGTTTGATGAAACTTTCTTTCATGTTTCAAAATCAAGAAAGGGCATGACGTTTCTTTTAAATATTTGGTACAAAAAATCAGATTAGTTCCTTTCTTTTCTCTTTCTGCTTCTTTGTTTGCTGGTATTGCAAATAATATCAGCAGAGCTTAAGTGCAGGTGAGTAATTTGTTTTGCCTTTAATATAAACATTGCGTGCAGATTGATGTGAATTGGAGCGCGGCATCATGGATCAGAGTGAGGAGCAGAAAGAAGGAGAAACTCTCTGTGAAACCGAGAATCACAGCAAAGCCAAGAGGTGAGGTGACCTTTTACTGTTTTGTGTTTTCACTCTGTTCGCTCAAGGCGTCCATGTAACTTAAACAACTTTATTTACAGCAAACAATCTGAAGATGAGCTGGATCCAGAGCTCGGTGAAACCATGTCCATGATGGATCTTTTGGATTTTAAATCAAACCAGAGTTCAGAGAGGTGAGCTATATCTAATTAATCTGTCTAAAAATCTCAACATATACAGCGCTGTGACAAAATGTTTGCTCTTGGAAAAAAAAATTATTTTTATAGTATTTTTGTCAGACTGGATCTTGTTCTGCTCTAGTGATTTAATAATTCAACAGGTCAGTCAGTGAGATTAGTAAAACAGAACCAGAAAATTTTGTTAATCACAGTTAATTCATAATTTATTTATTTGTGGATTATATTCATACATACTGTAGGTTAAAGTTGGTTTGACTGGCAGTTTTTACTCTAATAAACAAAATCATGATTCGTGTTTGTCTGGTATTGAAACATTTGATGAGTTTTGAAGTTGGACAAAAAAAGCAAAAGCAGCAAAAAATGCCACACATTTCTATTTGCACATGTGAAGTAGCATTTACTGTGACTTTTTCAGAAAAACTCAGTCTTTATAAAATTTAATTTTGTCAAAACAAATTTGATAAAAAAGAACATTTATATCTTGTAGGCGGTGCATTATATATATATAATATTCAACACCTCTGAACACACTCTGATGCGTTCAGGGTGATGCACACTTAGTTTTTCTCCATGCACACAGTATGTGGCATGTAAAGTCAAGTTTGATGCATCCATATCTACCAGAACATATATATAACTAAGTGTGCATCACTCTGAACGCATCACAGTGTGTTCAGAGATGTTGAATATTCTACCATATTCCAGGTAGAATATGGTGTTAGCAGTGTAATAATGCAGGGATATAATTTCTCTGCTATGTCAGAGAAGCTGCTTTCTACCTTGCAACAGGTAGTGGAAATAAATGGAGATAAAAACACACATAAGACTTATGCAAATGTGAGTCTTTGTCTTGACTGTATGCCCTTATTATGCATATGGGTTGATTGCTGTGTGAGACTTTAGTTCATTGAGGCAAATGGCATTGAAGCTGTATTTTCTCCTTTTTCCATATGGTTCTTCAGCATTGTTGAGTCTTAGCTTTATCTCATTTTACTACCTACCATATAGAGGACTCTTTTAATGGAAATGAGGAACTGGCCACTGCTGCTCCAGAGTTTCTCTTGATAGCAACAGGCACACTTTGGCAGGCCCCATGTAAATTTCTTCAGAAATGTTCTAGTTTTATTTCTTGTGCAGATCTACACATAACATTCGTTGATTTTTTAAATCTTTTGCATGGAGAGCTGTAATGTGAGAAAAATCGATTTGATTCCCCCAGAGTGAAGATCTCAGAACTCCCTAGTGGTCAGTCTGCCCAACAGCATCCAGCAGAGCTGCACTCCATATTTATGGTCTGTACATGTATATATGATGCTTTCTGTCTGTTTTCTGACTATTCACAGTCACCTCTTTGCTCCAAATAGTAAAGTAGTGAATTGTAAGTTTGTGACTGCATTACTAGGTGCTGTTGTTTATCCAGTAGCACCTATCAATGCAGTCTGAATCACCTCAACTATGGTCTAAATGGTAGAACAATATTTTCTGAGGTCAAACTTTACATCTGGTTGCTGTATTTGGTCTCTAATTAGTTAGCAAATGTTTTAAAGTATTAAATCAACCAAAAAGCCCTCCTTGAAAAAAACGCAAAGTTTGCGTTACGTTACTCTAGGAGAACGGAGCCCAACAGCTGCGGTCTGATTGCTAAGCTCAAGGAGTTTTTATTTTCGCTCGGGTGTTGTTAAAGCATGTTTATGAGTGGCTGTTCAGCCTGCAATTGGTCTGGACATGGAGACGGGAACAATTATTTTATCCTGAGGTGAGATTCATTCAGCAAGATTTCACCACCACCATAAGTCAACTAATACGCCGATATGCAGTGCACACACTGCGAATAGCAGGCTTACAATGAAAGCGACCCAAATTAATACTAAATGGGATCCAGAAGAAATGACTAAATCAGGTTGAAATCCACTGCAGTACCACCATAACACAGCAGAGGCAGCGACTGACGCTAATGGGGAATAGAGGCAACAACAAAGCCAGAACCAGAGTCAGAGGAGAGAATTATAAAATTTTCCAGAAGAGTATTCCATCCAACCATCCATTTTCTGTTCACCCTTGTCCCTACCAGAAGAGTATTATTGAGCCTAATTTTATGTATTCTTATTATTTATCTTATCTTGGTAGATATATTTCCATAGACAGATCTATAGATCTGTAAATGTAAAGATGCATTTCCAAACTTCTCTTAGTAATCTTAAACATGTAGCCGATTTAATGTTCATGATTGGTCACCTCCACCAGATGTTATTCAGTGTTACTGCAACCCAGATGTGCTAAAGAACGCTACAGTAAGTCCTTTCTGCTTGAGACAATCAAACTTTATAATACATACATAGTCTCTAGAGCTGTGTGTTTTAGATGTTGAATCTATATTTAGTAATATACTGAGTGATATGTGTGTGTCTTTAAGACTATCACTGCTCATTGTTATTTATTATTGTTGTGTGTTTATTCTTATTACTTTATTTATTTAAATTTTTATTGTGTGCTATGCTGGGACAAACAAAATGCCCTTCCCCTATGGGATCAATAAAGTATTATATTATCTCATCAAACTCCTCCTACAGCATTTCACATAAAGACTTCAGAATCACTCAGAACAGCCTTTAAGAACTGAAGATCAAAAGTTATCAAAAGCTTTTTGTTGCATCAAAGCATGTGTGCGTGACTGAGACTCAAAATCTGATCATTTGCCGTAAAACATTAGTGTGGAATAACTTACAAATACACCACAATTGCATAAGACTTTATGTGTCATAACAGATCACTGATCTCAATCACATGATAAATTGGTGACGTCACATTAGCTTCACCCCCTTTGAGCAGAAAGTTATTTGTTTTCCTGCTGGTTGTCTTCCTTTTACTCTACAATTCAAACAGAATTAAACTTGTGACTGATGACATACATTTCCTGGGAAATATATTATATCCCCCTTTATAATGATCTCAGTCTAAGTTGTCTTTTTTCTATTGTAGGAGCTTAAAAAGAACATTTTCACTTTCGTGGAGAATGAGCTGAAAAATATCGAAATGGTTCTGGGTCCAAATTACCCAGAAGGTCTAGAGGGGAATGAGGATGATGATGTTTTAGAGGATGAAGATAAAGAGCAAATGAAGAGGAACAGAGAAGATTTTGAGAAGATGGTACAGCGCTTCCTAAGAAGGATGAACCATGAGGAGCTGGCTAACTGTCTTCGACTCAGTAAGATTTCTCTAATGCTAGAAGATTGATAAGTCAATTTGTATTTAAATTTATTCCCCACCTTCAGGGGCGTCATATAGGGGGGGGAAGTTATGACAATTCCAAGGGCCCCTGACCGACAGGGGGCCCTCTGCAATTTATTTAAAGTTGGGGCCCTGTCTTACAAAATTAATCATATTGTGTTTTTGTAAAATAGTTTTTAGCAGTAAACATCAAATGCTGCAGTATGTAACTGTTATAAAAAATATTTTTTTAACATATTTGTTAAAAGTGTCATTATGTTGTGACAGTATGGTATAGAAATAATCTGTGAAAAATTGATTTCATCTGCTTTCTCCCAGTACTATCTAGAAACAACCAATCAGAGGCAGGAGAGTTTTAGTGCTGTCAATTACAATCTCATGTGGCTGCTCCCTCCCTCCCCTTGCTCTGTGCTCTGCTGTATTTAGCAATGACAATAAGTTGTTTCTCCACCATTAGCACATTTAGTAGTGAGTGAATGAGGTTGATTGACAGCACTAAGACCCTCCTCCAGGTTCTGATTGGTTGTTTTTGGCCAGAATGTTGCATTACTTTAATCAGTAATAGCAGTTCAGGGGGGCAGTGGAGGAGATTGATCTTTTCACAGGTTAACTGTCTCATGACAAACTGATAAGACATGGTGACAGAGTCAACAAATATGGAGAAAACATATTTTTTATTAAAGTTATATATTGCAGCTTGAATAAAATGCAACAACATAACATTTTTTGAGAAGTCTGGATTGCTTCATGTACATTTTGCATGTTGTCTATGACTGTTGCTCATGGGGAGACATTTCAGTAATCTAAAGCTAGTAGAAAAAATGTAAGCAACCTACTTGCAAACTGTATGCAGACTGTTTCATGTAAAATTTATGAGCAGTAAATATTGTGCTAATATCAGTATTGAACCAAAGAAAGCAAGGCAATTGCAAACCTTTAAAATGGTGACACTTGATGGGTCAGATAGACTCAAGAAATTGTAACAGCAGCTGTGCAGGTAGGGCCAATCAAATTTTTTGTCATGGGGCCCAAGATTCCTGGCGGCGTTCCTGCCCACCTTAGACTTAGTTTGGTTCTCATGGAGGGATCTTTAGCATGTAGATATAAATCATATCTAGGCCAATTAACATCCAATTCTTAAGACTTATGCAAATTGGAGTCTCTGTCCTTTATGTATGCCATTGTTATACATGCCGGTTGGCTGCTGTGTGACCTTCTAGTTCATTGAGGCATATGGCATTGATGTTGTGTGATGCCTCATTATCCCATATGCCTCTTCAGCTTTGTTGAGTTTTAGCAAACAAGTCAAACAAACATTACACAATGAAAAAGATCTTATCTCCCTTGTAGGAACCCCTCGATAAGCTTCTGCAACATTACAAGTTTAATTTCCATCCATTGCCGCATTACTTTTTAACAAAGATCTTGTATTGATAATGAGAGCGTCCAACCACTGAGCAAAACCTTCTCCAAAATATCACAAAGATTGTCTATGGAGTACAGGTCTGAAATACGTGGTAAAATTGAAGTCTCATCTTCCCTGAACCACCTGGTCACAATCTGAGCTCTGGTATCTTGGAATACCATCAGAAAAAAATCCATTGATGGAATAACCTGGTCATTCAGTATCTTCAGGGGATATCATGATGTTGCTGACCTTTGATCTGACCATTTGCAGATTATAGCACTGCTTGTAAAAGCAGTGCTATGATACTAGGAATAATGGCTGTATCACTTCATCTGCTTCCCTTCCTACCCAGATGTACCCATCATACTGGAAGAGGGTAATTTGGATTCATCATGGCCTCCTTATGTCACACTAGAGTCCTATCTTTATGCTGCCTTACAATTTAAAGCTGTTTTCTCCAGTTAGTCTCATTGATTAAAGGTTTTTGTATGGCTACTTTACAGGTCAGTACCAAACCTTTGCGTTCCCTTCACATTGTGGCAATGTTTTTACTTACACTATTAAAAACAGACCTGAGTTCTACTGTTGTTTTCCTTTAGTTTGATTTAACTGAACACTGGTTTTTTCCTTCCAGTTTTTAATAATGTATTAAGAAGCTAATCATTGCATCATTTGGGGTTAAATAAATTGTTGCCAGCTTAGGACAGTTGTCTATACAGTAACTATCCAGTGGTAAGCTCTTACCCATTTTCTCAGTTAAATTCAAGTGGTGGCTTTTTCTTTTTGGTCAGGCAGTCTAACTCTGGCAGGAAGACTTAACTGGTTAGTTCAGAAATTTCAGGACTTGTAAAATTTAACAAATAAACAGAAAATATTTATGGTAATTTCTACATATACAGGTATGTTTTCAAAATGAGATGTGAAATGAGTGAAAAAAAAAGATTTTAATTGTTTTCTTTGTATTCTTTAAGAATCACTCATCACATGCCAACAAACACTAAAGGCTAACATGAAGACGAAGTTCCAGCATGTGTTTGAAGGGATTGCTAAGTCAGGAAATCCAACAGTTCTGAATGAAATCTACACAGAGCTCTACATCACAAAGGGAGACTCTGGAAATGTCAATAATGAACATGAGGTCAGGCAGATTGAAGCAGTGACCTGGAAACCAGACCATACAGAAACAGCAATTAGACAGGAAGACATATTTAAACTTGTATCTGGAAGAGATGAACCAATCAAAACCGTAATGACAAAGGGAGTGGCTGGCATTGGGAAAACGGTCCTGTCACAGAAGTTCACTCTGGACTGGGCAGAAAACAGAGTCAACCAAGACATCCAGTTCATCTTTCCATTCACGTTCAGAGAGTTGAATCTGTTAAAAGAACAATTCAGCTTGGTGGAGCTTGTTCATCATTTTTTTAGTGAAACCAAAGGAATCTTCAGGTTTGAAGAGTTAAAGGTTGTGTTCATCTTTGATGGTTTGGATGAGAGTCGACTTCCACTGGACTTCCACAACAATGAGATCCTGATAGATGTAAGAAAGTCCACCTCAGTGGATGTTCTTCTGACAAACCTCATCAGAGGGAACCTGCTTCCCAAAGCTCACCTCTGGATAACCACACGGCCTGCAGCAGCTAATAAGATTCCTCCTGAGTTCATTGGCATGAGGACAGAGATCAGAGGATTCACTGACTCACAGAAAGACATGTACTTCACCAAAAGATTTGAATCTAAGAAGCAGGCCAGCTTGGTAATCTCCCATGTAAAGAAATCAAGAACCCTCCACATCATGTGCCACATCCCAATCTTCTGCTGGATCACTGCTACAGTTGTGGAAGACATGTTGAACAAGAAAGATGGAGAAGAGCTGCCAAAGACCCTGACTGAGATGTACATTCACTTCCTGGTGGTGCAGAACAAACTGAAGGCCATCAAGTATGATGGAGGAGCTGAGACAGATTCAGACTGGAGTCCTGAGAACCAGAAGATGATCGAGTCTCTGGGAAAACTGGCTTTTGATCAGCTGCAGAAAAGAAACCTGATATTCTATGAATCAGACCTGGCAGAGTGTGGCATCGATATCAGAGCAGCTTCAGTGTGTTCAGGAGTGTTCACACAGATCTTCAGAGAAGAGAGAGGGCTGTACCAGGACAAGTTGTTCTGCTTTGTCCACCTGAGTGTTCAGGAGTTTCTGGCTGCTCTTCATGTTCACCTGACCTTCATTAAATCAGGAATCAATCTGCTGGCAAAGGAAGAAATGAAATCAAAGGACTTTGAAACAAGAAGCCATGAATCCTCAGAGACAGAAATGTACAAGAGTGCTGTGGACATGGCCCTAGAGAGTCCAGATGGACACCTGGACTTGTTCCTCCGCTTTCTACTTGGTCTTTCACTGGAGACCAATAAGTGTCGCTTAAGAGGCTTTGTGGCACAGACAGAAGAAAGTTTAGCAATTAATAAAGACACAGCCCAGTACATCAAGGAGAAGTTGAATCATCATGGTGTTGAGAAAAGCATCAATCTGCTCCACTGCCTGAATGAACTAAATGATCAGTCTCTGATGGAGGAAATCCAACAATCTCTACGTACAGGAAGTCTTTCAATACACCAACTGTCTCCTGCTCAGTGGTCAGGTCTGCACTACATCCTACTTTCATCAGAGAAAGGTCTGGAGATATTTGACCTGAAGAAATACTGTGCTTCAGAGGAAGCTCTTCAGAGACTGCTGCCAATAGTCAACGCCTCCAGCAAAGCTATGTAAGTACAGATGTAATCAGTTATATAAAAGTGCCTAATAACAATAATACAATTACTTTGTATTATCTTTGTCTTTTCAGACTGAGTGGGTGTAACCTCTCAGAGAAAAGTTGTGAAGCTCTGTCCTCATTTATCAGCTCAACGACCTCTAGTCTGAAAGATCTGGACCTGAGTAACAATGACCTGACAGATTCAGGAGTGAAGCTGCTCTGTGAGGGACTGATGAGTCCCAACTGTGAACTCAAGATTCTCAGGTAAGATGCATTTAAATTCTATGTGTTACATTCTATTTAAAATATAGAATGTAAAATTTTTTGTTTTACAGTTTTTAGAAACATGTCTAAAGCATATTTTTTTGTGTACATTTTTAAAAGAAAACTCTACCAAATATTGAGTTTTCTCTGACTTGGCAGTAGAGAGCAGTTGCAGCAAAAACAGCCTCACTGCTGATATGAAGTGGGCGAGTCAGTCAAGCAAACCATTACTATGTAGGGAAAAAACATAAAAAATATAATAATTTTGAGCATAACAATGAACATAGAATTTTCCTTACTTGTCTAAGGAAAATAAGATGAAAGTTGTAATTTGATCTGTATAACACCATGCTACTGTAAAAATATGTTACTTGTTTCAGATTAATCAAGGTAACTCCAGTATAAATGCAAAATGGGCTCAAGGTGAAAATCTTCACTTGTTGTTGTAGGGATGTACAATACATTGTCAACAATATCAGAATCGACGAATGTTAGTTATATTATCAAATATCAATATTAGTCCCAGCAATGATCAACAACCAGTTTCAAAATATATATTTTCCCCCCGAAACATGGTTCTCATTCTGGCTGACATGCTCCCCCCAGCAACATCAGTTTGCAAATTGTTTATATTTTGTACAGATTTTGTTGTGTTACTGATTTGAGGGTATTTCTCTTTTTTAATCTACACAAAGTACTTTGTTAGTGGGACAAAGGAAAATTTTTTGGACATCTTTGTACATTTCCTAAAAATGTAAAATGTAATTTTGAAAAGTTACTTAAGTATTTGCAGTCTTTATTATGGCATTGAAGACTCAGCTGAGGTGCACCCTGTTTTCACTGATTAGTTACATGTGTCTAACATTTAACTGATCAATTAAGCTTAACTTGCTATAGGTAAATTAAGTCAGTCAACTTAATTTACCGGCAGTAAATTAAGTTGACTGAACATGAATTTTTTTTTGTTGTTGTTGTTTTCTTCCCTTCCCTCCAAGGGGTCTTTTGTGGGCTCTAGTGTCCCTTATATGAAAGTAGGCTGACTGGAGAAGGGGAAGGAGAGGGGGGAAGACATGCGGCAAACATCGCCGGGTCCGGGAGTCGAACCCACGACGGCCGCGTCGAGGACTCAAGGCCTCCAAACATGGGTCGCGCTATATATACAGTATATTCCTTTATTTAACCAGGTAATCCCCGTTGAGATCTAGATCTCATTTTCAAAGGGGACCTGGGCAAAAAATTTGCAATACATAGCAACCTGGTTACAAGATAAAAACAATTAATACATATGCACAAGTATAAAACGATAAAAACTATTTAAAAACAATCACACTGTTTCATAGAATCTTGTTGCCTATCTTTAAGAACTGCTCAAAATAAGTCCAGTGAAATCATTTCCGACATCTTAAGTTCAGACTGCAACTGATTCCACGCTGTGGGGGCCGACACACTGAATGCCTGCTTCCCTTTTTCAGTTTGAAAGCGTGGGACATGCAGAAGAATAATGTTGTTGGAGCATAGAGAACAAATGCTGATTTCCATACACTAGGGATTTTGTTAGAGATTAGACTTAGATTAAAAATATGAGACAATGGCTCTGCTATAAACTCTGCAGCCAACTTTAGGAAAAAAGGATCCAGATTATCTGGCCCCGCTGATTTTCAGGTGTCTATGCTATCCCCTACGCCACCACGGCACGCCCAGTAATGGAACAAATTTGTCTATAAAATGTCTTGCAGGTGACTAATCAGAGCAGAAACTAAAAAATGACATCAAAGGAATTGTCTCTAAACCCTTTGAGATTAAAGTGTCTAAAATCACAAATTTGTTGAACGTTATAAAAAATAAAGCACTTTTGGTGACACTGATGTACTGAAAAGCACTGAAGTTCCTAGTGCTTATGTTTATTTGTAATGTAAGAAGTTTAGAACCACCAGGACCCTCTGCAATGTAAAACTGAGTATTTGTACTGAGGGTTGAGATGAGGACGAGAGCAGTCAGACCCAGAGCGAAGTGAGAAAAATGTTTTAATGAGGTCAAAATGCAAAGATGCTCAGGAACATTGCCAAGCACAACAAATGCCACCATGCAACAATCACTACTAAGGAACACAGAGGATCCAGGGATAATCAGATGACAGGTGAACTTCAATACATGTGAGAGACATCAGGACATGAGGGACAACTGGAACCAATAATGGGGAATGACACACGGAAACAAAATACGGTACTCTGGTCAAATAAACGAATACATTGGTTTGGACTTTGCAAGTTGTTAGATCAAGTCAAGAGATGGAAAATAGTCTAGATTCATAAACTCTAGACTACATTCTAGTGTGTTATAGAAAGTGGTCTAGAGTGTGTGTTATAATGTGTTGTTAACAGGGGAGATTTGCCAAAAGGAGATCTGTGCTCCTGAGTCGGAGGTGTCTACTTCCATGATTGGTCTGGTTGGATCAGGTTGGGTGAGGATGGGAGCTTTGGGGGTTTTTTGTTGTTGTTGTTGTTCAAGTCAGAAGAGTTTTCTGCTTCTGGGGATCAAATGAAGATTTTTTTGGTGGATTTGAGACTGTTGAGGGTAACAGCAGTTTGATTGTATCATAATGAAGCGACAGTTGGCAAAACATAGGAAGCATTGCAACTGTTTACAAGAAGATGAAGTTGGCCAGTTGAGGACTGTTGAAACCTTTTCCAGGTCTGTCTTCATCCGCCTGCTCCCCAGAATGAATCCCAAGAAGATCCATTCAATTGGAGAGAATCTGGTGAGATTAATGGGAAATATACCAAGATGTAGCTTTGAATTAGCAGAACTTTTTTGACCAATACAACCCCACTCTGTCATTCTAATTTTTAGGTAGCAACACTGGGAGATGGAAAATATAATATTTACTATTTGTCAGGCCAACAGGCCAGCATGTAGACTGCTGCTCAACAGACATGTTTCTCTAATCTTCATAGCAGGCCAACTAATTATTCTAACAGTTCTAACCAATGTGTCACTTTGAGAATATAGATGATTTTTTTCAACATTATGTGTTTGTGTCTGCAGGCTTTCAGGCTGCCTGATCACAGAGGAAGGCTGTGCTGCTCTGGCTTCAGCTCTGACTGTGAACTCCTCTCACCTGAAGGAGCTGGACCTCAGCTACAATAATCCAGGAGAGGCAGGAATGAAGAGTCTAGAAGCTATACAGAAGAATCCAAGCTTCAAACTGGACTCTCTGAGGTAAGGAAATATTTTCTGCAGCCACATAGTGCTACGCTATTGCTTAATGCTAGATTCAGAACTGACACAGTGAAATATAACAGCAAACCAGAAAGTGTTGTTCAGGATGTTTGACAAATAAAGAGGTCTGGAGAGAGAAGGCAAGAAGGATTAATGATGGATTGGTTCATCTTTCTAGACCAATCTGAAGTGTAGGATAAACCCAAAAGCCCCAACCAGCCTCAGACAATGAATGCTAGTTTATGTCAGAGACGACTTGTAGTGCAGAAAGGGAAATCATTCCATGTTGGAGAGATAATTAGTTGTCCATACCAGTGAAAAAGGATGTTGAGCAGTTCATACAGAGCTGAGCAAAACTATTTAAACAGCTTCAACTTTAACAAACCCAAAGCAATGCATAATTGCAAAGTGGAAGCATGATTGTTGGTTGTATCAATCAAAATTAGTATCCATCCATTATCTAGCATGCTTGTCCTTGCAGGGCGGTGAGGGGTCAGGTACACTCTGGACAGGCTGTCAGTCCATCACAGCATAGCTAATACATTTTTCTTTTTTAATCTAAATCTGTAAACGGGGCTGTGACTTAAAATTAGATCTAATTCATAAACCTGAATTGATCTATACCTTCTTAATTTCTTGCTGTATGTTTAGGATCATTTGAACCTTATTAAATAATATACAGCTTAATGCAACAGAATGAGGAAAAGGAATCTGTTATAACTGAACTGATAGTACCAGTAAAATATTAGACATTGGTAACAGAAAAGTGGTAATACCATCAAAACGCCTCATTTCTTACAGCATGGAGCCTGCAGGAGACAAATGGATGACAGCAGGTCTGAGGAAGTGTAAGGGCATTTTTGATTCATAGCAGATTGTCTCATCTTTGCATGAATGAATTCAGAAAATTATACATCAGTAACTGCATTGTGTTTGTTCTGTCCTTCAGATTCCTGTACACTAACAGTCGACCTAAACACTGTAAACAGATTCCTCAAACTTTCTCACAAAAACAAGAAGGTGACACATGTAGAAGAGGAGCAGCCGTATCCTGATCATCCAGACAGATTTGATCTCTATCAGCTGCTGTGTTCTGATGGTCTGACTGGTCGCTGTTACTGGGAGGTTGAGTGGGGTGGAAAAGTCTACATATCAGTGAGTTACAGGGGAATCAATAGAAAAGGAGTCAATGACGATTCCTGGTTTGGGTTGAATGATCAGTCCTGGAGTCTAATCTGCTCTGATGATGGTTACACTATTTGGCATGATAGTGTGAAAAAAGCTTTCATCCCTGTTCCCTCCTTCTCCTCTTCCTCTGTCTCTGGCAGAGTAGCTGTGTATGTGGACTGTCCTGCTGGGACTCTGTCCTTCTACAGAGTCTCTTCAGATACACTGATCCACATCTACACCTTCAACACCAAATTCACTGAAACTCTTTGTCCTGCATTTGGGGTCAGGGATCTTTCAGGAGTGTGTTGGCTCTCATTTTAGAATTGTCTTAAGTGCCTATTAAAACTAATACAACATCTCAAGAGCTATCAATGCATTAAAACCAGGAGAAAATAAGAAAAAGTCACATTAAATAAACTGTTTTTTAAAAGAAACAACATAGTCCATCAATCTTAAGTCCAAACAAAGGAAAATTCTGGATTCTAGGAACCACTGAACTAAAGGCTTTGTCTTCCTTTGTTTTCAATTTACCATAAAGAGTCATCAGCAGGTCCTGATCACAGGAATATGTGGCTGCAGTGGCCTTCTAATATTAAATGGTGCCTGTCTGTGAAAATCCTTTAAGTCAATAAAAGAATTTTAAATTACACTGAAAAAACACTGAAGTCAATATCACTGCATTGATATTGGAGTCATGTATAAAAACCTGTAGGATATAGATAGATAGATAGATAGATAGATAGATAGATAGATAGATAGATAGATAGATAGATAGATAGCATTTATTGTCATTGAACAGGATTCTACGAAATTTCTATTGCAACTCCCGTGCAAAAAGTCAAATATATACAATAAATAAAATAAACATTTTTTATTTGATTTGTCTGAAACCTGGCAGCATCATTTAGTACACCTTGAAACCGTTCTAGGGAAGGTATGCTAAAATACACAGAGTGCACTGGGGATCAAACAAAAGCCTGGATAATTAGTTCTGAGAATGTGACAATAAAGATTTCATTACCAGATGTTTAAAATGAATGAATCAAAGACTGAATGTGCATCCAAAGTAAAGTCAGAATGTAAGATTTTTCCCAAAACCTCTCGGTTCTTTGTCAATAAGCTCTGTGATATGCATTTTTCTCATGTACATCTTTGTTCTCTAAGTTTGTGAAAACTGGTTAAGAAGTAGATTTTCTTAGTTGCTATTGGTAACTGAAGACAGTGTAATGTAATCTACTTGCACTTTTGAGCCATTTGAACTGCACTATTTTCTAATGTTACGGTAATGACTCTATGCATCGTTTCTTTTCTTGTGATTAGATTTATTGCCAATAAGAAGAATAAATACTTGGAAATATACTTATTCACTAATATGTTATAAGTGGTACACATAAATGATATAAAAGTGAATGACATCTTATATTTGCACAACATTATTTATGTGCATTATTTTATATCCTGCCCCATTAAGGTTGGTGTCAGGATCTGTGGGTATTTGAATTAGGTTGTAGATTGTTGTCATTTTTGGTGTTCCTTTGACTTTTCTACTTTAGTTTGCCCTGTTTTCCATTTCTGTTCTCCCTACTGATTGTAGTCATGTTTTCTTGCTTCTGAGTTATTTTCTGATGCTCTAGTTTATCATATTTCTTTAATCTAAGTTGCTCCTTAGTGTTGGGATTATTTCCTGTTCCCCGGTATTCTCTCCCCACTTTCCTGTGTCACTTTCTCTTTCCCCCTCCTCAGCCTGGTTCTGGCTCCAACTACTCACACCTGCAATCAGTTAGCTTATTAGCCCTGGTCCATTGTTCCCACTATCAACCTCACAATATTTAAGCTCCTTATTCTCCAGTTACAACTCGCTGGTTCATCATGTCATCTCATCTTGTTCCTTCCTCCCTGGTTCCCTTCTGTTCTCTTTTTGTTTCTGTTTTGGATTTATTTTTTGTTTCTTGGACTTTGCATTTTTATTTTTTCATTAACCTTTGAACCTCACCTTCATTTCCTGCCTGCTGCATTTGGCTTGATACATCAACACATCCTAACAATTGGAAATGTCAAGTTTTTAATTTGGCTTCAAGTCTGTATGGTATTTACCTTTTCAGGTCAGGTTGGTGTTTACTTTTTCCATGAATAAATGAAATCATTTAAAAAATTGTTTCTTGGATTTAATGTAGTGATCTTTGTCTGCTGTAGTAATTGTTGATGTGGGCACTTGACCAGGGCATTATGAGAAGGGGGGGAAAAACCCATAGAAGACACCTGTTTATCTCTTAAATAAATAACAGTAGTCAGTGAGGAGTTGTAGCTTCATTAGGTTGTCTAGGGACATCACTAAAAGATGTGCTTCAGCAGGGCAGCATTCATATTCAATGCAGGTTGTATCGCTGTTAAAACTTGGGGGATACTATATATCCACCAGAGGGCAGCATTTCAATACTAGCAACTTGAACATACTTCAGATTCAAACTCACTGTAACAGACTGCTACACAAGATCTTTTCTGCCCACAATCATCAACATATACAATACATTTTTGAAGAATCTTGAATTAATGATTTGCATTTAATTTCCCTTTGGGATCTGTTAGAATATATTCTCATATTAACATGTCTGAGTTTTTTGTGTCGTGTTTGTGCCGTTTAATTTGCTTTGAAGTGCACACCTGCAAGTTCTGTATCCTGTTACTTTCTCTTTCTGTTTAGTATTATTTTTGTGCATGTTGTTCTGCGGTGGTGGGCGGGACGGGGGTCAGAATGAGTTGTTGGCAGCACTTTTCTGAAAAAGTTGGACCTGTGAGTTAGCAATAAAGAGAATACAGTTATCTGACAAAAGGCTGCGTGGTTAATTGTGAATATGATTACTGAAGAACAAAACGCAACAGGACCAATCAGGTATTTTTGAATTGTATCAAATTGAATCAGGTTTACTATTAAGTTGTTTGGTGGCTCCAATTCTAGATATATGCCATAAATTACTGGCCTTCTGAATATTTCAAATATAATTGAATTATAACTAGTCATGAACTAAATTTGAGATATTTTGCTTTTTTGCTGACTAGTCACAACTGTAATTAAATATATCTTAAATGACATAATTAGTCAAGATGTATTAAATATGTTTTTAGATATGAAGTAGCCTGTATAGGATTCAACTTGTGCAAATCCAACTACAAACATCGTAAAAGCAAATAATACCAGGCAAAACTAACTTAAGAGATATCTATAACTGTAGTTTCTGACTAGATAAAATTCTTTCTAAGTTATTAACTGACAGTTTTTCTTTTCAGGTATTTTGAATAATTATTCTGTCTAGTCAAAACATCTATTGTTATGTATTATTTTGAAATTTCAATGAAAAATTAAAAAAAATCAATAATTTTGAAAAGGCACAATTTTCACTTTAACAGGTTGACAGGAGCATTTTCCATTCTTCCAAGCTGTTTTTAAGTGCTTTGTGTGAACTTAAAAACACACAGTTTTTAAGAGATTAATTAGATTTTTTTTGTAGATATTTGATGCAGGCTTCCAGTATGTTGAGTCTGTGTTCTCCTCATGGCCCAAACTGCTGAGCTCTTTATATGCAGAGGAATATTTGCCAATTTTCTCCAGAACACTCGGCATCATTGGAACCAGCCTTAATTCTGCAGGCAACTGTTTGGACAGCTCAGTGGCAGAACTAGGGGAGCTTACACACAATTCTTAATTCAGAAATTTTAAAAATGTATTTTGACATTTTGACATAAGATAAATCCGATGATGCCAATTGAGATTTCTTGAAAGGCCTGGCTCAGTTACTTCAAAATGTAACTGAAGATAGTTTGATTTGTTATTTTTTACTGTGCGTAAATGCAGATGTGCTATATTACTATCCACAACAAACAAAATGTAATTAGACATATACAGTAGAATGTACAGTTGTCGGACGAAACCGATTATATGTGAAAACGGCCTGCCATAATTCATTTCCTGGAGCCATTGTTATTTGAAGAAAAAAAAAAGCAGACACTAAGGTTTCACTTTCACTTGCTTTTTTCTGTTGCGCAGATTATTTTCTATCAATCTCCTAGGAAATGTAATTCATTCGTTACGGACAGAACAATATAAATAATAATTAATCTATCAGTAGGATTTTTCTTTATGATTTCTTTGATGCTACGGGACTCAGTGGCAACTGTTTAGTCACGAGGATTGAATGCAAACAGGTCAAGTCGCTTCGTTAAATTTCTCCTCTTTGTTTTTTCCAACCAGATGTCCTAAATCTCAGAGCTGCTTTTCGGTTAATTCTCGGCGCTTAAATGCGGAATCATTGCTGTTGTTGTTATTGAACGTGTAATATGTGGCTAATTAATTACGACTTAAGTCAGATTTTAATTGTTGGCGGAGGAGATAAAGAAGAGCCATATTTCAACTTCCGGTCTCTGAGCAGAAATACCTCCATGAAAGCTGCTCGTATTTTGTGTTTAACAAAATAGATTTTCACTAATCGGGCCGTTATTAAATGTCCGTTCTTCATGGTTTGTAAAATATTAACTTTTATAATCCACTGTTATTATTTGACCGTTTACGTCATACATTTCTGCTGGATGTAGGCACGAACTGATTCTTTTATCACGAACTGATTCTTTTATCACGAACTGATTCTTTTATCACGAATTGATGCTTTTATCACGAACTGATGCTCCCGTGATAAAAGCAAATGGGTTGGTTGAGAAAAAATAATTACTTTTACGAAGAAGCGATCATTATTTCCTTTGACAAAATTTCAAATATTTTTTTTGCCAACTTAACTGTTGTTAAGCTGTATTGTAAGTAATGTTTAACTACAGATCATTAAACTGTTTAGGACTGAACATACCAGAGGTGAGTTAGTTACATTCAGTAACGTTTTGGGAAAATTTACTTTTAGGAGTTGTTATTCTACGCCATACTTTCAAGTAAGACGTATTGCTGCGCTTTAGTAAAATTATTGGCTAGTTAACATCACTGAATCAAGAACAAGCTGACAAGAATCACACCTGAAGTTTATATTAAAGTGAGACTTCTTGTTTGTACTCAAGCTATCAACAAAAGGAAAATATAAAATGCTGAAAAATCCTGTATAGGTGGATTTATTGTTTCATTGACTTATTTATAATCTTCATACATTATTAGGACTCGCTCAGGCTCTATGTTGAGAGTATATATGGGTATGTCTATGTTGACTAAAGTCTGATCTCTTAAAGAACTTATTAGAGTCAAAATGAAGTTGACTGATGATTGTTTTTCTGCAGAGGGTGAAATGTGAGTCTAAGCTGCTGATCTGAATTTGGCATTATGGAAACATCTGAGGACAAAGAAGAGGAAGTTCCTTGCTGTGAAAGCACTCTATGTAAGGAAGAAGAGGATCAGAGGTGAGATGACAATCTCTTCCTCTTATTGCTGTCATGATGTTGGTTTTATTCAAGTATTAGACCCAAAAGCAGAGAGGCGGAGGCAGCAGTTGAGTTTTGCTCATTTAATGAAGATGGGATGATAAAATGCTGAACACTTACAAAAATTACATAATCCAAGGTAAAAACAAAAAATAAATCCAAAAGAACATTAAGCCAGGAGACAAGAAGAGAAACAGGGAAGCACAGAGGACTGAGGTGAGAAGATATAAGAATGAGAGGCTTAAATACTGGGATGTAGCGAACTAGACAAAACCAGGGCTGATGAGCTAGTTGATTGCAGGTGAGAGTAGTAAGCAGGAGTCAGGCTGAGGGGAGTGGAGAAAGTGGCACAGGGAAACTAACTAGACAAATGGGAGAACACAAAAGAGTAAAGGAAATAAGATAAGGGAGCTGGAAATAATTATAACACTAAGCTAAAAGAGAAAACGATAAACTGAAAAGAGATAAATACACAAGGGGAAACTATGAAATAACCAAAACAGAAACAAGGCTGCCCTAAATATAACAACTAATGAACACAGAGCTAGAGCAACTAGAAGGACTAAATAAAGAAATAACCTAACTAGAATGACTAAAGAAAGATTGACATAGATACAAACAAAAAAGAATAACTAAACCTAAAGTAACAAGATAAGAAAACTAGAAACACTAAGGGGACTAAACAAATAAATAATCTTACTCAGATCCTAAAGAAAGATAGACATAGACTCAGACAAATAGAAACAACTGAACCTATGATAACAAAATAACATAAGAAATAAACATAACTAGAAACACTATGAGGGACCGAAATAAGGAGAATAAGAACAATACAAATTTAACCAAAATAAGTTACCTCGAATAATGAAACTAGAATAACCCTGAAGGAAAAAACTAAAATGAAGCAGTATATACATATATATATATGTATTATTATTCATAACCCTCTGCTATATTGTTCTAAAGTTGCGTCCATCCATCCATTTTCTAACACCCTTGTCCCTAGTGGGGTCAGGAGGTGCTGGTGCCTACCTCCAGCTAACGTTTCGGTTGGCGGGGTCACCCTGGACAGGTCACCAGTCTGTCCCAGGGAAACACAAAGACAGACAACCATGCACACACACACGGTCACACCTAGGGAGAATTTAGAGAGACCAATTAGCCTCACAGTCATGTTTTTGGACTGTGGGAGGAAGCCGGAGAATCCGGAGAGAACCGAGGACCTTCTTGCTGCAAGACAACAGTGCTACCAACAGTGCACCACTGTGCAGCCTTGTTTAAAAAGTAGGCACATGGTAAAATGTTTTACCATTTGGATGGTAAAACATCCAAAACCCCTTTGGATGTTTTACCCTTTCTATTGCTTTTAAAAATCAAATCATGATAAAAAATGATGGCTCTTTTGGCCAAAAAACCCCCTAAAAAACATTAATATCAAAGGGAAAACTGATTTCTACATCAAATCAAAAATATTTAGCGTAAAATAAATTATTGCATAAATATTTGCATACTTCAAGTCAATTTTAGTACATACACCTTTGGCTGCAATCACAGCACTGAGTTTGAGTGGATTAATCTCAATCAAGCTTCCACATCTGGATGTTGCAGTTTTCCTCCCTTTTTCCTGCTACACTGTTCAAGCTATCAGGTTGTGTGAGGATCAGCTGAGAATTTTGTCAGGTCTGTCTGGGCTTTGACTGGGTGAAACTGTCTATATACTGAATTAAAAAAAACATAATTCTGACATTATTTTGTGCTAGCTGTATTAAATAATTGCCAAATAAACAGAAAAATTTGTTTCTTTTCACATTTTTAAGCTTATTTACAACATATAGCATAACAGGAACCTCTTAGGTTTGCTGAATAGAAAAAGATGTAAATAATAAAATATGTGAAACACTTAATTTCCCTTGAACAGAGAGAAATGCCATCTTGAAGGAATGTTTCCTCAGAGTGTTTACTGCTCTTCATGTTGTAATGGTAGCCAAGAATAAACCAGTAAATGGACGTTCCAGACACAGGCGTCTTCATACTATTGTCACTTAAGACACAGTCACTGCAATCAGATGACCAAGATTCCACTCGTTTTGAGGTTACGAGTACAAGTTGCCTGGACCTCTGTTGAATTATGTCTGTCACTTTAAAGAAGGTGAAAATCTATAAATTCATTTTGTGTCATTGTTTTATTTTGTAGAAATTAGTTTTTAGTTTGACATGAAGGGACTTTTTTTTATAATTTAGTTGATCAAAAACACCTAATTTAATTGATTAGGATTTGTAAAAACAACAAAAAGGGCAAAAATATCCAAGGGGTGAATACTGTTTATAGGCACTTGGCGTTCATTAATCCTGGAAGTTTGTTTCTAACAGTAAATTAGATGAATATCTGATAGGCATTGATATTCTCACCCACAGGAAACAAAAGAAACAAGAACCTGGACCAAGCTGTCTGTCCATCAAGAGCAGCCACTCAAAACGGGATGGTATTAATTTTAATCTTGACCAATCCTCAGTTCCAAACAGGTGAGCGTTATGGAAATGTTCTAACTTTGTAATATGAGCCTCACTGAAAAGTTTTCATTCCAAAATGCAGCGGTGAGGGTTTTATACTTGATGGGAATATGTTGGTGCAGTACTCATCTAAAAAACGGCCTTCATAGAGGGATTATACAAATGCTGGTACATGCAAAACTGCTTTTCAAGAGCACCTTCCAAATAAACCATTTTGAGTCAAAGGTGGCACCCGTGCACCAGACCAAGTTGCAAAGATTGGTGTGCTCCCAGTTCACCAAAGATTGGTCTGCTCCCAGTTCACCAAAGATTGCTGTGCTCCCAGTTCACCGAAGATTGGTGTGCTCCCAGTTCACCGAAGATTGGTGTGCTCCCAGTTCACCAAAGATTGCTGTGCTCCCAGTTCACCAAAGATTGCTGTGCTCCCAGTTCACCGAAGATTGGTGTGCTCCCAGTTCAATGTCCCAACTAAACACCTAACTTTAGCCTGGCAGGGGGATCAAGTAAAGCCTGATGGGCTGCCAGGCTTGTAATACACTGGGGAAAACCCAGATTGGGTTTATTTTAACTCCAGTGTATGATTAGTGACTTAAGGAGTTTTTTTGTATCATCCCAACTTATCCCTTTCAGTAAACCTTTCTTTGATTGGTTGGAGTGTTCTTTAGACTTCATTCTGTAATGGTATCCAGGAATATTGATTAACCAGATGATGAACTTTCCAGACACAATTCATCATAAGTTGTCTTAATATGACAACTGCACTAAGGTGATCTCTAATCCACTCATTGAGATGCTATAGCACCACTTTGTTGGACCTTTGTTGATTTAGCTCAGCCACTTTGAAGAAGGTGAATATTCATGCAATCATTTATTTTATGATAAATATTTGTATTTATTTACTTATTATTTTGTAGGAATCAGTTTTCACTTTGACATTCAGGAAACTTTTTTTATTTCTTTGATCAACGAAGCCAAATTTGTTGATCATGATTGATTTGTAAAAGCAATGAAGAGGCTAAAATATCCAACGGGATGAATATTTTCTTATAGGCAATGTACCATTATTAATCCAAGAAGTTTGTTTCTGACAGTAAATGAGATAGATATCTGACAGGCATTCTCTTACACAGGCAACAAAAGAAACAAGAACCTGGACCAAGCTGTCCGTCCATCAAGAGCAGCCACTCAAAACGGGATGGTATTAATTTTAATCTTGACCAACCCTCAGTTCCAAAAAGGTGAGCGTTATGGAAATTTTCTAACTATGAAATCTGAATCCAACTGAAAGGTTTTCATTCCAAAATGACAACTTTTATTGGTCATATATCTTGGAATATTATACAATTGTATGTCCTTATAAAACCAGTTTCTTGCAAATTCATCAACAGTAAAATCATTTCAGAACATTTTGCAATGGCGATATTAGTGAAAATTGCAGTAATGACATCTGATTGACTGGAGGTGCAAGAAGAAGCTAGCTTGCTGAAGCTAGCTGTCAGGTTCAAACAACCTAAAACATTTTAACAGCCCACAAATAGGAGAAAGACAAGAGGGTTTTAGTTTTACTTGCTACAAGGAGAACTGACAGGAGCGTGCCTCAGTTACAATCTCCCACCGTTCTGAAGCACGTTCTGCCATACCCTATTTTTTTTTATTTCTTTAGTCCCTAGTTACATAGCTTATTCAGTTATCTTGAGTTAATTACATAGTGTTTTTCTGTTCTTCTGTTCTCTTGAGTCACAGGCATGTTGCACCTACGGGCTGACGTAGTGCAGAGTTCAGATCCTGTCTGCTTCCTTCTGCAGCTACAATGCAGGAACTGATGAACTCACAGAACAATGGGGACTGTTGCACAACAAAACAACTTCACACAGCAAACACAGCAAACATAAGATAACATATACTAAATATTTCTAACACTAGTCATGTCTGCTAACTTTTGAACATTTAAATGAAGGTGCTTATTGGGGAAGGTGTGTATGTGCTGGGGGGAGGTTAGCAGTTGATATATTTGCAGTATATTTTTTACAGTAATATTTTATTTATGTATATACTTATTTGGAAACTCCTCTCGTTGCAGAACATTTTTGAAAAACTAGCAAGTGTCCACATAGAAACATATAAACATGTTTGAAGATCTGTCAGACTGATGCATATTGTGATGTAAAATCATGCGGATGGCAGTGTGCTGCTTGATCACTTAGTATTGGGATCATTAACCACTAATTACTTCTGGGAGTCTCGACAATGTTTGAAAGTACTGGTTTATCTCTTTCATGTATCATCTTGAAAAAGGAATATGAAAACAGCAGAAGTCTAAATGATTGAATTTGGTTTGCTGCATGACATAAAGTCATCTTATTGAACATTCATATCATATGACTTTACTGACTTCTATGTTGAACTTGCACCAACATGATGGAAGCTAATTATTTATGATTTCTCCATAGGCGTGAACAGAGCACTGATGTTGGCCAAACTGCCCATGAGCATCTAATGCAGCTACACCCCATTTTTAGGGTCGGTATACAGTGAATACTACTCTTTCCATATCTTCTGTTAATTAAACTCCATATTGAACTTCTTAGATCATTTGATTGTCAGATTTTATTCAGGGGGTCTATTTATTTACGTCTTTCTGTTTTAGGAACTGGAGAAAAAGATTGTGACATTTGTGAAAGATGAGCTGAAGGAGATCAAAAAAGTCTTGAGTCCAGAGGGTCAGGAAGAGGTAAAAGAAGTGTCTGGAAATAGGAATGAAAAGCACAAGAGCAGCATCAGAAAGGCGTTTTTAAAAATCACTGTGAACTTCTTGAGAATGATGAATTTGGATGATCTAGCTGACCTTCTGCAGAACAGTAAGAATGTTATTTTTCTACAGAAAATATAAATGTAAAAATATTTTCAACTGCTGGAAGAAAAAAACTACTAGGGTCTCACTTGGCAAACTCTGATAATGGTAATGATAAAATACTGCTTAAAAAGCTAAATGAATATTACTTTGTCACACTGTATTTTCAAATAAGTTGGGAAAGATTGTTTTTTATGCAACATTACTTCATCAAGCTTTTTATTTGCATCTATATTTATTGCCAATTTTGGCAGGGTCAGTTCTCCATAAATGTTTTTTTAAAGATTTCATCAGCTCTAGTGGACTTTATTTGAGAGTATTCTGACAGGAAATCAGGTTGAGAGGAAAGGAAGCTGGGAGTCAAAACTGTGATGGCTGAGTGAGAACTGAGGCCTTTGTATATGGGCCATGCTTTGTAATTTAATTGCATATAATTTCCATGTGGGATCAATATAGTATTTTTGAATTGAATTGGATGGTATGAAGAAATTTCTCTCATAAAAACTAGATTTGCTAGAATCAGTTATACAATGACAATCCTGCCATGATTTCAAGCTCTGGGTGAAATGACTCAATTGAGGTTGTTCAGCTCCTAGATGAAGATTCTTCCTGGATGTTTTCTAGGCAGGCTCCACAAGGAGGAGACTCTTAAGGAAGAATAAAAATTATCTGAAGGCACTGTACCCTTTTCCGGCTCAAGACCATGGCCTCGGACGGTCTTGAGCCATCCGAGGCCATGGTCTCGGATGGCCTCCGAGACCATGGCCTACAGTTACACTTTCCTCAAAACACATTTAAAATCAATGTAAATTACGGGATGATCCTCATCCCGGCCGCTTCACATTCAACTGCGAACCGCTCCAGCTGGAGCGGCTTCTTCGCACAGGACAGCAAGAACCTGTCCTGTGTGAACAGGTTCTTCCTGTTCGCACAGGAAGAATCACACTGCTCTTCCTGAATCCGAGGTTCGACTATCCGACTGACCCTCCTCTCCAGGACTCCTGAATAGACCTTGCCAGGGAGGCTTAAGAGTGTGACGGTTACGTTCCAAAAGAACCGCGATAGGCGAAATCCGCGAAGTAGTAACCTTTCCTTTTTTACAATTATTATACAATGAAATATTCCATAATACATTGAAACCAAAGAACAAAACCTTTTTACAGGCCCAAACATTTGTTTAACAAATAAAAAGTACTGTATAAACATTTTTTAAAATTTTTTATAAATAACTACTGTACTGTAAAATAATAATTTTAATACTAACTGAAGGCGGATTCCCGTGCCCGAATTGCGGAGATCAGCAACCGCCCCACCGCGACCTGAGTCATTGGATTAGAATGGGAGAAAATAAAAAATGATTATGAAAAAAAACAAAACAAAGTACAGTAGGACAAATAGTGACTCACGTGTATTTCATTGCTCTTCTGACTGAGCCGCTGCATCCTGACTCCGCTCTGTAGCGGTTTTTTTTCTTCTAAAGCCCACGGTGCAGGTGTGTTTTTTCGAGAGAAGAACATAGTTATCGGTTGTTGTTGTCGCTCTTTTTTCTTCTGGGCAAAAAGATTCTTATAAACCGACATGCCACCATCGATTATGTTAAATTTGACAAACTGTTTTACGTACGTGTACATATTAAACCGCAACGTTGTTGACACACAGGTAGAGAAGAAGCGGAGAGACTGTTTAGCCAATCAGAATGCAGAACACAATGCACGATGCAAATCCGCAAATCAGCGAGACCGTGAAAGGTGAACCGCGATATAGCGAGGGTTCACTGCATACTCAATCAAGGCAGTAGATTACTTTTAAATTACATTAATGTTCTTTTTTGTTTTTTAGAATCACTCATCACATGTCAGCAAACTCTAAAGTCTAACCTGAAGGAGAGGTTCCAGCATGTGTTTGAAGGGACGGCTAAATCAGAAAGTCTAGCCCTTCTGAATCAGATCTACACAGAGCTCTACGTCACAGAGGGAAACTCTGGAGAGGTTAATGATGAACATGAGGTCAGGCAGATTGACGCATTTTCCTGGAAACCAGATCAACCAGAAATGGTAATTAGACATGGAGACATATTTAAACCCTCACCTGAAAGAGATGAACCAATCAGAGCAGTGATGACAAAAGGAGTGGCTGGCATTGGGAAAACAGTCCTGACACAGAAGTTCACTCTGGACTGGGCAGAAAACCAAACCAACCAGGACATCCAGTTCATCTTTCCATTCACGTTCAGAGAGCTGAATCTGTTAAAAGACCAGCAGTTCAGCTTAGTGGAGCTTGTTCACCATTTTTTTAGTGAAACCAGAGGGATCTCCAGATTTGAAGAGTTAAAGGTTGTGTTCATCTTTGACGGGTTGGATGAGTGTCGACTTCCACTGGACTTTCAGAACAATGAGATCTTGGAAGATGCAAGAAAGTCTATGTCAGTAGATGTTCTTCTGACAAACCTCATCAGAGGGAACCTGCTTCCCAAAGCTCACCTCTGGATAACTACACGACCTGCAGCAGCCTTTCGGATCCCCACTGAGTGTGTTGGCAAGATGACAGAGATCAGAGGATTCACTGACCCACAGAAAGACATGTACTTCACAAAACGATTTGAATCTAAGAAGCAGGCCAGCTTGGTAATCTCCCATGTAAAGAAATCAAGAACCCTCCACATCATGTGCCACATCCCAATCTTCTGCTGGATCACTGCTAAAGTTGTGGAAGACATGTTGAACAAGAAAGATGGAGAAGAACTGCCAAAGACCCTGACTGAGATGTACATTCACTTCCTGGTGGTGCAGAACAAACTGAAGGGCATCAAGTATGATGGAGGAGCTGAGACAGATTCACACTGGAGTGCAGAGAACCAGAAGATGATCGAGTCTCTGGGAAAACTGGCTTTTGATCAACTGATGAAAAGAAACCTGATCTTCTATGAATCAGACTTGGCTGAGTGTGGCATTGATGCCAGAGCAGCTTCAACATACTCAGGAGTGTTCACACAGATCTTCCGAGAAGAGAGAGGGCTGTACCAAAACAAAGTGTTCTGCTTCGTCCACCTGAGTGTTCAGGAGTTTCTGGCTGCTCTTCATGTTCACCTGACCTCTATTAATCCCAAAGTCAATCAGCCAGAAAAAGAGAAAATTAAATCCATAGATCCTGAATTAGGAAACTTCAAATCTGCAGAGATGGCTTTCTACAAGACAGCTGTGGACACGGCTTTAGAGAGTCCAGATGGACACCTCGACTTATTCCTCCGCTTTCTACTGGGTTTTTCACTGGAGACCAATCAGACTCTGATGAGGGGGCTGATATCACACACAGAAAGCAAATCACAGAACAATCAAGAAATAGTACAGTTCATCAAAAAGAAGATAAGTAAAAATCTTTCTGTAGAGAAAAGCATCAATCTGTTCCACTGTCTTAATGAACTAAATGATCAGTCTCTAGTGGAGGAAATCCAACAATATCTAAGTACAGGAAGTCTTTCAGCACACCAGCTGTCTCCTGCTCAGTGGTCAGCTCTGCACTTCATCCTACTTTCATCAGACAAAGATCTGGAGACATTTGACCTGAAGAAATACTCTGCTTCAGAAGATGCTCTACTGAGACTGCTGCCAACAGTCAAAGCCACTAACAAAGCTATGTAAGTACAGATTGAGTGTATTAACCCTTTATGACCTAAGTTTCAAATGTCCGCCTGGATATTTTAGCTTATTTTTATTGTATGCAGTTCTTTAAATGTCCTGTGAGTAAATATATTTTCCCACTTAACCATAACAACTGATACTTTGAATATCTAGCAAGTTATTTTCACAATTTACCATCTATTAAAAAAGTGCCCCTCAGATTAATTTCACTTCCTGCTACGGCAGGGTTGAAATTACCGTAATAACCCAATATTGTCTGGAAAGCACAATGTCTCCCCTTTCAGAAATCATTGTGATTTTTCACATAGCGCAAAGTGTAGTGGAATTACAGTACTGCAAATCTGGCAGAATTGTCTGCGTTACGTTCGGTCTGGAAGGGATAAATAAAAACGACTTCACATTTGATCAGTTAAATAAGTTGCACAAACTACAGAGCAGTTTGTCAGACCATATATTAGAAATAAGCTTTCTCATCTAAAAGCTACCCATACAAAACATACCAGCATGTCTTTCTGAAGATGTGGCTAAGACAATTATAGAAAAAAAATATCATCATGCCACTAAATCAATACCTGCAGATCTTTTTAACCTCTTGTGGGTAAGTTTTATAACACCTCAGAGAATCCTACTAAGGCGTCAGTGTCATACTACATCATAATGTTTTCAGCATACTTTATTTTGTGGTGACTTTCTGCTGCACTGCACTGCCTCCCAAGAGAATTTAATCCAGCAGATTTCTTGAAAATACAAAAAAAACCTCTATTTATTTTGTCTCATCAGACTCAGCGGCTGTAACCTCTCAGAGAGAAGCTGTGAAGCTCTGTCCTCAGTTCTCACATGTCAGGATTCTCACCTGAAGGAGCTGGACCTGAGTAACAACAACCTGGGTGATTCAGGAGTGAAGCTGCTCTGTGACGGACTGAAGAGTCCAAACTGTGAACTCGAAATTCTCAGGTTAGTTCAAAAATGTCTAAATCATCTAAATCATAGGACATGGGGCAGAAAATACTCTAAAATAAGTACTTATTAAATGTCTGTAAAATCGTCTGATTTTGGTTTTTAAAGCAACTTGAAGCATTTGTAACTTGGTCAGTGACAAACTCAACCATGTCATAAAAATATGTGGTTTAGAACATTCTTGTTATAGAGATTTTTTCCTATAAAATAAGAAACACAATGAATAACTTACTGAAGAAGGGATCATATTGACCTCCTTTTGTGGTGGAATTTATGGTAAGTATTTGGTGCTTTGCAATGGATGGAATCAACACAAATATTTTATAATCATTTTTGATTATAAAGATATATTATTGAGACAAAACACCTTTAATAAACTACAGTACTTGTAACTAAGAATTTATATTAGTTAATGGAAAACTGCAAACCACTATGAAAATTGCGGATTAAAAATAAGCAGGAATTATTCTCAGTCATTTACAGGGCATTTATACTAGTTGCTTTTGCTTTGGGTAGATTTATGTGTGTTTTGTGTGTCTGCAGGCTTTCAGGATGTTTGATCACAGAGGAAGGTTTTGCTGCTCTGGCCTCTGCTCTGATGCTGAATCCCAGCCACCTGAGAGAGCTGGACCTGAGTTACAATCATCCAGGAGAGACAGGAGCTCAACCTCTGTTAGCTGGACTGGAAGATGCAAAATGGAAGCTGGAGACTCTGAAGTAGGGAAACCTCTACTGCAGACCCATGTCTTACTGTTTCTTCAATGTTCTGCAACAAACCTAAGTTATTGAAACATATATCTTAAAAGTATTTTGTTCCTCATGGGTGTCCATAAAAGTTTAATGTAAACAGTATGTGACTCAATCAGTAGTTATAGTTTCAGTTTTGGCTTTCTCTTGTTGAGAACTGTACTTGTGGCTAAATAAAAATGTTGAAACATCTGTTAGTGATATCACGGAAAGCTGATATCACAACGTAATTTTGTCATATACATGATAAAAGACTGATGGGAATCTGTTGTCTCCTTCTGTCAGCTTGGATTCTGCTGGAGTCCAGTGGTTAACACCAGGTCTACGGAAGTGTAAGTGTGTTTTCCATTTGATTTATGGTACAGTGGCACATTAAATCATCACCAAATGTTTAGACCACTAATTGTTTAGTTATAATGAAGCTGTTAAGAAATAACCAGTTAATTGTTCAGTTCTTCAAACTGAATTATGTTTGTCTTGTCATTTAGATTCCTGTCCTCTCACAGTCGACCCGAACACCATGAACAAATATCTCAAACTATCTGACGAAAACTTGAAGGTGACACGTGTGGCAGAAGAGCAGCAATATCCTGATCATCCAGACAGATTTGATCTCTATCAGCTGCTGTGTACTGATGGTCAGACTGGTCGCTGTTACTGGGAGGTTGAGTGGGGTGGGAAGGTCTGCATATCAGTAAATTACAAGGGTATCAAAAGAAAAGGAGAGAATGATGACTCCTGGTTTGGATTTAATGATAACTCCTGGTGTTTAATCTGCTCTGATGATGGTTATGCTGTTTGGAACAACAGTAAAAAAAAAGCTTTTATCCGTTCATCCTCCTTATCGAAAGTGGCTGTGTATGTGGACTGTCCTGCTGGGACTCTGTCCTTCTACACAGTCTCATCAGACACACTGATCCACCTCCACACCTTCAACACCAAATTCAGTGAACCTCTTTATCCTGGATTTGGGTTCAGGAGTCGCACTAGGGTGTCTTGGTGCTCATTTTAGAGTTACCAGACAACTTTACATGTGTTTTATCCAATACATCGGTTTTCAGATGAATGTAATATTGATTGCTTTCAATTTTTTCCTGTTACTTTCTTTAAAAAAACATACCTGCTGTACCTTTACAGATCATCAGTAAAATTAAATTTACATATCACCTTTCGGGAGATAAAAATCAATAGGTTCTTCACAATAAACTAACACATCAACCAAAGAGCCAAAAATGCTTAAAAAACAAGAAGAAATAATAAAGAGCATATAAAAAATGGAACCTATAGAGTCCACCAATCTCAAGTCAAAAGGAAAAGTCCGTCTTACTTTGTTTGTGACTTAGTGTGGGGAGTCATGCTATCTACATTATTGGTACATTTTTGCTTGAAGTGCACAACATGCTAATGTGACAATAATGACAACATTGCGTTCTTGTGAATGCAATGTTGTGAAACAAAATAAAGATTAAACAGTAATATAAATACTTGGAAATATATGTTGATACTAATATGAGATAAACTCTGTTATCTTGCAAAAGCATTTCCCTTTTAACTTTTTAAATACTTGGTAGAATCACATAATTATGGTTCTTTACATCTCCTAGTTTTAGTGTTATGGTTCTCCACATTTTTGTTACCATTAACTTGGATGAACTCAATCCCTGTTGCCATGTATGCTATAATTACTAATCACTTAATTAAGCCATAAAAATATTGACTCTCAGACTGATTAAGGCCCAAAGCCAGAATCATTCACTGATGTCTTCTTTTATCCTTACAGCACTGAAGCAACTGGGATAACATTGTTACTTGTTTTTTTAGCAGAAATATGACTATTTAAGTACATTTGTAATTCCTAACTTAACCAATTTGATTAGATATTAAATGAATGGTGGGGACGATGGTAGGAGTTTACCGTTTGTTGGCTGCTCTGTTTGCCCATCTCACTGTGTCCTTGTGCCCTCTGATCATCTGTCTGCTGCTGGTTAGAGAGCCTCGTTGAGCCTGGAGCCTCCAGGCAGCTACTATCCGGTAGCTTCCTGCCATCAACATGAATGTGTGAGTGAATGACTGAATGTAAAGTGAAGGTCGTTGGGGTCCTCTGTACTTGATATAGTGCAGTACAAGTTCAGGCTATTTTATTTGCTGTTAAATGAATCATGATTTTTGCCATCTGAACTAAAAACTTGTATTAAAACATTAGCTTTGAAATAATCTATCAATGTGTAATAATTTATATATTTCTAATAAAAAACTGTGATGGTTGAAAATGTCTGCTTTATAAGTCTTCACAAGTTGTGATAAATGTTTTAGGTGAAAAGAAAAAAACATGCTTGTTAGAGAGGGCGTTAAGGATCAGAACATGTTGAGCTGCTGTTAGCTGAAGTGCAGGATGGGCTGTGAAAGAAATCTTCAAACCTAAGACAATATCAACTCTCAGGATGTGAAAAGCCTAGTAATAGCCTCTGACTTTATCTTCCAATCAGAGAAAACTGTCCAACAGAAAATAATAGAGCAGATAGTGTGATGACCAGAAGGATTACCTGAGACACTCCTGGGGAGCTAAAAAAGAGGCTGGGACCAGCAGAAGGGGGGAAATACTCCAGGTGACACCAAGGCCATGCATCAAGACAGCTGGATACATCTTCAGTGGAGGGAGTTAGATGAGAGAGGTTCAGCACTTTGGATAACCACATTACGATAAAGTCAAGGAAAATAAATAAAAGTTGTTCAAAAGACCCGTAAATGGTTTAAGTTTGATGTTGAGTACTACTGTTTGTATTACTTGATTTCTGTTCAGCGGTACTTTTGTCCCTTAAGGCATATAGAACTCAGCTGCCCGTATCATTACTAAAACCCCATCCATGCACCACATCACTCCTATCTTGCAAAGACTTCATTGGCTGCCTACCAAGTTCCGCATAGAATACAAAATTCTTCTGTATACTTTTAAGGCTCTTTACAATATTTCCCCACTATATCTTTCCAATCTTATTCATATTGCCACTCCCTCTCGTTCCCTCAGATCATCCTCCTCCATCCATTTGTCTGTCCCCTCTGTCCGTCTCACTACCATGGGGAGCAGAGCTTTCAGTCGCTCTGCTCCCCAACTCTGGAACTCATTACCACCTCACCTTAGAAACATAAAGTCATTCCCTAAATTTAAAACCGAACTTAAAACACACCTTTTTAGATCTGCCTTTTCAATATGACACAATTGGTTTGCTTGATTTTTTTATATAGATTTTTTTACATAGATTTATATATAGATCTCATATAGATACATTGTTGTGTATTTATTTTATCTATTTTTAATTGCTACATTTTATTGTTTCTGTTACTTTGCTCTTTGTACGGTGTCCTTGAGTGCCAGAAAGGCGCCTTTGAAATAAAATGTATTATTATTATTATTATTACCGTAGTTAGGGCAGTGATGACGTCAGCACACTGCTGTAACCAACGTTACTGATATCTGGTTTGCAAGTTCGGCAGCTGAGCCGCTGTGCTAACATGGGAGAGATTTGCAAGAGATGTGTGTTTTCCTTAGAAGTGCGTCAATGATAAATAAGTTGCGATATTTGAGTGTTTACTGCAGCTAATTGAGTGATTTGAAGTTTGTTCGTTTGCTATTATTTCACCTGTTGCTAAGTCCGAGCTATCTGCTACATGTGTGTATTGTAGAGCGTTGTGCTGAACAGAGGCATGGTTGTTAGTTAACTTGTCTTAGTTTGCTTATTAATAGTGATTTAGAGGTTGAGATTATTTAGGTTTTATCTATTTCCTTCTTAGGTCATCTAAGGTATAATAACTTGGTGTAATGTGTAATGATAGGACACTTTGAACTTATTTTCTGTATTCTTGTTTATTCTAGGAAACCACACACACCCTCACCCAGACACACCGAAACACACATTTATGCCCATCCATGTTCAATTGGATCGAGATCCGTAATACAGTTTGAAATACAGAACAGTTAAAGGGATCCTGCCTCCATCTGCTGCACCTCATCCTTGCATCCGGTCCTGAGCTGAATCCTGGCCTAAGTTGTGTTCTGGCAACACTCCAGGTTGAGAGCAGTGATAAACACGATCAGTGCCTTACAATCCTTCAACCCTACAGCAAACTCAGCTACAAAAGTGTTAGATTATTTTACTTTGGTCAGCAGTAAACAAAAAATTTTTAATGTCTGAAATTAACTGGATGTGGTACAACCACTTGAAAACTGCTCATGTTGATACTTTGAAATTTTTAAATAAGACTGTGCCTGTATTTCATAATAAAGTATGTTTAAATGACTTTAGATGTATTTTAATATTCAACATTTCTATATTGTGGCATTTTCTAACAATTTCGTCCATATTCTGTAATTGATTGGAAAGCTCCGTGGAAGCAGAAAGGGAGCTAGAAGGCATTTCTTAATTTAGAAATCTAAAAATGTCAGTAATTTTGACTAGTCATAGTTAAAAGACAGATATGTGACCCTTCAAATGACAAATTCGCCAACGCCATTTGAGATTTCTTAAAAGACCAGATCTTCAGAATAGTCAAAATGTTGTTTCAGATCCAAACTCATTTTTAGATTGCTAGAGTGTAATAACATCGATCAAATCTAAACGGTTTGCCATAGCATTCCTACCTGAAGTTTAGTAAAAATCTCTCATAAATGATAGTGGTCGGCTGTAGGAGCCTTGCAATTTTTGCCTTGCAATCGGTGGATCGCCAGATCGATCCCTGGTCTACCTTTGAGATTTCAGTTTGGCGTATAAAAGGCATTATTAAAAAAGAAACCAAAATATCACACCAGCATTCTAGTCTTTGTAAAAAATACTTTTGCAGTCTGGTTTATGGTTTTACATTGTAGATATTAACATAAACAAAATTAGTAATTTTGGCTGATTAGTACCGTTAAGTTTAGGGTAATTAACTGCTGGCAATATTACAATATTTTGTTATAAATTCTATAATTACTTGTATTTTTACAATATATTTCTGTGTTTTCTACATTTCATGACTGTCTAAATCACTTGAAATATATCTTTATTGACTTACAGTAACTCCCTGTATTTTCTACAGTAATAAAATGTTTTGGATATTACAGTCAGTAACTGTTGGTATTTTACAATTTTTTACTGTAAATTTACGGAGTTTTTTTTACAGTGTTGTCTCCACCCTTTTTAGCCTGTTTTTTAAATTTGTTTTTCTGTTGTGTTATACATCATGAGTTAATTAATAAACAAAAAACAGCACTGAAGAAATGTTTTGTTGTGATTAAATCTTATTTACTGTGAGGCCACTAAGTTGTTGCATTCACTTTGAAAAAAATAAATGTGCACAAAATCCAACTTTTATCTTTTGTGTTGCTTTAGGATTATATCTGAAACCTCCGGTAAGACACTAAATAACTACAATAAAGCAATTTGAGATTGTTTAGTGATCTTGCATGAAAAAGTGTCAACCAACATTTTTGGCTGGAAAAATTTTTTTTAGCCTTGATACTTTTGCTAGTATCTTTGGATTGGAGAGACACACAATGGTTAAAACACAGACTAGAAGGAAATTCTAACCACCATCTGCAGAACATGAAGCTTATTTTAGATGCATCTAGCAAGAGACTTCCAACCTCGAGGGCTTTTAACCTGCAGCCTCTGAAAACAGCAGCCTCGTGACATTTCTTTCTACAAAGGCGTGTCCATTTACAAACAATGAGCAGCACTTAAACGCCTCCCTCACAGGTGAGGCTCTGATGACAGGCAGACTGTCACCACCCCAGTGACGCGGCACTTCCCCATATTTCTTTATCAAACGCTTTCACATTTCATTTCGCTGTGAAGCAGAAAGATTTAAGGTAAGATAATAGCCTCTTTGATGCTTAACTTGTCTTTTACATGTTTATTTCTTGTAATTATCTTTACTTGTATTATATACATTAAACCAAAGAGGAAACTAAAGTCAGTTCTGATTTTGTATTCACTGCTTTATGCAAAATAAAAATAATCGCACAGACTGGTGAGAGAGAAAAACCAGTTGGTGCAAATACAAGCCTCAACTTGGTTTACAGTTTCCAACTATTCCAGGTCTCTTCAAATCTATTTCCTTATTCTTATTTGTAGTATAATTACTACAAATATTATAATATTTCCCCATTACAAAAGTATTGAAATAATTTAATTTCAATCTTCTGTAGTTGGGTAACTAGGCCCAAGCAGTGAAAGCACTGCGGCACTATAAGACATTTTATAGTTTTATAGAATGTTTCTTATTCTTTCCACAAATTCATTAGATATTTTGAGGGCTAAACAAAACTAAAATCATAGGTGGAAATCCCAGTGGAGATACAAGGAATGTGAACACACCTTTCACAAAGGTGAAACCATCACTGTAAACAGAGATTAGCCTTAAGTTCAGGCTCCTCCCAGATGTTAAAGAGACGACATTTATTGTTTTGCAACACTTCCTTAGGTTGGCATTCGCAGAACAACACCTGACTGACTGAATGTTGTTTGGCCAGTAATTCCTGATTAGCAGGTGGTGCCCAGACTTATTTTTACCAAAACAACTAGCAACTTTTGTTCATTATAATTATCAACAGTTTGAAGAGCGTGTTCACAAATATGAAAGTTAACATTTAAAATCATGACATTTCTTTTAAATATTTATTAGGAATATTCTTGCTTTTTTTGCCAGTTCTCTTCCTGCTTCTTTGTTTGCTGGTTTTGCTGTCTAATGCTGTTAGCTGATAGTTTTATTGAACAAACAATGTGAAGAAAACAGTATTTGCTGAGCTGAAGTACTGGTGAGTGAATTGTATTCCTTCTCCAGTTTAATATAATCACTCTGTGCAGATTGATGTGGATCTGAACTCAGCATCATGGATCAGAGTGAGGAGCTGAAAGAAGGAGAAACTCTGTCTAAAACCGAGAATCAGAGGAAAACCAAGAGGTGAGATAGATGGCCACCTTTTACTTTTTTGTTTTCACTCAGTCCAAAAAAAGGCATTCACATCAGTCAACCAACTTTACTTACAGAAAACAGTATGAAGATGAACTGGATCTAGAGCTCTGTGAGAATATATCCATGGATGATTGTATGGATTTTAAATCAAGCAAGCATCCAAAGAGGTGAGTTATGTATAATTAATCTGTCTAAACATCTCAATATATACAGCATTTCACAAATGACGAAATTTTTGCTCTCAGAAGAAAAAACTTTAGTGATTTAATAATTCAACAGGTCAGTCAGTTGATCTGAACTTTGTGATGTCAGTAAAACATCCATCCATCCATCCATCTTCTTCCGCTTATCCGAGGTCGGGTCGCGGGGGTAGCAGTTTCAGAAGGGAGGCCCAGACTTCCCTCTCCCCAGCCACTTCTTCCAGCTCTTCCGGGGGAATCCCGAGGCGTTCCCAGGCCAGCCGAGAGACATAGTCTCTCCAGCGTGTCCTGGGTCTTCCCCGGGGCCTCCTCCCGGTGGGACGTGCCCGGAACACCTCACCAGGGAGGCGTCCAGGAGGCATCCTGACCAGATGCCCAAGCCACCTCAACTGGCTCCTCTCGATGTGAAGGAGCAGCGGCTCTACTCTGAGTCCCTCCCGGATGACTGAGCTTCTCACCCTATCTCTAAGGGAGAGCCCAGCCACCCTACGGAGAAAACCCATTTCGGCCGCTTGTATCCGCGATCTCGTTCTTTCGGTCATGACCCAAAGCTCATGACCATAGATGAGGGTGGGAACGTAGATCGACTGGTAAATCGAGAGCTTCGCTTTTTGGCTCAGCTCTCTCTTCACCACGATGGACCGGTACAGCGCCCGCTTGACAGCAGACGCTGCGCCAATCCGCCTGTCGATCTCCCGCTCCCTTCTTCCCCCATTCGTGAACAAGATCCCGAGATACTTAAACTCCTCCACTTGGGGCAGGACACCCCCCCTGACCCGGAGAAGGCACTCTACCCTTTTCCGGCTCAAGACCATGGCCTCGGATTTGGAGGCACTGATCCCCATCCCGGCCGCTTCACACTCGGCTGCGAACCGCTCCAGCGAGAGCTGCAGATCACGATCTGATGAAGCCAAAAGGACCACATCGTCTGCGAAAAGCAGAGATGAGATCCTAAGGCCACCAAATCGGATCCCCTCAACACCTTGGCTGCGCCTAGAAATTCTGTCCATAAAAGTGATGAACAGAATCGGTGACAAAGGGCAGCCCTGGCGGAGTCCAACTCTCACCGGAAACGAGCCCGACTTACTGCCGGCAATGCGGACCAGACTCTGACACCGGTCATACAGGGACCTGACAGCCCGTATCAAAGGGCCCGGTACCCCATACTCCCGGAGAACCCCCCACAGGGCTCCCCGAGGGACACGGTCGAACGCTTTCTCCAAGTCCACAAAACACATGTAGACTGGTTGGGCGAACTCCCATGCACCCTCCAGGACCCTGCCGAGGGTGTAGAGCTGGTCCAGTGTTCCACGACCAGGACGAAAACCACACTGCTCTTCCTGAATCCGAGGTTCGACTATCCGACGGACCCTCCTCTCCAGGACCCCTGAATAGACCTTGCCAGGGAGGCTTAAGAGTGTGACCCCTCTATAATTGGAGCACACCCTCCGGTCCCCCTTTTTGAACAGGGGGACCACCACCCCAGTCTGCCAATCCAGGGGAACTGCCCCCGATGTCCATGCGATATTGCAGAGTCGCGTCAACCAACACAACCCTACAACATCCAGAGCCTTAAGGAACTCCGGGCGGATCTCATCCACCCCCGGGGCCTTGCCACCGAGGAGCTTTTTAACCACCTCGGCGACTTCGCCCCCAGAGATTGGAGAGCCCAACCCAGAGTCCCCAGGCTCCGCTTCCTCAGAGGAAGGCATGTTGGTGGGATTGAGGAGGTCTTCGAAGTACTCTGCCCACCGACCCACAACGTCCCGAGTAGAGGTCAGCAGCACACCATCCCCACTATAAACAGTGTTTGTGCTGCACCGCTTCCCCCCCCTGAGACGCCGGATGGTGGACCAGAATCGCCTCGAAGCCGTGCGGAAGTCTTTCTCCATGGCCTCTCCAAACTCCTCCCACGCCCGAGTTTTTGCCTCAGCAACCGCCCGAGCCACATGCCGCTTCGCCCGCCGGTACCCATCAGCTGCTTCCGGAGTCCCACAGGCCAAGAAGGCCCAATAGGACTCCTTCTTCAGCCTGACGGCATCCCTCACCGAAGGTGTCCACCAACGGGTTCGAGGGTTGCCGCCGCGACAGGCACCGACAACCTTGCGGCCACAGCTCCGATCGGCCGCCTCGACAATGGAGGCACGGAACACGGTCCACTCAGACTCCATGTCCCCCACCTCCCCCGGGACGTGTTCGAAGTTTTGCCGGAGATGGGAGTTAAAGCTCCGTCTCACAGGGGATTCCGCCAGACGTTCCCAGCAGACCCTCACAACACGTTTGGGCCTGCCAGGTCTGACCGGCTTTCACCCCCACCACCGGAGCCAACTCACCACCAGGTAGTGGTCAGTGGACAGCTCCGCACCTCTCTTCACCCGAGTGTCCAAGACATACGGCCGCAGATCCGATGAAACGATGACAAAGTCGATCATCGAACTGCGGCCTAGGGTGTCCTGGTGCCAAGTGCACATATGGACACCCTTATGCTTGAACATGGTGTTTGTTATGGACAATCCATGGCGAGCACAGAAGTCCAGCAACAGAACACCGCTCGAGTTCAGGTCGGGCGGGCCGTTCCTCCCAACCACGCCCCTCCAGGTCTCACTGTCGTTGCCCACGTGAGCGTTGAAGTCCCCCAGCAGAACAAGGGAGTCCCCAGGAGGAGCACTCTCCAGTACCCCCTCTAAGGACTCCAAAAAGGGTGGGTAATCTGAACTGTCGTTCGGCCCGTAAGCACAAACGACAGTCAGAACCCGTCCCCCGACCCGTAGGCGGAGGGATGCTACCCTCTCGTTCACCGGGGTGAACCCCAACGTACAGGCGCTGAGATGGGGAGCAACAAGTATGCCCACTCCTGCCCGACGTCTCTCTCCCTGGGCAACTCCAGAGTGGAAGTATGTCCAGCCCCTCTCAAGGAGACTGGTTCCAGAACCAGAGCCATGCGTCGAGGTGAGACCGACTATTTCTAGCCGGAACCTCTCGACCTCACGCACTAGCTCCGGCTCCTTCCCCACCAGAGAGGTGACATTCCACGTCCCAAGAGCCAGTTTCTGCAACCGAGGATCGGACCGCCAGGGTCCCCTCCCTTGGCCGCCACCCAACACACAGTGCACCCGACCCCTTTGGCCCCTCCCACGGGTGGTGGGCCCGTGGGAGGGGGGGCCCATGTTTCCTCTTCGGGCTGAGCCCGGCCGGGCTCCATGGGTAAAAGCCCGGCCACCAGACGCTCGCCATCGTGCCCCCCCTCCAGGCCTGGCTCCAGAGTGGGGCCCCGGTGACCCGCGTCCGGGCAAGGGAACACCAAGTCCAATGTTTTTACTCATCATTGGGGTCTTCGGGCTGCACTTTGTCTGGTCCCTCACCTAGGACCTGTCTGCCTTGGGTGACCCTACCAGGGGCATGAAGCCCCAGACAGCATAGCTCCTAGGATCATTGGGACACTCAAACCCCTCCACCACGATAAGGTGGCAGCCCATGGAGGAGTGTCAGTAAAACAGAACCTGAAAATGTTGTTGATCACATTTGATTCATGATTTAATTATTAACCTTACAAAATCCTGATTTGAAAAGGATATTTATGTTTATATATTTATGTTTGTCTGATATTGAAACTTTTTATTATATAGATTTAAGTTGGACACAAACAGCAAAAGCAGGGGAAAAAATTGCCATGTATTTTTTATATGCACATGTAAAGTATTATTCTCGAACCTGAAGTCTTAAAAAGACAAAACATTCATATTTTGTAGGAGCTGTGGGTCTTTTCTTAAACTGAAATGGTTCTAACTTAATTAGGTGTTCCCATTTCGGCAATGACAAAAAGCTTGCAAAAACCCCCATAAAAAAAAAAAAGCAGAGTACTTTAAGGCCTCACCAAGCAATTTTTAAATAAGTGTTTAAAGATCTCTCCTTTTAGCCAGATTAATGGTCCCTTCTTAAGTCACGACCTACTGATTTAGAATTATTCTTTATAAAGATCACCAGAGAAAAAAAATCTAATAATATTGTGTCGAATTTATACAAATGCTTACAATCATGTCTGTCGACGGGATCTCCTGGGATAAAAGAAAGATGGGAACTAGAAATGAATGTTGTGATTGAAGATGAAGAGTGGGAGCAAGTGTGTGTAACTGGACATAAACTGACTAAGAGTCCAACATGGAAAGAATTTTATTGGAAAATAATCGTTAGATATTTCAAAACTCCATATATTATTTCCAAATTTGATCAAGCTAAATCAAATTTGTGCTGGAGACAGTGCGGACTAGTTGGAGATCACACTCATGTCTTTTGGGATTGCCCAAAGATTAAGAAATTTTGGGAGGGAATTAGAGAGGAAATTTCAAATATTTTGCACACTTATATTGATTGGAACCCCAGGATCTTTGTTCTGGGAATTCCCCCAAATAATTTAAGTAAAGAAGAACAGTAGTTGTTTGGAATCCTTGTTCTCGTAGCCGAAAAAATGATAACAGTATGTTGGTATAAACTTTTACCCCCTACTGTAAATCAATGGAAAGAGAAACTAGTGAACGTTTATACGATGGAGAAAATAACAGCAAAATTAAACTTGTCCACTGACTTATTTAAGAAAAGATGGAACCCTTTGAAGACATATTTCCAATTAATATTGTAGTAAGTAAGATAAATGTAAACACACAGGCACATATTTTATAGGTAGATTTAACACATATCTCCGTTATGATAAAGACAAAAGTCACTCGAGAAAGATTTTTCCTTTATTTCATCCCCCATGTAAAAAATCCTGGATCTTCAGCTCGCCGACTTGTTTGGTTGTTGTTGTTCCACTGTTTGTCTGGTTGTATTGGAAATTGTTGTTTCTGACTTATTGTATTAATCATTGATTTTGAATATTGATCTGATAAAATAAAGTCTTTGTTCAAAAAAAAAAAAAGATCTCTCTTACTGTCTATGATTGTTTTACATGACAGCCCTCAGCGCTCATATTCCAGCTTTTCAACTGGACAACTGTCAGAAATAGACCATCATCCAGCTCCAGATGAGTGAGTTGTTTGTAAATGTTTTGTTTTTGTGTATAACTATTTTAACCATTCCAGCTACTTATCAGATGAATACAGGAATCCCAGATGGCATTATGTTTTCACCAGTATTCAACTACTTTAAATATATTTTCCATTACGCCTTTGTTTGTGTCTATAGGCAGTAGTTTCTATTATGACATTAGAAAATACTGCCAAGTAACTTTGCACATCTTTTCTTTTTTCAGACACACCTAAGACGCTGTAATGTTTTACTTGTGGCCTGAATGGGTTTCATTTTGCGATTCACCTTAGATTTGAACTTTTCACCATGTTAGGTTGATCTTCAACATAAGATGATGGTCTATATTATAGGTTATGTTATATGATGAGTTCTAATTGCAGATTCTCTTCCACTTCTTCGGGATCCACAGAGAAAGGAGTCACGAATAGCTTGATTTATTTTTCAGTGACAGTAAAATCCTGGAAGCGCTGTCTGAATTCCAGATAAAGCAGATAACGAGACTTAGTGATGGAGTGAAAAAGTTCTGAAGCATCTGGAAATAAAGACGTTAGGAAAGAAGTAGTGGGAGAGTACACAGGAGTACCAGGAGATGCAATATATTGTGAAAATAGTGGTGGCAAAGCCCAAACAAAGGGACAATAATGACCTATATGCTAGGTTGGACAATAAGGAGGGAAATAATGATTTGTTGGTGAAGTAGAGAGACAGAGATGGGAAGGATGAGCAGGTTAGGATTTCTAAGGGTAGGAATGACAGATGCTAAGAGTGATGGGAAGATAGAAAGAGTATTTGTAGAAGAAGGTGTTCTGGTCAGATGAGGCTCAAACCTTTTCTCTATTTTATGGTTTACACTGTCAAAACAAATGTAGAAAAAAGTATAAGTTTAATCTGTTGAAGTTCACTGGTATTCTAAGAAATACTTTGATTCTTAGGATTAATTTTATCATCTGTCAAGATCTACAAATAACTTGTTTATTTTTGCCTGTTTTGTGTGGAGAGCTGGAGTGTGATAAAAGTCTTTATGATTCCTCCACAGAGTGAAGATCTCAGAGGTCCCTAGTGGTCAGAATGCCCAACATCAAACATCACTGGGCTCCATATTTATGGTCTGTATATTTACATCTACTGCTTTCTATATGTTGTGTTCATATGGTCATCTCTACGCTACAAATTGTGAACTAGTGGATTGTCAGTCTGACTTATGGTCCTTTTCCAATAGCAACTAGCAGGGCAGTTTGAATTGGCTCAATTCTGTGCAGGTGGTTTTTCTACTACCACTGAGTAAGAGCTCTAGTAGGCGATGCCAGCGTCAGCAGAATGTGAACTGTATGTGACCCAAACACAACGTCCTTCATTAGCAATGATATATTTTGATATATATGTTGAAAATTCTGATCAGTCTTTGGCTTTTGGTCAGACTCAATCACTGTTGTGAGTTTTTTTTTAAATGGTGGATTGGATTATTGTAAGGGAGTCATTATTGTAATGTGGCCTCTGACTCCACTCTCTAACCAATCAGAGACCATCAGACTTCTGTCACGTTTTTCTGGTACCACAAAACAATTACTAGAGGAAAACCCTAGCCTGGATCAGTAGATCAAGCAGAAAACAGCCATAAAGTCTCTCCCATGTTTTATGGAAGAGCTCTTTCTCTTCCATAAAACTGTTTGAATCCAAACAGTTGACACATGGTTTCGTGGTCGTGAGGCATTCATATTCATACACACCTTTAATACAGTGCAGACTACCTGTGAGAGCCCCCGTCCCATTTCATTATACATCCTATCCGATGGGGCTCCCACTCTTTCCCTGCATCCTCTATTTTGCTTTTATAAAATGGTCATGGAATTAGTGCCAAACTTTTCTTCTGTTTGATACTTTTTCAAGTTATTAAAAGGTTTTTACTGCATCAAAGCATGTGGGCCTCAAAATCTGACCATTCGCCAGGGTGGAATAACTTCCATATACATCACAGCTGCATGAAATATTATGTGTGTCATAACAAACCACCACTGATCACAATTAGTGACATTACATTAGCCTCGCCCTCTTTGTACAGGATGTTGACTGTTTTCCTGCTAATTGTCTTTCTTTTACTCTATGATTCATACAGGTTTAAACCTGTTTCTGATTACATACATTTACCAAAAAATATATAGTATTCACCCTTTATCTGAGTGAAGTTGCCCCCCACACCTTCTTCAAATCAGACAAAATGGGTGTTTGATTTAATATCTTCAAAGCCAAAACTGCACAAATGAAAATTTTTTGTTGCACAACAAGCATCAACTTAGCCAAACTGAGTTTGTGCAAATAAATAAATAAATTTAAATGTGAGCGGGGGAAGGGGAGTGGTTGACCTCTGATGACCCCTGGAGAACATTTTTCTTAATATCTTTAGAATGATAGCAGCAAAAACAAAAAATGTTGCTGCACAAACCAGCACAAATGTATTTGAGTTAATTGACACCATTTTGTAGAAGGTGGAGGGGATGGGTGACCTTTCATGACCTTTCATGATTGTAAGAACAATCACAAAAAAATATTTATTTTTATTTTTAAAATGATAGCATCACAAATGAAAATTTTTGCTGCACAAATGTAGCACAGATGTTTGACACCAATTTTGATTGATTTGAAGAAGGTGGGGGCAAACTTCACTCAGGTCCACCACCTTAATGATTTCAGTCTATTTTTATCTTTTTTCTGTTTTAGGAGCTTAAAAAGAACATTTTCACTTTTGTGGAGAATGAGCTGAAGAAGATCCAAATGGTTCTGGGTTCAGATTACCCAGATGTTCCAGAGGGGAATGAGGATGATGACGTTTTAGAGGGTGAAGATAAAGAGCAAATGAAGAGGAGCAGATTAGCTTTTGAGAAAATCACACAACATTTCCTAAGACGGATGAATCAGGAGGAGCTGGCCAACTGTCTTCAAACCAGTAAGACAATTTCTCTAGAGAGTTAATATGCTGCAAGATTGATAAGTAAATTTATCTTTCAATTTATTCCTTATGTTAGAGTTAGTTTGGTTTTCATGGAGGACATTAAAGACATTTAGTCAATAGGTATAGATCATGTCTGGGCCAAGTAAAGTCCAATTCTTAAAACTTATTCAAATTTGAGTCTTTGTCTTCAATGTTATACATGCTGGTTGGTTGCTGTGTGAACTTCTAGTTCATTGAGACATCTGGCATTGATGCTATGTGATGCCTCCTTCTCCCATATGCTTCTTCAGCATTGTTGAAGAAGCATATGTGGTTCCACTTTAGGTGGGTCTTATCTCATTTTGATACCTACCACAGAGAGGAGTCTTAATGGAGGTGGGGGACATCTTGTTTGTTTTTCTGACCCCTGCTGCTCCAGAGCAGCTTTTGATGGTATCTTCATGGTTCTTCCTTAATTGCATGTCTGGTGCTGTCACTGCTGGTTTATTTCTTAAATAAGAGATTGTTTCAGCATTACCTACTAAAAGGTATAGAGATTCACATGGTTCACAACTGAAGGATACTTACCTGAAGACTAGTTATAGGAACGCCAAAACAATTGTACAATGATATTGATGAAGTCACATTACTTTGTTTTGTCTATTGGTCAGACAAAGGAAGGAAAGCCAAACAAATCAAAGAAACATCACACAATGAAAAAGGTCAAGATCTTCTCTCTCTTGTTGGATCCCCTTTAGCTTTGATTACAGCACATATTTGCTGTGACACCATTTCAATGAACTTCTGCAAACTCACAAGATTTATTTCCATCTAGTGTTAATCTGCCTCTCTTCTTATCTTGATGTGCCTATCATTCTGGAAGAGAGTAAATTTGGACTCATCAGATCAATTGACCTTATGTCACTATAGAGTCCTACCTTCATGCTGCCTTACAAGTTAAACTTTTCTCCAGTTAACCTCATTGATTAAAGGTTTTCTTATGGCTACACTACAGTTCAATGCCCATCAGTCCCCTTCATATTGTGGAAATGCTCATTCTTAGGCCTGACGTCTACTGACCTTTTCCTTTGATTTGATTTAACTGAACACTTAAGTGATCACGAATTATAGTCATTCAGGGTTTTGTTTCCTTGAGGAGAATGAGCAAGGACATTTTTTTTTCCAAATGTGTTAGAGTTTTAACCCAACTTTAGTAGTCTCTGGATCTCCTTAGATGTTTCCTCTGCTTGATGCCAATGATGTTACCCTTCTAAAACAGACTAACATATTTTCCACAACAATAGGACGTGTCTTTCCACAAGGCTGTTTAAAAAATGAGAAGCTACTCATTGCATCAGTTGGGGTTAAGTAACTTGTTGCCAGTTGAAAGACAGTTGGCTATGCAGTAACCATTCAGTAGGAAACTCATATTTTCTCAATTATATTCAGGTATTTTTTTCTTATGGCCAGACATTAGGATTTAAGTAATTGGTTCTTAAATGTTTTGTTTCATGGCTTATAAAAGATAAATTAAGCAGAAACATATGTGTAATTTCTACATATACAGGAAAGTTTTCAAAATGAAATAGAAAACAAGTGAAAAGAAACATTTTAATTATTTTACTTTGTTTGCATTCTTTAAGGATCACTCGCCACATGCCAACAAACACTAAAGTCAAGCACGAAGAAGAGGTTCAAACATGTGTTTGAAGGGATTGGTAAATCAGAAAATCCAACAGTTCTGAACAGAATCTACACAGAGCTCTACATCACAGAAGGAGACTCTGGAGATGTCAATGATGAACATGAGGTCAGACAGATTGAATCAGTGTCCTGGAAACCAGACAGACCAGAAAAATCAATTAGACACGAAAACATATTTAAACCCTCACCTGATAGAGATGAACCGGTCAGAACAGTGATGACAAAGGGAGTGGCTGGCATTGGGAAAACGGTCCTGACACAGAAGTTCACTCGGGACTGGGCTGAAGACCAGGCAAACCAGGACATCCATTTCACTTTTACGTTCATGTTCAGAGAGCTGAATCTGTTAAAAGATAATCAGTTCAGCTTGGTGGATCTTGTTCACCACTTTTTTAGTGAAACCAAAGGAATCTTCAGGTTTGAAGATTTAAAAGTTCTGTTCATCTTTGACGGGTTGGATGAGTGTCGACTTCCACTGGACTTCAAGAAAAATAAGATCCTGATGGATGTAACAAAGTCCACCTCAGTGGATGTTCTTCTGACAAACCTCATCAGCGGGAACCTGCTTCCCAAAGCTCACCTCTGGATAACCACACGACCTGCAGCAGCTAATAAGATCCCTGCTGAGTTTGTTGGCATGATGACAGAGATCAGAGGATTCACTGACCTAAAGAAAGACGAGTACTTCACCAGAAAATTCAGATATAAGAAAGAGGCAAGAATGGTAATCTCCCATATAAAGAAATCCAGAAGCCTCCACATCATGTGCCACATCCCAATCTTCTGCTGGATCACTGCTAAAGTTGTGGAAGACATGTTGAACAAAAATGATGGAGAAGATCTGCCAAAGACCCTGACTGAGATGTACATTCACTTCCTGGTAGTGCAGACCAAACTGAAGGGCATCAAGTATGATGGAGGAGCTGAGACAGATTCACACTGGAGTCCTAAGAGCCGAAAGATGATCGAGTCTCTGGGAAAACTGGCTTTTGATCAACTGATGAAAAGAAACCTGATCTTCTATGAACCAGACCTGGCAGAGTGTGGCATTGATATCAACGCAGCATCAGTGTGCTCAGGAGTGTTCACAGAGATCTTCAGAGAAGAGAGAGGTCTGTACCAAAACAAAGTCTTCTGCTTTGTCCACCTGAGCGTTCAGGAGTTTCTGGCTGCTCTTCATGTTCACCTGACCTTCATCAAATCTGGAGTCAATCTGCTGGTAAAAGGTGAAATGAAATCCAAGGATTTAGAAAAAAGAAACCATAAATCTTCAGAGGCAGAAATGTACAAGAGTGCTGTGGACACGGCCCTAGAGAGTCCAGATGGACACCTGGACTTGTTCCTCCGCTTTCTACTTGGTCTTTCACTGGAAACCAATAAGCGTCGCTTGAGGCTTTGTGGCACAGACAGAAGAAAGTTTAGCAATTAATAAAGACACAGCCCAGTACATCAAGGAGAAGTTGAATCATCATGGTGTTGAGAAAAGCATCAATCTGTTCCACTGCCTGAATGAACTAAATGATCAGTCTCTGATGGAGGAAATCCAACAATCTCTACGTACAGGAAGTCTTTCAGCACACCAACTGTCTCCTGCTCAGTGGTCAGCTCTGCACTTCATGCTACTTTCATCACAGGAAGCTCTGGAGATGTTTGACCTGAAGAAATACTCAGCTTCAGAAGATGCTCTTCAGAGGCTGCTGCCAGTAGTCAAAGCCTCCAGCAAAGCTATGCAAGTACAGATCAATTAAATCAAATCAGTTTTTTCTATTTCATTGTACAAACTAGTGAACAGCAAAATAATGAAGTATTTCTCTGGGAACTATGTTAAAAACCATGTGAGAAAGCAGCATAGATACAATGACAGAAAGTTGCTTTTACATCTTTTTACTGTTGTATTTTATAACTTTGAGACACTAATGTAAATTAAATGTATTATTATTATACCTCAAACTCCATGCCTTCAATTTCTTTTATGACCAATTCACTCTCCAATACCCTCTGTGATGACTCCTACTAAGACGTGCAAAATCCTCATTAGAAGAAGATGGTCTGCAGCACTTTTCTATGTGCAATCAGTGGCAGACACAGTTGTTGTAGGTTGCTTGGAGCATGGCCACTCACTACAGATGTGATTCTTTTTGTGTGCACCACTTTGTGCTCCTTATTTGGAATCTTTCAAGCTCAGGACCATAGTGCATCAGCCCAGATGTAATCTGTATGTATCCAGACCCTAAGTCCATCAGGTAGCACAGAGAGACTCCTACACAATGGCAGTAAAAAATAACCAATAATGACATATTATGTCAGTCTCACACTATGTCTTAATCTTTTGGCCTTTCTGTTGTAAAATGTTCATAGCTGACCAAGATAAATAAAAAACTGTTGTTTATGTCTGATGTAGCTATTTTATCTTTAGGTGCTGCCTTGAAACCGATTTTGGTGCAGCAGCTCACTTTAAACACATAATAAAAAATACTCTTTATATTTATTTTGTCTCTCTAGACTCAGTGGATGCAACCTTTCAGAGGGAAGCTGTGAAGCTCTGTCCTCAGTTCTCACCTGTCAGGATTCTTGCCTGAAGGAGCTGGACCTGAGTAACAACAACCTGGGTGATTCAGGAGTGAAGCTGCTCTGTGACGGACTGAAGAGTCCAAACTGTGAACTCAAAATTCTGAGGTTAGTTCACATTTTAAAATCAGATTAAGCAAGAGTGAAGATGTGCTGATAAAAGTATTCATGGGGTGTGCCGTGGTGGCGTAGGGGATAGTGCGACCCACCTTTGGAGGCCTTGAGTCCTTGTCGCGGGTTCGACTCCCGGACCCGGCGACATTTGCCTCATGTCTTTCCCCCTTCTTTCCTCCCCTTCCAGTCAGCCTACTTTCACATAAGGGACACTAGAGCCCACAGAAAGACCCCCTGGAGGGGTTTTAAAAAAAGTATTCATAAAATGTCTGTAAATCCCCAAATTCTTTTTAAAGCAACAAAAGACAGAATTTGTAACTTGGTATTTTCATTGAGAAACTCAACTGTGTCATAAAAGTATGTGGTGTACTCTAGACCATGTTTGTTGAGGAGTTTAAGTTTTCCTACACAGAAAATCTGGAAATCATATCTTTAGTTGCCTGTCGATTTTTTGTGGTGTTTTAATTTTATATTTTTTAGACTAACCCTCTTTTTCACCAAGAGGTGGAAACATGCAGCAAACAGATGTAAATGTACAGTAAACAACATGAGCTGCAAACACATGAATGATGCAAACTCCAAAACACAAAAACACAAATACAACAGAACAGTGCTGCCATCAAATATACTGCAACCACAGGAAATAGAATCAAGGGAGAAACACTGCAAATAGTGAAAACAACAGCAAGTATGAAATGATTCACGCTCACCTGACAAAATAGAAGTGCTCCAGGCCACTAGGGGGAGTCAATCAACAAATTGTATGGGACCAAATACGGGATGCCAAGACTTAATGGGAGGTCAGGAAGGAAATAAGATGTGTTATGCTTGAAACATGGTGATTTTTACAGTAATGTTGTACAGATGAATATTTATGTAGGTGATATTTTAATTAATCCAAACTGGTTTGGAGCACTTCCATTTTGTGGAGCAAGTTTCAGTTGTTCATATTTGCAGCTGTTTGTTCTGTTTGTGACCATTTTCCTTTCACTTCTATTTCCCATGGTTGCAGCATGTTGTTTGTTGCTGCTTTTGTTTTGCTAAATTTTATTTTTTGCTCATATTTTCTATGATTGCAACATTTTTTGTTTGTTTCATCTGCTGGCAATTGTAGCATTTGGTGTGAAACACTAACATTTTTAAACTCATTTTCAATAATAAGAAAATATTCATACACAGAACGTCTGTAATAAAAAGCTTGAAGCTAAAACTGTCTGACAAAAAGAATGATGGATGCTGAATACACAAATGTCTTGGTGTAAATGTGTTGTGACACCTGAGCTTTCAATATTCCTACCTTTTCTTCTCCACTGCTGCTGTAACATGAGAAACTTCAAGCCTCTCTGCAAATTACTGATTAAAAATAAGAAGGCAGGTCATCAGTCTTTTGTAGGGTATTATTAGTAAATGTTTTTTCATTGCGCTGTAAAAGGTTATGTTTGTTCTGTCTGCAGGCTTTCAGGATGTTTGATCACAGAGGAAGGTTTTGCTGCTCTGGCCTCTGCTCTGATGTTGAATCCCAACCACCTGAGAGAGCTGGACCTGAGTTACAATCATCCAGGAGAGACAGGAGCTCAGCCTCTGTTAGCTGGACTGGAAGATGCAAAATGGAAGCTGAAGACTCTGAAGTAGGGAAACCTCCACTGCAGCGGTGTTAATGTTAGATACTGGATGCAGCTGTAATCAGCCAATGTGATAAATCTACATTACTGGCATCATCAGTTACATGCCATAACACTTCCTTAGTAAAGCATACAGTCCACTAATAATTTTTTTCCACAATGAAACTAGTTAAAGCATCTTGTTAAAGTATCTTTTTCTTCCCATTTTGCCAGGTTCCAACCAAATTTTAATTGATATTACGTGACACAGCACGGCAATTTAATCAACAACTAAATGTCTCACTGTAACTTGGTGGTACTGATGGCATGAAAGCAAAAAAAAAATTAAAAATACAAACCTTGATCACAACATTTTGGCATCCCTTCTCTCACATTACTGCTGTATCCCATAAATGGATTGTTACAAACTAAGCTGCACTGTTTTTTTCAGAACTGACTTTCTTTTCCCACTCTTGCATAAAAACCACAAACATGACATAAAAAGACACTGATGTGACTGATGAGAATCTCTTGGTTCTTCCAGGGTGGATCCTGCTGGAGTCCAGTGGTTAACACCAGGTCTGAGGAAGTGTAAGTGTGTTTTTCATGTGAATTATGATAAAGTGGTCTGAACACCTGCCAGTACAGGTGTTCATACCACCCATTTAATAGTCACGATCAAGGCATTAGAGTGATCAGTTTATTGATCAGTTCTTCAAGCTGATTCATGTTTCTCCTGTCTTTCAGATTCCTGTCCTCTCACAGTCGACCTGAACACCATAAACAAACACCTGAAAATATCTGAAGGCAACAGGAAGGTGACTTATGTGGAAGAGGAGCAGCCATACCCTGATCATCCAGACAGATTTGATCTCTATCAGCTGCTGTGTACTGATGGTCTGACTGGTCGCTTTTACTGGGAGATGGAGTGGAGTGGGAGGGTCTATGTATCATTGAGTTACAGGGGAATCCAAAGAAAAGGACAGACTGATGACTGTTGGTTTGGATTTAATAATAACTCTTGGAGTCTAATCTGCTCAGATGAGGGTTATGCTGTCTGGCACGATTGTAACAAAGTTTTTAAGTGTTCATCCTCTTCCTCCTCCAAAGTGGCTGTGTATGTAGACTGTCCTGCTGGGACTCTGTCCTTCTACAGAGTTTCAGCAGAGACACTGATCCACCTCCACACCTTCAACACCAAATTCACTGAACCTCTTTATCCTGGATTTGGGTTCAGGAATCGTTCAGGAGTGTGTTGGTGCTCATTTTAGAGTCATTCTAAGTTAGAGGGAGGAAACCTACTTTACACGTGTTTCATCTAAGATATGTTTTTAGATTAACATAATATGTAAGTAAGTAAAAGTATTTTCATGGCACCTTATACGAATCACAAAGTGCTTCACAATAAACTAATACAACAGTTCAAGAACCAACAATGCATGAAGAACAGGAGAATCAATAAATAAGAAATGTATTGATTGAAAAAAAGTATTTTAAAAAAGAAAACAGTTTGAAGAAGGAAAGCTCCAGAGAAGAGTCAGTGAACTAAAAGCTGTGTCTTATCTTTGTTTTCATCTTAGTATAGGGAATCACTGATCACAGGAGCTCAAGGATTTTTTGTTAGGTGATCTTGGGTGACTTAAAAAGTGCCTTCAAATAAAATTTATTATTATTATTATGGACAAATGGGTGCAGAGGGCTTCACAAATGACATTAGCTGGTGTTTGTCTATCAAGTTGGAAAAAGATTCTTAAGTTGCACTTTAAAGTAAATTGTAAGCCAACGTTGTTACATAAAGACTGGAGTCTCATTTGAAAAAGTGAAGGATTTTGTCAGAAACCAGGCAGCAGAATTTTAAATAATTATTCTAATGAGGTTTTGCTAAGATCAACAGAGGTCATTCAGTGATTAAACAAAAACATTAATATTTATTTCCATTTCAAGATGTGAGACAATAGAAATTAGTTCAGCAGATGCATCCAAAGTAAAACCAGAATCAAAGTTTTTGCCAATGTTCTTACCAGACCTCCAGATTCTCCAAGTGTCCTCTTAATCCTTGACATGTTTTTTCCTTATGTACACTTTTCTTTACCTATTTGTGTGAAAACCGGTTAAGAAGTAGTTTTTCTCAGCTGCTGTTGCCTCGCTGAAGACAATATATGTCTACCTGCATTGTTTATGTTTGTTTGAATCGCACCATATTCTAATCTTACTGTAATTAAACTAGTCGGTCTTTCCTGTAATTAAACTAACAAGTTAGCGACATGAAGGGAGTAAAAGTACTTGACAATATTTTTCAGTACTGATATGTTATTATAAATGGAACACAAATGTTGTAACACTGTGTGAAATTTAGCTTTTTAAGGCATTTTATTAATATCTGCATTGCATTATTTATCTACACTCTATTACAGTTTGTATAGTGCAGGTTTGGGTCTCCCATTTTTGTCTTCCAGTTTTAAAATCACTTTTTTGTTAAGTTTTAATTGAGAAAAAAAACATTTTACTGACTTAGGTAAGAGGTAAATAAAGAATCCCTTTTAATTTATGAAATGAACTGGCCACAACATGAACACTTGAAAAGATTTCATGTTGATGTTTACAGATTTTTAAATAAGGCATTCTCTATATTTGACAATAAAATATGTTTAAATGACTTTGGAGTTGTCTTGATGTTCCCATCACTATGAGTCTGGGGAAAGTACTAAAACTGTGAAAGATCTCCTGTGTGTCAGGTCCAAAGACCAAACATCCAAAGAACCTCAGCAGCTACAGACTGGTAGCACTGACCTTATATATGATGAAAATCCTCAGGAGGCTGGTCTAAAGATGATGGTGCAAAGAAGGATTTTACATAAAATCAAGATTATGGAAAACCCTGATCATCCTCTTCATGAAACTGTCAAAAGAAAACAAGTGTCTTTAGTTGGGGGCTTCTTGAAATTTGATGCAACACAAATTGTCATACTAGATCTTTCCTGCCAACAGTCATCACCATCAACACCTTTATGAAGAATCTTCAATTAATATGAGTTACAAGATTTAATTTCCCTTTCGGATAAATATTTTTATTTTAATCAAATTGAATTAGGTTTAACTTTAAGGTTTTTGAAGACTCCAGTTCTAGATATCTACCATGAGTTACTGACCATCTGAAACATATCTCAGATATCAATAATTAAATTATGATTAGTTTTAAACTAAACTTGAGATATTTTGATTTTTTCTGGCTAGTCATAATTCCAATTAAATATATCTTAAATTACATCGTTATTCAAGAAGTCTTAAATGTATTTTTAGATAAGGTAGCCTATAGGACTCGACTTGCACAAATTAAATTATAGATATTATGAAAGCAAATAATTCCAGGCAAAACTAACCTAACAGATATCTGAAGGTGTATTTTGGATAAGCTAAAATTCCTCCTTAAAGTATCTCCACCTTTTCTTTTCAGATATCTTGAATAATTATTCTGTCAAATCATCTATTGTTTATATAGCATTTTGAAATTTCATTGAAAAATAAAAAGTCCATAAAACATTTTGAAAAGTGTGACGAGGTTCTATTATGGTTTAGTCAAAAAAGAATGACTGTTCCAAGTTGGAGATCATTTTAGAAGATTTATTCGGTTCTCACAAAGGTGGCAGGTGCAGATCACAGACAAAGGACATCCAGAGCAGGCTAGAAATCAAAAATCATTAGTACCTTTGCTTGCAATAGTTCATCACCTCCAGCGTGACTTCTCCTCAGTCTAACCACCGACTGCCTCCTGTGGAGCAGAGCCCTGCTTTTAAAGCCACAGGCTCCGCCCACAGACAATCCAAACTAGCAAAATACTAATCATCTCTAACTCAAATCAGAAGTTTGATTCTGATTTGAATCAAACTTCAAATCAGCCTAAAGTTTATACAGTATACAAAATAATAATAAAAAATAAATAAATAAATAAACTTGTAAACAAAATACAATATTCAATTTAATATACAACACCCAATGCGCTCTGCTGACGTCACCTCCTCATGTGACTCCCTCCCGGCACGTCACAATCCGGAAACACACTACTTGAAAACAAAAACCAGGAAAACGTCCAGTGCTAAAAAAAAAAGGTTACAGTAAATGTTTAACCGGAGCAGGAACACCGCGTGTGCACCCACGATGAGCCGCCCCAGTCCAACCTGCAACAAAAGTAAATTAGTGATGATGTATGTGTTTGTCGGCGTGTGTACGCAGTTATGCGGGCATGCTAACACGGACTCTAACGCCCAGCTCGTGACGGCTCCTCCGTCACAAAAAGCCACAATTTTCACCTTGAGAACAGTTTGACAGGAGCACTTTGTGATCTTCTAAACTGTTTTTAAGTGCATTGTGTGTACTTAAAAACACACAATGTTTTTAAACAAGCAAATTGGAATATTTTTGCAGATTTATGAAGCAGTCTTTAAGTATGTGAAATCTGCATTCTCCATATGGCCCACACTACTGAGCTATTTCTATATTGTGAAATTTAAAGAATTTGACTAGTCATAATTAAGCTTAAGATATCTTAAATTACAATTGTGTGAGCTTTCAAATTGTAAATCATGCCATTTAAGATTTAAGGTCTTGCTTAGATACATCAAAATGTAACTGAAGATATATTGAATTGTTATTTTTACAAGTCAGAATGGAAATGGAAATATTCTAAATTACTATTCAGAATAGTCAAAATGTAGTTATTTTTAGATATCTGGGATAGACAGTTAAGCGGCGAAACCAATTATATATTAAAACGACCTGCCATAGAAATTCTTATCTGGAGAATAAACTTGTCTTGTTGCGTTGTTTAAAAAAACAGATACAAAAGTTTCACTTTCACCTGTTTCTGTTGCGCAGATTATTTTCTATCAACCTCCAACTTAAGGTAAAACAATATGTTAAACGGACTGGAACACCAACCTGCACTATCGTTTTGCAGGTTATGGTCCACTTAGAAACAATAAACTGTACTAAATAAAACTCCTCCTTAAGAGAGAGGAGAGAGGAGTAGCCTGTCACCATCTCAGCACTGCAGCACTGCCCCCTCCTTCCTAAGTGTTTAGATTTCACTTCTTCACATTTCATTTTCTTGTGGTGCAGGAATGTCTAAGGTAAGACAAAAGCCTATTTTATGAGCTTACCTCGTCTTTTACAGGTTTATTTTTGTAATTAACTTTATTCAAGTTATTTACACTCAGTATAAACCAAGCAGGGAATTAAAGTCAGTTTGGATTTTGTATTGGCTGCTTTATGCAGAACAAAAACAATTGTTTTATTTATTGACACTAAAGTAAATTAATATTTTTGAAGAGTAGTTTGATTTTGGATTATTCATGGAGGTATTTCCTTTAAAATTCTCAAACTTACTTTGAGCTTCAATTTCTTGTGAAGTTACTTTGAAGGACATTTCTAGTGGAAATGATATCAGTCAATTATTTTAGATTGTCCAGAAAACCCGAGATCATCCCACTTCCCCATGCTGGAGATTTTAGTTTAACAGTAACAATAAATAAAGTTATCTTTAAAATTAATCATACAAGTGACATCTAGACCCAAGACTCAAACTTCAATAAAATCAATCTGGCTGTGTGTGTTGTTTTTGTCTCCTGCAAACTTTGATTTAATTCTTCTTCTTTTTTCTATCTAATCATAATAAATCAGTCAGACAGAAAAAGTCATGAGACAGGAAGAGCAGGTTTCCTGAAAAAAAAGGAAGTAAGTTTCCAGTCTGCAGATTTATCAAAAATAGTTTAGACTACTCCTTATTTCAAAGAATATAAGTTTTAAAGAATAAAGTCTAAACATTTTGAGTAATTGGATAAGATTCAAAGTAAAATACTTATATTAATATTGGTTTACTTGTAAGAATACTTGCATTTACACTTACAGGTAAAACAAGTAACTGTAACTTTGGTATCAAATAATTAGAATCATGGATTATTCTTGGTTTCTTTTCAGAGAACATCTGTAATAACTCACATTAAGATTATAATAAGAGTAACTAATAAGTTATGGTTATCATAAATTATAAATGAATGCTAAATCAGATAAGCTAAAGGAGTTATAAATGTGATTTTGATATCTACAAATCTATAAATCTTTTTTCTCTGACTTCAGCTTCAGTTACAAAAAATGAAAGCAAATGGTTAAGAGAATGGTTAAAGACTTTATTCATTATTTCTTTGCACAATTTTCCAAGGGCATTTTTCTAACTTATTTGTTGTTGGTTGTGTTGTACAACTACCGATATAGAAACACTGTTTTTAAAATTGTACATTGGTACCAGAAGATGCAACTAGCTACATAACTTTTTGGACAAATATATATATATTTTTTTACCAACATATTTTTATTGAGTTTTTACACTTTGGAAATACAAGCATGTAGTTATTTGAACAGGTTCTCTTTGTAGTTGTTACATGACAGTAATTATTTTACTCAACCCAGAGAAATAAAATAAAACAAAAAATAATAATAATAATAATAGATAATAATAATAAGACAAATATAGTTTTACATCACTTTTTATTTTCACTTGAGTAACATTATAAAGTAATTTGGCTACTCTTGAGGAAATTTTATGACTACTTAATTTCATTGAATGAAGAATGGACTGAATTGTGTTAAATGCCCTGGAGAAATCAAAAGAACATGATCCTCACAGTGCTGCCTGCTTTGTCCAGCTGACCAATCTGTGTTTTTCTGTGTTTTAGGTGGAATGTACGGCTAAGTTGATGTTGACGTGAATTTGAAAACATGGAGGCATCTGATGACAAAGAAGAGGAAGTTCCCTGCTCTGAAAACACTTTATGCAAGGAACAAGAGGGCAAGAGGTGAGAATTCATATCTCTTCATAGACATTACATGCATTATTTTGTCTATATGGAAAATGGTGTGTATGGTCACTATTATTTTTACCTCAGGAAGATTAAAATTATAGATATAATTCTTAATTATATTACTTAATTCAAGAAGTTTGTTTCTGACAGGAAATGTGACAGGTGTCTGACTGGTATTTACATTCTCATCCACAGGAAACAACAGAAACAAGAACCCGAACCAACCTGTCTGTCCTTCAAGAGCAGCCACTCAAAAGATGCCATTATTCGTTTTAATCTTGACCAACCTTCAGATGCAAAAAGGTGAACTTCATGTAAATTGTTTCATGTTCTTTCAAAATTCTTGTTCTTAGAAGTGGAAAATTATATAATTGCATTTCATTATCAAACCAATGTCTTACAAATCCATCACCACAAAACCATCATGGAGTTAAAGGGATATGGAAGGTAAAACAAACGAAAAAGAAATGTTCTGTACCCAAAGGTTCCCCCCACAAAGTTCCTTCATAGGGTTTTACGAAAAACATATATATTGTAATAAATTAATACAAATGTCACTCGTGCTCAATGTGAGCATCTGCTGCCATGGGACTCTTTCCACACTAAATATTAATTTAGAATTAATTGCAAGTTCATAACAATTGGAATATATTAACCAACAATTATTGCTCTCAAAACTGTCTTTTGAAAAATCAATATTGCACACATCCTGATATTATGATGATAATATATTTGAGATATACAGTATGTTGTGCAGCTCAATTTTATATATTTATATGTGTTTAGAAACTCCTTCCAGAAGACCATCCACCATTTTAAATATTTTAAATAAACAGCAGAAGTCCTGTCAGAAACATGTCAGCTGAAAGTGTCTTGTTTAGACCCATGCTATCAGGCTCATTAGCTACTTATTACCCTTGGGAGTTTCATGTTTGAAAGTACAGTTTTGTTTCCCTTATGTAACATCTTAAGAAATTAAATGTAAATACATCTGTTGACTAAACTTCTAAATACAGTTAGCTATATGACAGTTGTCTTATGATGCACACATGAGCATATATAGGTGTTAGTGACTTCTACTCAGTTTGTCCTGGAATCTTTGGAAGCTAATTCTCAGTGATTTCTCCTTAGACTTGACCAGATCTCTGACGTTGGTCAACCTCCCCCTGAGCATCAAATGCAGCTGGGCTCCATATTTATGGTCTGTATACCACAGATACTACATTTTAATTTCTTTCGTTAGCTCTGTGATGCACTTTATAGATCACTTGATTGTCAGATTTTATCAGATGGGTTATTTATATCTTATTTTGTTTCAGGAACTGGAGAAAAAGATTGTGATGTTTGTGAAGGACGAGCTGAAGGAAATCCAAAAGGTCTTGTGTTCAGATTACCCAGAATGTTCTGAGGGTCTGGAAGAGGATGAGAGGGTGTCTGGAAATAAGGATGAAAAGCAGAGCAGCAGCAGGAGCAGTAGAGAGGCATTTTTAAAGATCACTGTTGACTTCTTGAGAATGATGAATCGAGATGACCTAGCTGACTTTCTGCAGAGCAGTAAGAGTTATTTTTCTACAGAAATAATAAATCTACCAACATTTTTAAAATGCTTGAAGAAAAGATAGTTAAACACTGATTCTTTGAGAATACCTAAGGTAGTTGACACCAGTTTTAATTTGCTTCAATGATTAATTAGCCTTAGAAGTATTTCTTTTGACATAGTGGACCTTATACAAGTTTCTAATATTTTCGAATCTCTTCTGTCAGGCAGTCTTCAAAATGTGAGGTGCTTGTCATGTATTTTCAGCTTGGTGTCATAGAATAAACAGTTGGATATAAACACTGTTTCTGCTGAGCACTTTACTTTGGGAAACTACGGGTTAGGACAATTATTAACACTAGCAATTTAGATCAAAATAACCATCTTAGGGCACAACTTGATCATCAGGAAAATAACAGCCAAAAACTTCAGTAAAGGTTTTGCTTATAGATACCTGCCTGAAACATTTAAGTGTCAACAATGCAAAAGCACCACAAAATTAAAATGGTGTGTCCTAAGCTAATTTATCTCTGCCAAGACACGATTTCTTACTTGAGTCATAATCAGGGATGATGTCTGATCTGAGCATCATGCATATAAATAGTAGGCTAGCTGATATTTTAGAGTGCTTTGTTTGTCTGCAACAATGCACGGTAGGGAAGTTAATTATATTTTATGAATAATACTTTTGGCATTTGCAGATTATTTTTCTTGAACTCAGTGTCAAGGACAAATGCTTTTTAAGTGTGATGCATTAAAGCCAAGCACTCTTAAATTATCATTTTTTCTTTATCTTTTAGAGTCATTCATCACATGTCAACAAACACTAAAGTCTAACCTAAAGAAGAAGCTCCAGTTTGTGTTTGAAGGAATCGCTAAATCAGGAAATCAAACATTTCTAAATCAGATTTACACAGAGCTCTACATCACAGAAGGAGACTCTGGAGATGTCAATAAGGAACATGAGGTCAGACAGATTGAATCAGTGTCCTGGAAACCAGACAGACCAGAAACAACAATTAGACATGAAGACATATTTAAACATTCACCTGATAGAGATGAACCAATCAGAGCAGTGATGACAAAGGGAGTGGCTGGCGTTGGGAAAACAGTCCTGGCACAGAAGTTCACTCTGGACTGGGCAGAAGACCAAGCCAACCAGGACATCCAGTTCACGTTTCCATTCACATTCAGAGAGTTGAATCTGTTAAAAGACCAGCAATTCAGCTTGGTGGAGCTTGTTCACCACTTTTTTAGTGAAACCAGAGGAATCTCCACATTTGAAGAGTTAAAGGTTGTGTTCATCTTTGATGGTTTGGATGAGAGTCGACTTCCACTGGACTTCAACAACAATGAGATCCTGACAGATGTAAGAAAGTCCACCTCAGTAGATGTTCTTCTGACAAACCTCATCAGAGGGAACCTGCTTCCCAAAGCTCACCTCTGGATAACCACACGGCCTGCAGCAGCCAGTCGGATCCCTCCTGAGTTTGTTGGCAAGATGACAGAGATTAGAGGATTCACTGACCCACAGAAAGATGAGTACTTCATCAAAAGATTTAAATATAAGAAGGAGGCCAGAATGGTAATCTACCACATAAAGAAATCAAGAACCCTCCACATCATGTGCCACATCCCAATCTTCTGCTGGATCACTGCTACAGTTGTGGAAGACATGTTGAACAAGAAAGACAAAGAGCTGCCAAAGACCCTGACTGAGATGTACATTCACTTCTTGGTAGTGCAGAACAAACTGAAGGTCATCAAGTATGATGGTCTTCAGTGTGAGACAGATTCACACTGGAGCGCAGAGAGCCGGAAAATGATTGAGTCGTTGGGAAAAATGGCTTATGAACAGCTGATGAAAGGAAACCTGATCTTCTATGAATCAGACCTGATTGAGTGTGGCATCGATATCAGAGCAGCATCAGTGTGCTCAGGAGTGTTCACGGAGATCTTCAGAGAAGAGAGAGGGCTGTACCAGAACAAAGTCTTCTGCTTCGTCCACCTGAGTGTTCAGGAGTTTCTGGCTGCTCTTCATGTTCACCTGACTTTCATCAAATCTGGAATCAATCTGCTGGCAAAAGGTGAAACGAAATCCAAGGAATTAGAAAAAAGAAGCCATGAATTTCCAGAGACAAACATTTACAAGAGTGCTGTGGACATGGCCCTAGAGAGTCCAGATGGACACCTGGACTTGTTCCTCCGCTTTCTACTTGGTCTTTCACTGGAGACCAATAGGCGTCACTTAAGAGGCTTTGTGGCACAGACAGAAGAAAGTTTAGTAACTAATAAAGACACAGCCCAGTACATCAAGGAGAAGATGAATAATCATCTGTGTGTTGAAAAAAGCATCAATCTGTTCCACTGCCTGAATGAACTAAATGATCAGTCTCTGATGGAGGAAATCCAACAATCTTTAAATACAGGAAGTCTTTCAGCACACCAGCTGTCTCCTGCTCAGTGGTCAGCTCTGCACTTCATCCTACTTTCATCAGAAAAAGGTCTGGAGACATTTGATCTGAAGAAATACTCTGCTTCAGAGAATGCTTTACTGAGGCTGCTGCCAATGGTCAAAATCATTAGCAAAGTTATGTAAGTACAGATGTAGAAGAATTCATAAAAATATGTAACAAATAAAACAATCACATAATTACTTGGTATTACTTCTGTCCTTTCAGACTGAGTGGGTGTAACCTCTCAGAGAGAAGCTGTGAAGCTATGTCCTCATTGCTCAGCTCAACATCCTCTAGTCTCAGAGATCTGGACCTGAGTAACAATGACCTGACAGATTCAGGAGTGAAGCTGCTGTGCAATGGACTGATGAGTCCTAACTGTGAACTCAAAATTCTGAGGTGAGATTCATTTAAATTCTTCTATTATCACGTTTGCCAAATTTATGAACATGTCTAAAACGTGTTTTCCATTTTCTGGAAAGAATTGCAAAACCTCTTGAGCAAATGTTCTCAATCCACTTCATCAGGGACCACTACCCTGCATATTTTAGATGTATTTCTGCTCCAGAGCACCTGATTGAAAACCCAATCAAATACAGAGATTATTTAGGAAAACCTGCTTCTAGTGGTGGGCATCGCTGACTAACTGTTGCTCTAACTCTAATCCTAATTTGATAAATTGAATGATGCTGATACCCACCAAACAATGACCCAGCATGTGCTACAACAGCATGTCACTCAATAGAGTCAAAATTTTCACTACTCATCTACTGTATCTCTATGGTTGCATTTCAAGATGTGATTCTTTAGAACAGACCTTTCACTCATGGTTACACTTTTATAGTTGTGGATTATTGCTAACTCTGTTGCTGATTTTGCCCAACTTACCACAGCAATCATGCAGGACATCAGTAGATTTTAGTGTTTCATGTAGAACTACACAGATGGATTTTGAGTATAGAAGAAATATTTGGTGCACCACATTATAAGTGGAGAACGTGAAGAGAGAAAATTGAACTGCTCCTTAAACGGTCTTCACCCTTTTCAAAATAAGAGCACGAATATAATGTCTAACTTCCTGAAAAACTCTTCAGTCAGTCACCAAAACTTCAATACAGATGTTGAGCTCTATGTATCTGGAAGTTTAAAAAGTCAGCTAAATAATCTATCCCTTTAGAAGAATAACGAAATTAATTTCAGTACAGCCGATCCAAAGAATAACAAGAGACAAACAAACAACATATGTTATAATGGCAGAGGCTGCAGCCATCAAGGGAGATGGCCTTTTGTTAGGTGAGAAAAAATAATAACATGAGGGTAGATGAGGGAAAAACATATTGGACACAGAGAGGGGTTACATAAAGTACATCTGCATGTGAAAAGCAACATATTGACTCCATGAAAACATGAAGCATGTGGAATGGGACTCAATAAATTGGCGAGTCCCAGCGCAGGCCATTCAGTTGATGATGTAGCCACCTGGTGCAGTTCAGACAACCACAATTGTTTTGGGTCAGGCCAACTCTGTTAATTTTTTCTGCCTTAAAGTCTCACTTGTTTAGACATTGTCTATGTCTGTCTACGTCTACATTTCAATGGTGACTCCAAACAGGAAAAGTTGTGGTAAACATCTTCAGCTGACAATATGGACAGACACACAATCTTCTGCAGACTGCTGCTTAACAGACATGCTCTACTTTTCTTAGCATGTCATCTAATTATTCCTGCTGAAAACAAGTTATAAAATGTGCTTCACATTCAGAATATAGGTGAGTGTTCCAACAATGTTGTGTGTTTGTGTCTGCAGGCTTTCAGGCTGCCTGATCACAGACGAAGGATGTGCAGCTCTGGCCTCAGCTCTGACTATGAACCCGTCTCACCTGAAGGAGCTGGACCTGAGTTTCAATTATCCTAGAGAGGCAGGAATGGAGAGTCTAGCAGCTATACTGAAGAATCCAAGCTTCAGGCTGGAGTCTCTCAAGTAAGGAAATATTTTCTGCAGCCACATAGTGATACTCAGAATAATGTACTCAGGATTATTGAGGAACAAAAATCCTTGGGGAGGGGGGGAGGGAGGGAAGATCTGGATAAATCAATGTGAATATAAGTGTAGGTAGGTCAACCCAGATCAATCAATCAATCAAATTTTATTTGTATAGCACATTTCAGCAGCAAGGCATTTCAAAGTGCTTTACATCATATCAAACACAGAAATACAAAGTCATAAAAGATTTACCTGTTACACTCCTACTGTGTTATATGGAGCGACATACCTATTGGTATTTTTATTCACGCTCACAATCACGCAGTTTAAAATGATGTAAACAGCCTTTCAACAGGCTTCCGGCACGGGGCTCTGTACACCTCTTTCATGGAATTTCGAGCAGGGACTCCATCGTCCCTCACGGACTTTTGTGCAATTCTATGGTACCTGTTATTGTCTAGAATTTACAGGGTTTCTGTTACGCACAATGACCCTCAGTCACTCGCTGTTTTTCTTCCGGTACGAGGCTCCGTACACCTCTCACGGAATTTCGCTCTGGGACTCTGTCATCCCTCACAGATTTTTGTGCAATTGCAACATAGAATCAACAATCAAAACATGACATTAAGTCAAGTTCCATCATTAAATTTGTAATTGATTACGTTTCAAATACAATCCTAAACAGGTCAGTTTTTAGTCGAGATTGAAAAGAAGTCAGTGTTTCAGCTGTTTTACAGTTTTCTGGAAGTTCGTTCCAAATTTGTGGTGCATAGATGCTGAAAGCTGCTTCTCCTCGTTTGGTTCTGGTTCTGGGGATGCAGAGCAGACCAGAACCGGAAGACCTGAGAGGTCTGGAAGGTTGATACAACAACAGCAGATCTTTAATGTATTGTGGTGCTAAGCCGTTCAGTGATTTATAAACTAACAACAGTATTTTAAAGTCTATTCTTTGAGCTACAGGGAGCCAGTGGAGGGACTTTAAAACTGGTGTTATGTGCTCTATCTTCCTGGTTTTAGTGAGAACGCGAGCAGCAGCATTCTGGATCAGCTGCAGCTGGAGTCTTGGGTCTAAATGGCCGTTGTGGTCTAATTTTGAATTTACCCTCATATTTTCACCATAAAAACTATTTACCTTACCTTGTTTGGTATCATTATTTACAGAACATCCTAAACCTTGTGATTTTCCAGTGTTTGTTTCATTTTGACAAAATTTATTATCACATTGGCGCAAAAAACACACACAGAAACAAAATCCGAGTGGAAAAATATTGATAGTAATATTGATAACTCGGAAAAATGGCTTTCATGTTGCATTCGTTCACTTTTTGGTCATAAAACAACTACTGATTGCACTCAACATGCGTAAAATGCGCACTACGCTATGGCTAAAATGATCGATCATATTCCTGGTTTTATTTGGAAGTAAATATAAAACAAACTCAATATAAAAACACTACTTTTACAAAGTTTGAAGTCTCTACTGTCCAACAGAAATAAAATGCACACTTCTCATGGCGTCCTTTTTTTATACAGAAGTCTTTTAAATGCATGACGTCATGCCCGCCACAGGGCGGGCGTCGACCTCAGAAGGTTGATTTGTTGGACAGACCTGTGAAGACGCTGTTGCAATAATCAATGCGACTGAAGATAAACGCATGGATGAGTTTCTCTAGATCTGGTTGAGACATTAGTCCTTTAATCCTGGAAATGTTCTTCAGGTGATAGAAGGCCGACTTTGTGACTGTCTTTATGTGGCTTTGGAGGTTCGGGTCAGAGTCCATCACTAATCCCAGGTTTCGGGCCTTATCGCTGGTTTTTAGTTGTAATAACTGAAGCTGTGCATTAACTCTACATCGTTCCTCTTTAGGTCCAAAAATAATAACTTCAGTTTTGTTTCTGTTTAGCTGGAGAAAGTTTTGGCACATTCACACATTTATCTGTTCTAAGCATCTGTTCAGTGATTGGATGGGTTCTGAGTCACCTGTTGACATTATAATGTAGAGCGAAAACCAGACTGGAAGGAGTCAAAGCAGTTGGTTATCATTAGGAAACTATTTAACTGTTTACACACAGCTTTTTCAATAACTTTGCTGATGAATGGGAGGTTGGAGATCGGCCTGTAATTCTGCAGTAGTGATTTGTCCAGAACCTAGTAGCACCAGGAAAATATTATACATAGTGACAGAACCGCAGCCACAGATGGACTGAAGATTTCTTAGAAATACTCAATGAGGTCTAAATTGGGGTGTCCATATTTGCATCTTGATAAATACTCATATCATCAAAACACCTCCTTTCTTACAGCATGGAGCCTGGAGGAGAAAGATGGTTGACACCAGGTCTGAGGAAGTGTAAGGGCATTTTTGATTCATAGGAAATTGTCTCATTTATGGATGTTCACCTTTGTGACAATGAATTCAGAAAATTATACATCAGTAACTGCATTGTGTTTGTTCTGTCCTTCAGATTCCTGTCCACTAACAGTCGACCTAAACACTGTAAACAGATTTCTCAAACTGTCTGACAAAAACAGGAAGGTGACACTTGTGGAGGAAGAGCAGCCGTATCCTGATCATGCAGACAGATTTGACCTCAATCAGCTGCTGTGTACTGATGGTCTGATGGGTCGCTGTTACTGGGAGGTTGAGTGGGGTGGGAAAGTCTATGTATCACTGAGTTACAGGGGAATCAATAGAAAAGGAGTCAATGACGATTCCTGGTTTGGATTGAATGATCAGTCCTGGAGTCTAGTCTGCTCTGATGATGGTTACACTGTTTGGCACAATGGAAAAAAAGCATTCATCCCCGTCTCTTCCTACTCCTCGTCTCCCTCTGGCAGAGTAGCTGTGTATGTGGACTGTCCTGCTGGGACTCTGTCCTTCTACAGAGTCTCTTCAGATACACTGATCCACATCTACACTGCCAACACCAAATTCACTGAACCGCTTTATCCTGGATTTGGATTTGAGTACAGGACAGGTTCTTGGATGTCTTTGTGTTCACTTTAAGTTCCCAAGCTTTAGTGATCGTCATCATTCATCGTGACTAAACTGTCACAATAAATATAATGTATTTTTCCAGACTTTTAGTTGTTCTAGAGGATAAGTCACATCAATCAAAAATCACGTCACACAGAAGTAGAGTTTAGAACATTTCTGAAAAATCCATCCTGACCCAGCCTGAGCCTGTTTACAATGTGTCCGAGCCCGACCTGACTAATTTTGTTGGCCCAAATTAAACCCGATTTATTATTTTAATTAAGATTTTGCTGTTTCATTTTTAGATCATAATTTGAGTATAGCAGCGTAAATTCTGCTGATTTTAGCTTTTGCTTAACACCTTTCAGCTCCATCTTGTTGCTTGTTTTAACTACATGAGTCAAGTGCAAATCATCTGAGATGTGTGACTGATAGAATTAGAGCAGAAAGTGGTTACATGTGCATTAGTGCACTGCACTTTTACACTCATTAACTTCTGCCTTTTTTTCTTTGATCAATAAAATAAATTACCTCTTCCCGTATTAAGGCTATAATAAGCCGATTGGCACAACTTCATATTTTGCATTCTCGTTTGATTTTCTCTGTGCTGTATGAATTGTGGGCTTATTAAATGCACCACAGCAGCCAGAGCCAACCATCAAGCAGGTCATTTTTGGCCTGACCTGTACCACATTTTGGGTCAGGTTCCAGTTGAGCTTGGGCCATAAATCTAAACTCATTACTGGACTAAAAGACACATCTATTTAGAAAGTCTTAAATGTGAGTGGAACCTCATCCAAGTTGATTTGATCCTACATGTTGAGTTCGTTGCCTGTTTTTCAACAAACTAATGGAAACTGTTGAGTTTGGCTTGAAAGTCGGAGCACCGATGTCTGTCCTCTGAGAGGGGGTTGCTTTGCATGAAGTGGTAACAGCAAGAAGGCCCATCTGTAAAGTAATTTATATTCATTTCTTTGGCAACTACCAGGGTGTGGAGATGTAGCTCCACCATTGACAAGCCTCTTCCATCAACACGTTCTTCAATAACCCATTTGTGGACTCGTTTCTCAGGCTCTGGCCATTTTGCTTTCACTCCGGATTAGCTTTCTTCACAGATGGTAATGTTAACTCCTCAGTTCATGTCCATCAGTATAACATTTAACACACAAATCAAAAATGCATCATGAAGAGGGAAAAAGTTGCACCTGATTATAAGTCGCAGGACCACCAAACTATGAAAAAAAGCGTGATAGTCTGAAAAATATGGTAAACAGAAAACAGAACTTTGATCTTTAGACAAAAACTGATCAATCATTCAATAAATTGGCAGCTGTTAAAATAAGCCAGACTTTTCTTCCTGTTAATCCATCCATCCATCCATTTTCTAACACTCTTGTCCCTAGTGGGGTCAGGAGGTGCTGGTGCCTATCACCAGCGAACGTTTCAGGCGAGAGGCGGGGTCACCCTGGACAGGTCGCCAGTCTGTCGCAGCTTCCTGTTAATACAACACAACAAATCAACTCTCACCTCGAACCCCATTGAGTCAAAAAGCAAAGCATATAGATGGTATTGACTTAGATATCTTCCATGTTAACCAAATATACTAACTTAACAAATATCGAAAGCATACAGTTTGGTGTAGGGTTTGGTGCATTGCACATATCCTTCCCATTTGGTGGATCCATATTGTTATTATTGGCTGAATAGTGAGTACACACTATGAGCCCTCCTTTACTCTGAGGGACAACCACACTATTAGCACCAGGGCCGACATTTGACATCTGTTGGGTTGTGACAAATCTGGAAATAATAATTTAAACATAATAGTTGGATAGTTGATTTGTCTAACTATCCAAGTAATAAGTGAAAAATAAGTTCTACTAATATTTTTGCTTCCTTCTTTGCCATCCTTTTACAATGACATTACTACTGGTAGTACATCTGCTCTCAGATGTTTCCTCATGATTTGTGGATTCTTGCTTGCATAGTATGGATTTTTTTTTGTCTCCACCACCGCGGAGGAGACATCACTGCCAGTATGTTTATTATTTGAACAACTAATGAAATACAGTAGCTTTACCATGGCAATTGCTGTCAATCATGTACACAGAATCAGTTACTAATCCCTCTCAGGCAATAACACTGAAATTTTTAAGGAGTTGCACAGTGACTTGCATAGTTTTATTTAAAATCTCTTAAACATTTTTCTCAAGTAAAACACAGGGCCTTCTTTCTAACAGTGCCACATGCACATATTGGATTTGTATTTTCCCTGACAAACTTTATTCAGTCAAATATATGTGAAATTTGGAGATGTGCGTGCTTCTCTGCAGCGCAGAGTTCAGTTCCATGTAGAGATTGTTTCTACAACAGGGTCTGCAGCTGCTTTGAAAAGGGATTATAAGGAAATGGGGAAAAATACTGTCAGATTTTTCTTTTTCTTTGGTTTTTATTTTTCCATCTTTAAAGAGAACAAAAAAATATTTTTATAGTGAAGCATCATAATCTTTTATAGTTGCTTAATTCTAAACTTTATTTTAATTATTGTTTTTTTAAAATCCTGTAAGCACTTTGAATTTTTTTATTATTCTGTCAATGAGATCCTTTCACTTGTGTCCTTGAATTGGTTGTTTTTTTCTTTGTCATAACAAAGGTCATAACAGATGACCTTTGTTTCTACAAGATGACCTTGTGGTTAAAAGCAACAAAAACCTAAAGAAACTGAGCTTTAACCTTTTTATGGGAGTGGATGGGCAAATAAAACCTCTTTATTTTTATACTGGTGAAAATGATAAATTCTGATGAGTATTAAGCAACCAAATTATGGTTTTGCGTTTACATATTTATAATATTTTGCATTGTTTCCATGACAACAGTTATAATCTATTTTTAATTGTGTGCCATTAAAAATGGCACACAATTTTCTATACAATAGATATAGTAAATTATCTATACAATAGATATAGTAAAAGTATCTATTGTAACTTTTACTATATGCTGAAGTCTGTTTATAACTGGCAGTCCTGAGATGTTGATTATAAACTGTGACTAACAGGCAGCCATATTTCCATTGCTTAAAATAAAATGATTTTTTAAAAAACTTTTTATCATGTCTTTTACCTTAATTTTACTAAATTACACAATATTGTCATCAAAAGTTGAATATGTGTCTGATGTAATTTTTTATTTGCTCACTTGTTTACATTTTGGTACACTATGAACAATGAAGATAAATGTTGATATCAGTAGGTTGGTTTTTTTGTTTAATTTTTTTGTTCCACTTATATCAATAATAAATGAAGTTGGGGTTATTTCACATATCGTAAGATAAAGAAATTCACATTCACAATATACGACTTCTTGCTAACCAGAGAAAAGCTCAGAGGTGAGGTGACGGCCTTTAACTTCTCTCTTCACTGTTGTGATGGAAAATTTTATGTGCCCCTCAACCCTCTTGTGCGTTAGATTGTGTCTGCATGATCTCATCATGAGATTGGTCAAGCTGCTTTCCTTTAGGCCTCTACAGTGCCGTATAACAGCAGGAGCTTCTTGATCCTGGAGATTATCTAAGTGTTACTTCTCCAAAGTAGAACTTATCTGCCCTCTTTAGCATCAGTGAACAACCTCATTTCTTTAACAATAGACAAATAGCCAGACCATCTGTGTTTGGCTCCACAGAATTGTTGGTACATCACAATCAGGGATTTACACCTATTGTCCAATCAAGTCTCTCTTCTCTGACCAGAACCTATAAAAGGAAGCCAGATCCTACGACTCTGTATTTCTGTTCTCAACTTGCAAAGTTTTAATAAACTTCTTATTTCTTCTCATCTAGACTCTTGTTAAAGTTATTTCTTCTATTACAATTGTGTCCTTGAAAACAGGAAGACAGCACCCACAGCACATAACTTTATTTACAGCAACAAACCTGCAGATGACTGTTAACACAAAAGAAATTGGGAATCCAGAAATGAGTCCTCTACGAGTGACTCATCAGGGTTTCTGCCTATTGATTTTAAATAATCCACAAAGTTGTGCTTTATATCTAATGTTCTAAAATCTAAATAAATAAGCTTTAATGTTCTGACCTCACTATGCACAGTGCCACAAAATGATAACATGGCTTAAAACTGAAGTAGGCAACATTTATAAAAATATGTTTTTAACATATTTGTTAACACTGTCACCATGTTGTGACAGTGTAATATATGACAAAGATATTATGGAGAAATGATGAACCCCTCTGCCTTCTCCCTGTGGTTGTCCTGTTATCTGCAAAAATACACAACTAGGTAAAAAAAACAACCAATAAATGGTTTTCCTGTAACTTTAGGTTGTTTCTCTGCCATTAGCACAACTGCTGCAAACAGCTGAGTTTCTTTGCAGTTAATACTTTAAAGTTAAATGGATTTCCAAATGCAGCAGTGCAAATTAATTATTCATTTACCTCTGAATTGGTAAAATCAATGTATTACTTTTTCATTTATGTTTGATATGTACATTACAAAACAGTGTAAATTAAGACAATATCAACAGAGTACCAAAATAAACAGTAGACAAAGCAGAAAAACAGGTTAGCTCACTAAGATGTGATGTTTAACTGTGGTCAACATCAGCTGTACCCAGAGCAATATCCAGGGTTGTAAAAGGGTTCAGGCAGAATTTGATGAGGGGCTTTCTTTCTATTCAGAACATTACCACCACAAAATTTAAGCATTTGTGTTCTAAGCAGAGGCTTTGCTTGCTTATACCTTGGGCCATCTCTGTAGCTGCCTCACAAATTTCTCTAGAACAGGAATTGGTTGTTGTGGTACTAAAGAAAACTCTCTCATCAGTCATCAACGACTATAAACCTGTTGCCCTGACATCCCAAATCATGAAGGTCCTGGAGAGAGTCCTGTTGGCCCAACTGAGTTAGCAGACGATCACATATCAAGACCCCCTGCAAGTTGCATATGCTGTGGAATTGGAGTTAAAGACTCTTCAACAAACCCACTGTCATCTGGATAAAGCAGCAGCAGCACAGTGAGGATCGTGTACTTTGATTTCTCCAGTGCATTTAACACCTGTTGAGCCGTTGCGTTAAACGGACTGGACCTGCACTATCGTTTTGCAGGTTCTGGTCCACTTAGAAACAATAAACGGTACTAAATAAAATCCCTCCCTAAAAGGGAGGAGGGAGGAGTAGACTGTCACCACCTCAGCACTGCTCCCTACTTCCTAAGTGTTTAGATTTCACTTCTTCACATTTCATTTTCTTGTGGTGCAGGAACGTCTAAGGTAGGACAAAAGCCTATTTTATGAGCTTACCTCGTCTTTTACAGGTTTATTTTTGTAATTAACTTTATTCAAGTTATTTACATTCAGTATAAACCAAGCAGGGAATTAAAGTCAGTACTCCTCGCAGCCTTCTGGATCTCTGTGGCTAAGCGCTGTTCCTCCTGGACCACAAGGAAACAAGGACCCCGAGCACTGCAGTTATCCCTCCAAATCTACAAACTCCTGTTCAACAAGTAAGATTATTCCAATTTACTGTCATCACTCCCGTCTCCTATACCCTGTGAACTCACTGTCTTCTAGCTGTGTTCTTTATAGTGTGCCGACCACTCCGTGAGCCTTTTCCCCCCTGGATAGACCCGTTATCTTCAGTGCATTCTATCATTGCTGTTGTAATAAATTCACTTGCACTATATATTGCTCTCCTGTGTCGTGTTCTGCATGTGGGCTAGAAATATAGACTCAACATGACACTTTTTCCAGGAAACCTGCTCTTCTTGTCTCATGACTCTTTCTGTCTGACTATGATTCCTTATGATTAGATAGAAAAAATACGTAGAATTAAATCAGTTTGCAGGAGACAAAAACAACACACACAACCAGATTTATTTTATTGATGTTTAAGTCTACTGTTGGGCCTAGATGTCACTTGTGTGATTAATTTTAATGTAACTTTATTTATTATTACTGTTAAACTTAAATCTCCAGCATGAGGAAGTGGGATGATCTTGATTTCCTTGACAAGCTGCTTCACAGCTCAGTGACATTTAGATCATAGAACGTCAAGCCGCCAATCGAACAAAACTCACACAGATGAGTTACGTACAGGATGTTTTCACACAAAGAATACATTTTATTTACTATTTCCCGCAATTTTGTCAATAGTAAAGGTGAAAGTAATAAAAACTCAAAATAATTATAACAAAGAAAATGTTACTCAAGGGAAAATGTTAAGGTATGATTAGTTTTTCACGGTAAATCCCAGTAAACACCATCAAAGATTGTAAAGTCAAAGAAGGTTTGAAAGTTATGTGCATGATACTGTGGATGACATCTATAGCCATATTCTATAATTCAGAAATCATTGAAAATCCCATTTACTGTATTTCAGTTAATTATATTAATAAAATGAAACATCATGTTGACCGTATGTTCATTTTGATGATTTTCTACTTATAGTTAATGAAAACTTGACATTTAAGATTAGGATACAACATCAATCAGATTTAAAAACAAACATGTTTAATAACAAATGTGAGCTCAATGTTGATTACTTGTTTAAAGGTTGATATTTTCAAATGGTTCTTTTAATGTGACAAAATTTGACTCACTGGAACCACGTTCTAATTTATTAGATGTGACTGTATGCAGTGTTGGTTCGATACATTTAATCTAGATAAAAACGGGGAACTTTCATTTCTATCGTTCTGAATCTGTATTTTTGTCATTATTTCCATGTGAGTAAAAGTTGTTTATTTAATTCCCTCCAGGGGGTCTTTGTGGGCTCTAGTGTCCCTTATATGAAAGTAGGCTGACAGGAAAGGGGCAAGAAGAGGGGGGAAGACACGCGGCAAATATCGTCAGGTCCGGGAATTGAACCTGCGACGGCGGCGTAGAGAACTCAAGGCCGTCAAACGTGAGTTGCGCTATCCCCTACGCCAGTGGTTCTCAAACTTTTTTCAGTGATGTACCCCCTTAAAAATATATTTTTAGTCAAGTACCCCCTGACACGGGCAAAACATTTTTGGAATAAAAAAGAGGTACAGTGCTGTAAAATCACTGTCTGATTTATTAAAGCCAAACAACTTATATCAGTGAACCTGACAAATACATCCATATTGCAAACATTGCATGGTTAAACAAAAAAGAAAAATAGAAGACGGTGACCACCAGGAAGGTATAAAACCAGTCAAAACTGAAATATGCAAAACGCTGCTAATTTATATTGGTCTCTGTAATGGTACAAAATTAAATATATACATAAATAATAATTCAGTGCATGAACACACATTTATATTTTATCGAACTTTTTACAAACTAATTTTTCCCAAGACTTATTATGAGGAGCCTACTGATTTTTTAAAGATATTTTGAAAAGCTTCACGTACCCCCTGCAGTACCTCCGCGTACCCCCAGGGGTACACGTACCCCCATTTGAGAACCACTGCCCTACGCCACCACAACACCACAAATTGTTTTTTTGTCTGTATTTCCCTAAAGCCTGTATAGACTGATCGTATATGCAGAATCCATCCATATGTCCATGTTGCAATTCAGCAAAAAAAAAAAAAATAAAGCCACAATGATCATTTTTATAAGGACAATACATTTTTAATTGCTTGGGACTAATTAAAAGATTTGATCAAAATTTTGTACCACACAGCCACAACAGCCAGTGAAGGAACTTGTGTTTTCTTACGCAACAGATGCTGCAAACACTGTGTGAAGTCAAATGAGAAAAAGAAAAGAAAAAAAAAGACATGCGCTCGCTGTGTGCTCGCTCACGGACCTAAAGAGGGACGGGCAATGAAAAGAAAGCGGAAAAGGAAGCCAAACAAAGAGGAGGGGAGTTTGGGGACTCGTTTGATCACAGTTGACTTGTGCAGACCTGGATGAATCTGTAGACGGGTGGAGAGGCAGCCGGTAAGAAACGAGCTGTATTGTTTATGAGATCAAACTGCAAGGTTTCCTCCAGCTTTACCGGCCAAATAACACCCATTAACCGCAACGTCTGAACCGAAGCGGCGGTTTGTGACGTTGATATATTTTTATGATCGAACTGATTGTTGTGTTGTTAAATAGTGGATTTGGGTGTTAAGTTCAACTATTAATTAATTTAGCATTATATTAAGAAGAATAACAACTTGAAGCTATTTATATTTATAAAATAAATATGACTAATATTGAAAAGTAGACATTTGTATATTTAAATAAATGTCAACATTATGTAATTGTAAATATGAATTTGAAATGTACTTTAAAATTAAGGAGCTTAAGTTTAGTTACTTGTTCATTTAACTTTACTTTGTGGGTTTGATTCAAAGTGGTTTGCTTGGTATTGTTTATATAATTTGAGTGAAATTAATTTATGTAAACTTACATACAGATTAGTAATTATTTATTTTTCTTCTTTTGGGTTTGTTTAAAGGTTTTTACCTGCTTCTGGTCCAATTGTGAACATGTCCTGACACACATTAAATAAGTGGAGGATAAAATGAAGAAAACTGCTTGGTCCTGATGAAAGTCTGCATCGATTTATCTGTCCCTTTTCAAGTGGGGAAGCTGCACAGATTAGAAAAGAACTTGACACACTTGACACATACAATGTTTCCCAACACTCATGTTGTGGCTCACCTGAGGTGAAATTATCTCCAGGGTTTCCACGAAACAGAAGTACTTTGTCACTTGTGTCACCTTGACAGGCGTTGCAGCGTAAACTAGATTAAAATGGTTTGATTGGTTGTTGGTCACAGTCAAGCCAAAGTATAAAAGAGAAGAAATATTTGCAGTTTTCTAGAGAAGAACTCCACTTTCAGGTGAAGCAGGTCGTCTTCATTCACAGAGACCCACTGGTCTGAAGTGAGCAACAACCAAATGTTAAGAATTTGGTCAATTAGTAGAATGTGTTTTTATGGAATTTATATTACCTTTCCTTTGTTTTGCTGCTTTGTTTTTTTAAATAAAGAGCATAATATCATAATGTATCTGGGCCCGAAAAGCTAATTATGATTTAATCTGACATAACTTCAAATTTATCACTTCACATGAACAAAAACTTCTGTAAAAGTCCCGAAACAGGACAATTACATTCACTTTCCATATACAATGAAACATTTTAACAAAAAAAAGTTAACACGGTTAATTTTACATTAAAAAAATATTGAGGTTTGTTTCAAGCCAGATTTTATTTCCATCTCAAACAGCATATTTATATTCAATCCCAAAGCAGAGAAACTAATCAACAACTAAAAATAAATTCTGGAAAATTAACCAGATAATTTATAGGCTGGACTTAACCGACTTGACAGTTTGGATAAATAAATTCAATTCAAGATTCAGGAAATATAGAATTTCTTTTGGCTTCAAGCCACCATCTTGTGAGAGGCAAAAATGAAATCAAATTGTACAAGCTATCGAAATGCATGGAGCACATTGTTATATTTCTCTCCTCTTAGAAGTAAAAATAATCATTTATTCTGTGTGATGGCTTATTAATAAACATTGAGATGGAATATTAGCAGAAGGACATGAAAAGCACAGATGAGAAAAAAGGGTTAATCTTTGATTTGCATATCATTTTGTAATTTACCCAGCTCACTTATTACTTATGATCTTTATGAAGCTGTTTGTTCACTGCTGTTCTCTAACAGAAACATCTATGGAGAACAAATGGCCTTAAATTCACATTGCTCTCTGGTGGAGCAGCTTTCTTTCAACTCATTAATAGTTGTTAACGAGATTATTTGTATTAGAGTTCAAATGCAACACTTTCCACACTTAAAAACCATTCTGTCATTTTTCTGTAACTTCATATTTAACCTGTTAGTCTGTCTCATATCACATATGAGACGGTTTAATTAGTTCAAATACACTGCAATGTTTTAAAAACTCACAAAGTAGCTATTTGTTGTCTAAAAGAGCTTTTTGTTAATGAAAGAGTGAATAAACTCATTTAAGATTTTTATGTCAATTTCCTGACAAAAAGTATTTCAGTAATATATATTTTTTATTGTCATTTTAGAAAGATGAATGCTCTTCTGATCACTGTCCTTGTCCTGGTGGTTGGAGGGGACGCAGCCTCCAATCTTTCTCCTTGTAGCAGGATTTCTGATGAAAAGATCTATGAAAGATTTATTCAAAACCACGTTCTGCAGGAGCATTTTGACACTTCCTCAGACGTTCAATGGAAATCGTAAGTTACTCTGGATAAAATAAAACCCATTTATCATCCCAATTTGATGGGATTCAGTTATTGGACACACCACCGGTGTACAATTTGCTTTAATGTATTTAGTGATGCTTCACTGAAACACTGGGCTGCTCTACTAGCAAGAAAGGAAACTACAAAACATGCAGCTCACAATTATCCAAGCTAACAGGCTAATTCCCTTGTGCTTCATGAAATACCCAACAGCCAAGGCAAACATACCAACAGTATGAAACTGGTGATATATGTAAATAAGTAAAAGAACATTTTCAAAATAAAGTAAAACAAAAACCACATAGAATATACATCAACTTGCCATAACTACTGAGGGCTGCTTGCTCAGGCATGATTGTCATGTTAGATCCTAATTTCACTAACTCTTGTACCAAAGAGCTAAAATATATAGTTCCATAAGACAGAAAGAAAAATCATATTGCTAATAGATGCAGCACTGCTACTTAAAATGCAGTTTCTAACTGATATTCAATATTACTTAGTTACTTGTTACTTTCTGCTCAAATCACCACACAGTCTTAATGTCGTATGCATAATAATAATAATACCTGTTGATTCCACACATAAAGATATTATAGCACAACATGTATGTCTATACAAAAGCACCTAGTCGCCAGCAACTGTATGTAGATTTTATTTGATTGTAAATCAAATAACAATTGCAAATAAATTCAGGCACAAGAGTTAGAATATTTCTATAAAAAATATTTGCTTTGTTAACTTGCTGTTTTTGTTAAAAGTAATATAATAACAGGTTTTGACATTTTGCTTTTTCAGTTACCTGCAAAGAAACAAACTCTGTCGCAGACGTACGCAGTCCTTCGTTGATGTAGGAGCTGGACATTTTTATGTGAACATCTGCAACGGCAAAGGGATGGTTAAAGAGATGAACTTGTGCACCAGTAAAAAGAAAGTTTGGCTGCATGATCTCAATGTCAATACAGATGATTGCAGCGTTACTCATCTTAGCCAATCTAGATATGTGACTGTCGCTTGTGACATAGTCAACAATCTCTGCCTTCCTGTTCACTTTCAAAGCAGCCAAGACAGTGGGCCAAACGGCAACGCTCAAACCTGCAGGTCATAAACTAATCTGTGGTTTGACTTTGGAAACCAGAGACGTCTAGGTTTGGCAAAAATGCTGTTTTGCTTTGCTGCATCTCTCCATATCCAGCTTTAGTTCAGCCTTTAAATGCTTTGAGTTACGTTTAGATGAGTTTATTTTAGAAATACATCAGAGAAATCACACAATCAGTGAAAGACAGTGTACAATTTAGTTTTTAATATTTCAGCGGTGAGAACCTTTGTTGGTGGTTTGATTTTGAGACCTGAGAACTCAAAAACTAATTTGTTTTGTAAAACATCTGGGAGTTTTGGTTGTAATCTTGAATTGAGAAGTTATTCTTTCTTACCTAATTAGAGTTGCCATTAAATTATTAGTCCATTTGTCCAGAGCATCAAGTTACCATGACATCCAGCTATTTACATGGGACAACAGAAATGTGACTTAAATTTATCTACGTCTCTGAATCACATAGATCGTATACATGGGAAATACTTGATATACTTTTGCATCCCTGATAAATATATATGAAGTAACAATCATAACAATAAAGTTTTATATTTTACAGCCAAATAATGAAATGTTTTCTGAGTGCTGTGAACAACTTTTTGTGTTTAAATGATTGTTTTGCTAAAGATGTTTCCAAAGCTGTGCAGCATGTTGCTTTGTTATTTGCTTTGCTTTAATAAAAGCTCATAATCATACATTCATTCCAAGTTCTGTTGTCATTCACATTTATTGTTTTTCATAAGCTCCATTCTGTGTCTTTGTTCTCCTTTCAAGTCACACTTGTTTTTTATGACAGAAAAGTCAAAAGCGATCAAAAGAAAGAAGCTAAAATTTGTAGCATAAACATTATGGCACATATTAAAATATGTGCTATAATGGTGGTAAAAAGACTTCAGGGTTTCAAAATCTAAAACAAACACAAACACATCCCGTTATAGCTCAAAAAACAAAACTACTCCTGTCTAAACCAAAACTGAAAGACTCAAAGACTACGATTACTAAACTCTCTTGCCTGCCACAAAACAAGGAAGAAATTAGTCAAAAGTAAATGGCACAGAACCTCTACCAGACTCCCCATCCAAGCATTGTACCATACAGAAGTTCAAATGCCAAAAATGAACCAAAAGTGAATTTACAACGACACTGAGCGCTCAGTTAAGAGTCAACAATGTCACCAAAGAAAGAACGTGGGGGGGGGGGGGGTGACAACGGGCCGCAGCACTGGATGGCTGAAGCTTTTCTGCAGTCCACTGATGAGGGGAAGTGACTCCAGGTGTGACATCAGGCCTGTGAATGAAAAGGAGCAAAGGCTGTTCTCCAGGATGAGGACCCCTAGAGGTCAGTGGACCCAACATAAAGGAATTACAGGGTAAACTATTGTTGCTGGCTCACAAATGTATTCAAGTCGAGAATAAACTTTGTGGAAGAGGGAACTGTTTGACCTCACAAAGGAATTGCTGCAACCCTGGGATCTGTAGCGGTTTCCTCCTATATGGGTGACACATTACATAAATAAGTCATTTGATCCCAAACTCTATTGACAGACAGGAATCTCAATTCATTAGCAGTGGCAGCTAGTAGTGGCACTTCTTGGCCACTAGGGGTGTCATGGCTGCTGCCGCTGCTTTGGGGAATTCTGATGTCAGTTTTTAGAAAACTTATTAGTTATTTTATTGTTCTTAATTATTATTGTTTGAAATGATGATGTCATTGGTTATAAAACCATGGAAGACCTGAAATATTTTGACTGTCAGCTGTGGCAGATTCAACATGAATGTCTATTTTGATCAAATCAGTTAAACAACAATAGATATTTACATACAAACATACAGCTGCCACTAGTCACTGGAACGGCCACTTTCTGTCAAGTAAATTCAGTCAAAATATTACAAGTCCCACATGGTTAAATAACCTATAACATCATCATTTCAAATGTAATTATTTACTAACAGGCAATATAATATAACCAACAAGTTTTTTGAAAACTGTGGCAGCTACTAGTAGCAGCTGCCGCAGACATTCCCCACAACAGCAGCAGTAGCTTGTAGCAGCTTGTGGCAGCTGGCAATACTTTTGGTATTTGCAGATTTTTTTTTTTTAATTCAGTGTCAAGGACAAATGCTTTTTAAGTGTGATGCATTAAAGCAAAGCACTAAATCAATCTTAAATTATAATTTTATCTTTGTTATCTTTTAGAGTCATTCATCACATGTCAACAAACACTAAAGTCTAACCTGAAGAAGAAACTCCAGTTTGTGTTTGAAGGAATTGCTGAATCAGGAAATCAAACATTTCTAAATCAGATTTACACAGAGCTCTACATCACAGAAGGAGACTCTGGAGATGTCAATAAGGAACATGAGGTCAGACAGATTGAATCAGTGTCCTGGAAACCAGACAGACCAGAAACAACAATTAGACACAAAGACATATTTAAACCCTTACCTAAAAGAGGTGAACCAATCAGAGCAGTGATGACAAAGGGAGTGGCTGGCATTGGGAAAACAGTCCTGGCACAGAAGTTCACTCTGGACTGGGCAGAAGACCAAACCAACCAGGACATCCAGTTCACGTTTCCATTCACATTCCAGAGAGTTGAATCTGTTAAAAGACCAGCAGTTCAGCTTGGTGGAGCTTGTTCACCATTTTATTAGAGAAACCAAAGGGATCTCCAGATTTGAAGAGTTTGAAATATCAATAATAAATGAAGTTGGGGTTATTTCACATACCTTATAAGACAAAGAAATTCACATTCACAATATAGTAGACTTCTTGCTAACCAGAGAAAAGCTCAGAGGTGAGGTGACGGCCTTTAACTTCTCTCTTCACTGTTGTGATGGAAAATTTTATGTGCCCCTCAACCCTCTTGTGCGTTAGATTGTGTCTGCATGATCTCATCATGAGATTGGTCAAGCTGCTTTCCTTTAGGCCTCTACAGTGCCGTATAACAGCAGGAGCTTCTTGATCCTGGAGATTATCTAAGTGTTACTTCTCCAAAGTAGAACTTATCTGCCCTCTTTAGCATCAGTGAACAACCTCATTTCTTTAACAATAGACAAATAGCCAGACCATCTGTGTTTGGCTCCACAGAATTGTTGGTACATCACAATCAGGGATTTACACCTATTGTCCAATCAAGTCTCTCTTCTCTGACCAGAACCTATAAAAGGAAGCCAGATCCTACGACTCTGTATTTCTGTTCTCAACTTGCAAAGTTTTAATAAACTTCTTATTTCTTCTCATCTAGACTCTTGTTAAAGTTATTTCTTCTATTACAATTGTGTCCTTGAAAACAGGAAGACAGCACCCACAGCACATAACTTTATTTACAGCAACAAACCTGCAGATGACTGTTAACACAAAAGAAATTGGGAATCCAGAAATGAGTCCTCTACGAGTGACTCATCAGGGTTTCTGCCTATTGATTTTAAATAATCCACAAAGTTGTGCTTTATATCTAATGTTCTAAAATCTAAATAAATAAGCTTTAATGTTCTGACCTCACTATGCACAGTGCCACAAAATGATAACATGGCTTAAAACTGAAGTAGGCAACATTTATAAAAATATGTTTTTAACATATTTGTTAACACTGTCACCATGTTGTGACAGTGTAATATATGACAAAGATATTATGGAGAAATGATGAACCCCTCTGCCTTCTCCCTGTGGTTGTCCTGTTATCTGCAAAAATACACAACTAGGTAAAAAAAACAACCAATAAATGGTTTTCCTGTAACTTTAGGTTGTTTCTCTGCCATTAGCACAACTGCTGCAAACAGCTGAGTTTCTTTGCAGTTAATACTTTAAAGTTAAATGGATTTCCAAATGCAGCAGTGCAAATTAATTATTCATTTACCTCTGAATTGGTAAAATCAATGTATTACTTTTTCATTTATGTTTGATATGTACATTACAAAACAGTGTAAATTAAGACAATATCAACAGAGTACCAAAATAAACAGTAGACAAAGCAGAAAAACAGGTTAGCTCACTAAGATGTGATGTTTAACTGTGGTCAACATCAGCTGTACCCAGAGCAATATCCAGGGTTGTAAAAGGGTTCAGGCAGAATTTGATGAGGGGCTTTCTTTCTATTCAGAACATTACCACCACAAAATTTAAGCATTTGTGTTCTAAGCAGAGGCTTTGCTTGCTTATACCTTGGGCCATCTCTGTAGCTGCCTCACAAATTTCTCTAGAACAGGAATTGGTTGTTGTGGTACTAAAGAAAACTCTCTCATCAGTCATCAACGACTATAAACCTGTTGCCCTGACATCCCAAATCATGAAGGTCCTGGAGAGAGTCCTGTTGGCCCAACTGAGTTAGCAGACGATCACATATCAAGACCCCCTGCAAGTTGCATATGCTGTGGAATTGGAGTTAAAGACTCTTCAACAAACCCACTGTCATCTGGATAAAGCAGCAGCAGCACAGTGAGGATCGTGTACTTTGATTTCTCCAGTGCATTTAACACCTGTTGAGCCGTTGCGTTAAACGGACTGGACCTGCACTATCGTTTTGCAGGTTCTGGTCCACTTAGAAACAATAAACGGTACTAAATAAAATCCCTCCCTAAAAGGGAGGAGGGAGGAGTAGACTGTCACCACCTCAGCACTGCTCCCTACTTCCTAAGTGTTTAGATTTCACTTCTTCACATTTCATTTTCTTGTGGTGCAGGAACGTCTAAGGTAGGACAAAAGCCTATTTTATGAGCTTACCTCGTCTTTTACAGGTTTATTTTTGTAATTAACTTTATTCAAGTTATTTACATTCAGTATAAACCAAGCAGGGAATTAAAGTCAGTACTCCTCGCAGCCTTCTGGATCTCTGTGGCTAAGCGCTGTTCCTCCTGGACCACAAGGAAACAAGGACCCCGAGCACTGCAGTTATCCCTCCAAATCTACAAACTCCTGTTCAACAAGTAAGATTATTCCAATTTACTGTCATCACTCCCGTCTCCTATACCCTGTGAACTCACTGTCTTCTAGCTGTGTTCTTTATAGTGTGCCGACCACTCCGTGAGCCTTTTCCCCCCTGGATAGACCCGTTATCTTCAGTGCATTCTATCATTGCTGTTGTAATAAATTCACTTGCACTATATATTGCTCTCCTGTGTCGTGTTCTGCATGTGGGCTAGAAATATAGACTCAACATGACACTTTTTCCAGGAAACCTGCTCTTCTTGTCTCATGACTCTTTCTGTCTGACTATGATTCCTTATGATTAGATAGAAAAAATACGTAGAATTAAATCAGTTTGCAGGAGACAAAAACAACACACACAACCAGATTTATTTTATTGATGTTTAAGTCTACTGTTGGGCCTAGATGTCACTTGTGTGATTAATTTTAATGTAACTTTATTTATTATTACTGTTAAACTTAAATCTCCAGCATGAGGAAGTGGGATGATCTTGATTTCCTTGACAAGCTGCTTCACAGCTCAGTGACATTTAGATCATAGAACGTCAAGCCGCCAATCGAACAAAACTCACACAGATGAGTTACGTACAGGATGTTTTCACACAAAGAATACATTTTATTTACTATTTCCCGCAATTTTGTCAATAGTAAAGGTGAAAGTAATAAAAACTCAAAATAATTATAACAAAGAAAATGTTACTCAAGGGAAAATGTTAAGGTATGATTAGTTTTTCACGGTAAATCCCAGTAAACACCATCAAAGATTGTAAAGTCAAAGAAGGTTTGAAAGTTATGTGCATGATACTGTGGATGACATCTATAGCCATATTCTATAATTCAGAAATCATTGAAAATCCCATTTACTGTATTTCAGTTAATTATATTAATAAAATGAAACATCATGTTGACCGTATGTTCATTTTGATGATTTTCTACTTATAGTTAATGAAAACTTGACATTTAAGATTAGGATACAACATCAATCAGATTTAAAAACAAACATGTTTAATAACAAATGTGAGCTCAATGTTGATTACTTGTTTAAAGGTTGATATTTTCAAATGGTTCTTTTAATGTGACAAAATTTGACTCACTGGAACCACGTTCTAATTTATTAGATGTGACTGTATGCAGTGTTGGTTCGATACATTTAATCTAGATAAAAACGGGGAACTTTCATTTCTATCGTTCTGAATCTGTATTTTTGTCATTATTTCCATGTGAGTAAAAGTTGTTTATTTAATTCCCTCCAGGGGGTCTTTGTGGGCTCTAGTGTCCCTTATATGAAAGTAGGCTGACAGGAAAGGGGCAAGAAGAGGGGGGAAGACACGCGGCAAATATCGTCAGGTCCGGGAATTGAACCTGCGACGGCGGCGTAGAGAACTCAAGGCCGTCAAACGTGAGTTGCGCTATCCCCTACGCCAGTGGTTCTCAAACTTTTTTCAGTGATGTACCCCCTTAAAAATATAGTTTTAGTCAAGTACCCCCTGACACGGGCAAAACATTTTTGGAATAAAAAAGAGGTACAGTGCTGTAAAATCACTGTCTGATTTATTAAAGCCAAACAACTTATATCAGTGAACCTGACAAATACATCCATATTGCAAACATTGCATGGTTAAACAAAAAAGAAAAATAGAAGACGGTGACCACCAGGAAGGTATAAAACCAGTCAAAACTGAAATATGCAAAACGCTGCTAATTTATATTGGTCTCTGTAATGGTACAAAATTAAATATATACATAAATAATAATTCAGTGCATGAACACACATTTATATTTTATCGAACTTTTTACAAACTAATTTTTCCCAAGACTTATTATGAGGAGCCTACTGATTTTTTAAAGATATTTTGAAAAGCTTCACGTACCCCCTGCAGTACCTCCGCGTACCCCCAGGGGTACACGTACCCCCATTTGAGAACCACTGCCCTACGCCACCACAACACCACAAATTGTTTTTTTGTCTGTATTTCCCTAAAGCCTGTATAGACTGATCGTATATGCAGAATCCATCCATATGTCCATGTTGCAATTCAGCAAAAAAAAAAAAAAATAAAGCCACAATGATCATTTTTATAAGGACAATACATTTTTAATTGCTTGGGACTAATTAAAAGATTTGATCAAAATTTTGTACCACACAGCCACAACAGCCAGTGAAGGAACTTGTGTTTTCTTACGCAACAGATGCTGCAAACACTGTGTGAAGTCAAATGAGAAAAAGAAAAGAAAAAAAAAGACATGCGCTCGCTGTGTGCTCGCTCACGGACCTAAAGAGGGACGGGCAATGAAAAGAAAGCGGAAAAGGAAGCCAAACAAAGAGGAGGGGAGTTTGGGGACTCGTTTGATCACAGTTGACTTGTGCAGACCTGGATGAATCTGTAGACGGGTGGAGAGGCAGCCGGTAAGAAACGAGCTGTATTGTTTATGAGATCAAACTGCAAGGTTTCCTCCAGCTTTACCGGCCAAATAACACCCATTAACCGCAACGTCTGAACCGAAGCGGCGGTTTGTGACGTTGATATATTTTTATGATCGAACTGATTGTTGTGTTGTTAAATAGTGGATTTGGGTGTTAAGTTCAACTATTAATTAATTTAGCATTATATTAAGAAGAATAACAACTTGAAGCTATTTATATTTATAAAATAAATATGACTAATATTGAAAAGTAGACATTTGTATATTTAAATAAATGTCAACATTATGTAATTGTAAATATGAATTTGAAATGTACTTTAAAATTAAGGAGCTTAAGTTTAGTTACTTGTTCATTTAACTTTACTTTGTGGGTTTGATTCAAAGTGGTTTGCTTGGTATTGTTTATATAATTTGAGTGAAATTAATTTATGTAAACTTACATACAGATTAGTAATTATTTATTTTTCTTCTTTTGGGTTTGTTTAAAGGTTTTTACCTGCTTCTGGTCCAATTGTGAACATGTCCTGACACACATTAAATAAGTGGAGGATAAAATGAAGAAAACTGCTTGGTCCTGATGAAAGTCTGCATCGATTTATCTGTCCCTTTTCAAGTGGGGAAGCTGCACAGATTAGAAAAGAACTTGACACACTTGACACATACAATGTTTCCCAACACTCATGTTGTGGCTCACCTGAGGTGAAATTATCTCCAGGGTTTCCACGAAACAGAAGTACTTTGTCACTTGTGTCACCTTGACAGGCGTTGCAGCGTAAACTAGATTAAAATGGTTTGATTGGTTGTTGGTCACAGTCAAGCCAAAGTATAAAAGAGAAGAAATATTTGCAGTTTTCTAGAGAAGAACTCCACTTTCAGGTGAAGCAGGTCGTCTTCATTCACAGAGACCCACTGGTCTGAAGTGAGCAACAACCAAATGTTAAGAATTTGGTCAATTAGTAGAATGTGTTTTTATGGAATTTATATTACCTTTCCTTTGTTTTGCTGCTTTGTTTTTTTAAATAAAGAGCATAATATCATAATGTATCTGGGCCCGAAAAGCTAATTATGATTTAATCTGACATAACTTCAAATTTATCACTTCACATGAACAAAAACTTCTGTAAAAGTCCCGAAACAGGACAATTACATTCACTTTCCATATACAATGAAACATTTTAACAAAAAAAAGTTAACACGGTTAATTTTACATTAAAAAAATATTGAGGTTTGTTTCAAGCCAGATTTTATTTCCATCTCAAACAGCATATTTATATTCAATCCCAAAGCAGAGAAACTAATCAACAACTAAAAATAAATTCTGGAAAATTAACCAGATAATTTATAGGCTGGACTTAACCGACTTGACAGTTTGGATAAATAAATTCAATTCAAGATTCAGGAAATATAGAATTTCTTTTGGCTTCAAGCCACCATCTTGTGAGAGGCAAAAATGAAATCAAATTGTACAAGCTATCGAAATGCATGGAGCACATTGTTATATTTCTCTCCTCTTAGAAGTAAAAATAATCATTTATTCTGTGTGATGGCTTATTAATAAACATTGAGATGGAATATTAGCAGAAGGACATGAAAAGCACAGATGAGAAAAAAGGGTTAATCTTTGATTTGCATATCATTTTGTAATTTACCCAGCTCACTTATTACTTATGATCTTTATGAAGCTGTTTGTTCACTGCTGTTCTCTAACAGAAACATCTATGGAGAACAAATGGCCTTAAATTCACATTGCTCTCTGGTGGAGCAGCTTTCTTTCAACTCATTAATAGTTGTTAACGAGATTATTTGTATTAGAGTTCAAATGCAACACTTTCCACACTTAAAAACCATTCTGTCATTTTTCTGTAACTTCATATTTAACCTGTTAGTCTGTCTCATATCACATATGAGACGGTTTAATTAGTTCAAATACACTGCAATGTTTTAAAAACTCACAAAGTAGCTATTTGTTGTCTAAAAGAGCTTTTTGTTAATGAAAGAGTGAATAAACTCATTTAAGATTTTTATGTCAATTTCCTGACAAAAAGTATTTCAGTAATATATATTTTTTATTGTCATTTTAGAAAGATGAATGCTCTTCTGATCACTGTCCTTGTCCTGGTGGTTGGAGGGGACGCAGCCTCCAATCTTTCTCCTTGTAGCAGGATTTCTGATGAAAAGATCTATGAAAGATTTATTCAAAACCACGTTCTGCAGGAGCATTTTGACACTTCCTCAGACGTTCAATGGAAATCGTAAGTTACTCTGGATAAAATAAAACCCATTTATCATCCCAATTTGATGGGATTCAGTTATTGGACACACCACCGGTGTACAATTTGCTTTAATGTATTTAGTGATGCTTCACTGAAACACTGGGCTGCTCTACTAGCAAGAAAGGAAACTACAAAACATGCAGCTCACAATTATCCAAGCTAACAGGCTAATTCCCTTGTGCTTCATGAAATACCCAACAGCCAAGGCAAACATACCAACAGTATGAAACTGGTGATATATGTAAATAAGTAAAAGAACATTTTCAAAATAAAGTAAAACAAAAACCACATAGAATATACATCAACTTGCCATAACTACTGAGGGCTGCTTGCTCAGGCATGATTGTCATGTTAGATCCTAATTTCACTAACTCTTGTACCAAAGAGCTAAAATATATAGTTCCATAAGACAGAAAGAAAAATCATATTGCTAATAGATGCAGCACTGCTACTTAAAATGCAGTTTCTAACTGATATTCAATATTACTTAGTTACTTGTTACTTTCTGCTCAAATCACCACACAGTCTTAATGTCGTATGCATAATAATAATAATACCTGTTGATTCCACACATAAAGATATTATAGCACAACATGTATGTCTATACAAAAGCACCTAGTCGCCAGCAACTGTATGTAGATTTTATTTGATTGTAAATCAAATAACAATTGCAAATAAATTCAGGCACAAGAGTTAGAATATTTCTATAAAAAATATTTGCTTTGTTAACTTGCTGTTTTTGTTAAAAGTAATATAATAACAGGTTTTGACATTTTGCTTTTTCAGTTACCTGCAAAGAAACAAACTCTGTCGCAGACGTACGCAGTCCTTCGTTGATGTAGGAGCTGGACATTTTTATGTGAACATCTGCAACGGCAAAGGGATGGTTAAAGAGATGAACTTGTGCACCAGTAAAAAGAAAGTTTGGCTGCATGATCTCAATGTCAATACAGATGATTGCAGCGTTACTCATCTTAGCCAATCTAGATATGTGACTGTCGCTTGTGACATAGTCAACAATCTCTGCCTTCCTGTTCACTTTCAAAGCAGCCAAGACAGTGGGCCAAACGGCAACGCTCAAACCTGCAGGTCATAAACTAATCTGTGGTTTGACTTTGGAAACCAGAGACGTCTAGGTTTGGCAAAAATGCTGTTTTGCTTTGCTGCATCTCTCCATATCCAGCTTTAGTTCAGCCTTTAAATGCTTTGAGTTACGTTTAGATGAGTTTATTTTAGAAATACATCAGAGAAATCACACAATCAGTGAAAGACAGTGTACAATTTAGTTTTTAATATTTCAGCGGTGAGAACCTTTGTTGGTGGTTTGATTTTGAGACCTGAGAACTCAAAAACTAATTTGTTTTGTAAAACATCTGGGAGTTTTGGTTGTAATCTTGAATTGAGAAGTTATTCTTTCTTACCTAATTAGAGTTGCCATTAAATTATTAGTCCATTTGTCCAGAGCATCAAGTTACCATGACATCCAGCTATTTACATGGGACAACAGAAATGTGACTTAAATTTATCTACGTCTCTGAATCACATAGATCGTATACATGGGAAATACTTGATATACTTTTGCATCCCTGATAAATATATATGAAGTAACAATCATAACAATAAAGTTTTATATTTTACAGCCAAATAATGAAATGTTTTCTGAGTGCTGTGAACAACTTTTTGTGTTTAAATGATTGTTTTGCTAAAGATGTTTCCAAAGCTGTGCAGCATGTTGCTTTGTTATTTGCTTTGCTTTAATAAAAGCTCATAATCATACATTCATTCCAAGTTCTGTTGTCATTCACATTTATTGTTTTTCATAAGCTCCATTCTGTGTCTTTGTTCTCCTTTCAAGTCACACTTGTTTTTTATGACAGAAAAGTCAAAAGCGATCAAAAGAAAGAAGCTAAAATTTGTAGCATAAACATTATGGCACATATTAAAATATGTGCTATAATGGTGGTAAAAAGACTTCAGGGTTTCAAAATCTAAAACAAACACAAACACATCCCGTTATAGCTCAAAAAACAAAACTACTCCTGTCTAAACCAAAACTGAAAGACTCAAAGACTACGATTACTAAACTCTCTTGCCTGCCACAAAACAAGGAAGAAATTAGTCAAAAGTAAATGGCACAGAACCTCTACCAGACTCCCCATCCAAGCATTGTACCATACAGAAGTTCAAATGCCAAAAATGAACCAAAAGTGAATTTACAACGACACTGAGCGCTCAGTTAAGAGTCAACAATGTCACCAAAGAAAGAACGTGGGGGGGGGGGGGGGGGTGACAACGGGCCGCAGCACTGGATGGCTGAAGCTTTTCTGCAGTCCACTGATGAGGGGAAGTGACTCCAGGTGTGACATCAGGCCTGTGAATGAAAAGGAGCAAAGGCTGTTCTCCAGGATGAGGACCCCTAGAGGTCAGTGGACCCAACATAAAGGAATTACAGGGTAAACTATTGTTGCTGGCTCACAAATGTATTCAAGTCGAGAATAAACTTTGTGGAAGAGGGAACTGTTTGACCTCACAAAGGAATTGCTGCAACCCTGGGATCTGTAGCGGTTTCCTCCTATATGGGTGACACATTACATAAATAAGTCATTTGATCCCAAACTCTATTGACAGACAGGAATCTCAATTCATTAGCAGTGGCAGCTAGTAGTGGCACTTCTTGGCCACTAGGGGTGTCATGGCTGCTGCCGCTGCTTTGGGGAATTCTGATGTCAGTTTTTAGAAAACTTATTAGTTATTTTATTGTTCTTAATTATTATTGTTTGAAATGATGATGTCATTGGTTATAAAACCATGGAAGACCTGAAATATTTTGACTGTCAGCTGTGGCAGATTCAACATGAATGTCTATTTTGATCAAATCAGTTAAACAACAATAGATATTTACATACAAACATACAGCTGCCACTAGTCACTGGAACGGCCACTTTCTGTCAAGTAAATTCAGTCAAAATATTACAAGTCCCACATGGTTAAATAACCTATAACATCATCATTTCAAATGTAATTATTTACTAACAGGCAATATAATATAACCAACAAGTTTTTTGAAAACTGTGGCAGCTACTAGTAGCAGCTGCCGCAGACATTCCCCACAACAGCAGCAGTAGCTTGTAGCAGCTTGTGGCAGCTGGCAATACTTTTGGTATTTGCAGATTTTTTTTTTTTAATTCAGTGTCAAGGACAAATGCTTTTTAAGTGTGATGCATTAAAGCAAAGCACTAAATCAATCTTAAATTATAATTTTATCTTTGTTATCTTTTAGAGTCATTCATCACATGTCAACAAACACTAAAGTCTAACCTGAAGAAGAAACTCCAGTTTGTGTTTGAAGGAATTGCTGAATCAGGAAATCAAACATTTCTAAATCAGATTTACACAGAGCTCTACATCACAGAAGGAGACTCTGGAGATGTCAATAAGGAACATGAGGTCAGACAGATTGAATCAGTGTCCTGGAAACCAGACAGACCAGAAACAACAATTAGACACAAAGACATATTTAAACCCTTACCTAAAAGAGGTGAACCAATCAGAGCAGTGATGACAAAGGGAGTGGCTGGCATTGGGAAAACAGTCCTGGCACAGAAGTTCACTCTGGACTGGGCAGAAGACCAAACCAACCAGGACATCCAGTTCACGTTTCCATTCACATTCCAGAGAGTTGAATCTGTTAAAAGACCAGCAGTTCAGCTTGGTGGAGCTTGTTCACCATTTTATTAGAGAAACCAAAGGGATCTCCAGATTTGAAGAGTTTGAAATATCAATAATAAATGAAGTTGGGGTTATTTCACATACCTTATAAGACAAAGAAATTCACATTCACAATATAGTAGACTTCTTGCTAACCAGAGAAAAGCTCAGAGGTGAGGTGACGGCCTTTAACTTCTCTCTTCACTGTTGTGATGGAAAATTTTATGTGCCCCTCAACCCTCTTGTGCGTTAGATTGTGTCTGCATGATCTCATCATGAGATTGGTCAAGCTGCTTTCCTTTAGGCCTCTACAGTGCCGTATAACAGCAGGAGCTTCTTGATCCTGGAGATTATCTAAGTGTTACTTCTCCAAAGTAGAACTTATCTGCCCTCTTTAGCATCAGTGAACAACCTCATTTCTTTAACAATAGACAAATAGCCAGACCATCTGTGTTTGGCTCCACAGAATTGTTGGTACATCACAATCAGGGATTTACACCTATTGTCCAATCAAGTCTCTCTTCTCTGACCAGAACCTATAAAAGGAAGCCAGATCCTACGACTCTGTATTTCTGTTCTCAACTTGCAAAGTTTTAATAAACTTCTTATTTCTTCTCATCTAGACTCTTGTTAAAGTTATTTCTTCTATTACAATTGTGTCCTTGAAAACAGGAAGACAGCACCCACAGCACATAACTTTATTTACAGCAACAAACCTGCAGATGACTGTTAACACAAAAGAAATTGGGAATCCAGAAATGAGTCCTCTACGAGTGACTCATCAGGGTTTCTGCCTATTGATTTTAAATAATCCACAAAGTTGTGCACTATATCTAATGGTCTAAAATCTAAATAAATAAGCTTTAATGTTCTGACCTCACTATGCACAGTGCCACAAAATGATAACATGGCTTAAAACTGAAGTAGGCAACATTTATAAAAATATGTTTTTAACATATTTGTTAACACTGTCACCATGTTGTGACAGTGTAATATATGACAAAGATATTATGGAGAAATGATGAACCCCTCTGCCTTCTCCCTGTGGTTGTCCTGTTATCTGCAAAAATACACAACTAGGTAAAAAAAACAACCAATAAATGGTTTTCCTGTAACTTTAGGTTGTTTCTCTGCCATTAGCACAACTGCTGCAAACAGCTGAGTTTCTTTGCAGTTAATACTTTAAAGTTAAATGGATTTCCAAATGCAGCAGTGCAAATTAATTATTCATTTACCTCTGAATTGGTAAAATCAATGTATTACTTTTTCATTTATGTTTGATATGTACATTACAAAACAGTGTAAATTAAGACAATATCAACAGAGTACCAAAATAAACAGTAGACAAAGCAGAAAAACAGGTTAGCTCACTAAGATGTGATGTTTAACTGTGGTCAACATCAGCTGTACCCAGAGCAATATCCAGGGTTGTAAAGGGGTTCAGGCATAATTTGATGAGGGACTTTGTTTCTATTCAGAACATTACCACCACGAAATTTAAGCATTTGTGTTCTAAGCAGAGGCTTTGCTTGCTTATACCTTGGGCCATCTCTGTAGCTGCCTCACAAATTTCTCTAGAACAGGAATTGGTTGTTGTGGTACCAAAGAAAACTCTCTCATCAGTCATCAGCGACTATAAACCTGTTGCCCTGACATCCCAAATCATGAAGGTCCTGGAGAGAGTCCTGTTGGCCCAACTGAGTTAGCAGACGATCACATATCAAGACCCCCTGCAAGTTGCATATGCTGTGGAATTGGAGTTAAAGACTCTTCAACAAACCCACTGTCATCTGGATAAAGCAGCAGCAGCACAGTGAGGATCGTGTACTTTGATTTCTCCAGTGCATTTAACACCTGTTGAGCCGTTGCGTTAAACGGACTGGACCTGCACTATCGTTTTGCAGGTTCTGGTCCACTTAGAAACAATAAACGGTACTAAATAAAATCCCTCCCTAAAAGGGAGGAGGGAGGAGTAGACTGTCACCACCTCAGCACTGCTCCCTACTTCCTAAGTGTTTAGATTTCACTTCTTCACATTTCATTTTCTTGTGGTGCAGGAATGTCTAAGGTAAGACAAAAGCCTATTTTATGAGCTTACCTCGTCTTTTACAGGTTTATTTTTGTAATTAACTTTATTCAAGTTATTTACATTCAGTATAAACCAAGCAGGGAATTAAAGTCAGTTTGGATTTTGTATTGGCTGATTTATGCAGAACAAAAACAATTGTTTTATTTATTGACACTAAAGTAAATTAATATTTTTGAAGAGTAGTTTGATATTGGATTATTCATGGAAGTATTTCCTTTAAAATTCTTAAACTTACTTTGAGTTTCAATTTCCTTTGAAGCTACTTTGATGGACATTTCTAGTGGAAATGAGATCACGGTGCCAGTCAATTCTTTTAGATGTAATAATAATAATGACTATTTAGTCAATAAAGTATTTTTGAAGTGAAAATCTACAATTACAAAACTTCTAAAAATCTTTTCTCTCTGACTTCAGCTTCAGTTACAAAGCACAAATATTTTTGCATCAAAAGTACCTCCATACAAAACTCTTTGTCATTAATGACCTACAACAAACAGGTCAGACATCTTCTATAATCCATCATTATTGTTTGAATGTTTACATCACACATCGTTGTTGAATGAAGGCACAAACTGATGCATCCATGAAAAAATGAAAGCAAATGTTAAGAGAATGGTTAAAGACTTTATTCATTATTTCCTTACACAATTTTCCAAGGGCATTTTTCTAACTTATTTGTTGTTGGTTGTGTTGTACAACTACCAATATTGAAACTGTAAGGATTTGGGTTTTTCTCTGTGTTGATTTTAGTTCCTTTGTCTTCCAAGTCTCCGTGTTGTCCTGTCTTCCCCTTGATTGTTCCCAGGTGTGTCTCATTCCCTGATTACCTCCTGTGTATTTAATGTCACCTGTGTCTTTGTCGAGTCTGAGTCGTATGTGTTCTTCAGTCTCTGTGTCTTTGTCGGGTCTGAGTCATATGTGTTCTTCAGTCTCTGTGTCTTTGTCGAGTCTGAGTCGTATGTGTTCTTCAGTCTCTGTGTCTTTGTCGGGTCTGAGTCATATGTGTTCTTCAGTCTCTGTGTCTTTGTCGGGTCTGAGTCGTATGTGCTCTTCAGTCTGTCGTCTTCTGTCCAGTTGCTACCTATGTTGAGCCCTGGTCTTCTGCTCAGCAGTGCTGCCTGGCTTTTTGGACTGTTTTTTAGGATTGTTCCTCATTATGTCACATTTATTCATTTCGTCCTGGGTCTACTGCCTGCTCCCTCACTACCTCATGCCACAGTTTATGACAGAAACACTTTAAAAAAAATTGTACATTGGTACCAGAAGTGGTAACTAGTTTCATAACTTTTTGGGCAAATATAGTTTTACACCACTTTTTATTTTCACTTGCGTAACATTATACAGTAATTTGGCTACTCTTGCTTGAGGAAATTTTATGACAACTTAATTTAATTGAATGAAGAATCGACTGAATTGTGTTAAATGCCCTGGAGAAATCAAAAGAACATGATCCTCACAGTGCTGCCTGCTTTGTCCAGCTGACCAATCTGTGTTTTTCTGTGTTTTAGGTGGAATGTACGGCTAAGTTGATGTTGACGTGAATTTGAAAACATGGAGGCATCTAATGGCAAAGAAGAGGAAGTTCCTTGCTCTGAAACAACTTTATGCAAGGAACAAGAGGGCAAGAGGTAAGAATTCATATCTCTTCATAGACATTACATGCATTATTTTGTCCATATGGAAATGGTGTGTATGGTCACTATTATTTTTACCTCAGGAAGATTAAAATTAAAATTATAGATATCATTCTTAATTATATTAATTAACTCAAGACGTTTGTTTCTGACAGGAAATGTGACAGGTGTCTGACTGGTATTTACATTCTCACCCACAGGAAACAACAGAAACAAGAACCCGAACCAACTTGTCTGTCCTTCAAGAGCAGCCACTCAAAAGATGCCATTATTCGTTTTAATCTTGACCAACCTTCAGATGCAAAAAGGTGAACTTCATGTAAATTGTTTCATGTTCTTTCAAAATTCTTGTTCTTAGAAGTGGAAAATTATATAATTGTATTTTATTATCAAACCAATGTCTTACAAATCCATCACCAAAAAACCATCATAGAGTTAAAAGGATATGGAAGGTAAAACAAATGAAAAAGAAATGTTCTGTGCCCAAAGATTCCCCCCACAAAGTTCCTTCATAGGGTTTTATGAAAAACATATATGTTGTAATAAATTAATACAAGTGTCATTCATGCTCAATGTGAGCATCCATTTTAAATATTTCTATGTGCAGACTGCACAACTGGCACACAGAAATATTTAAAAACAGCAGAAGTCCTGTCAGAAACATGTCAGCTGAAAGTGTCCTGTTTAGACCCATGCTATCAGGCTCATTAGCTACTTATTACTCTTGGGAGTTTCCATGTTTGAAAGTACAGTTTTGTTTCTCTTATCTAACATCTTAAGAAATTAAATGTAAATACATCTGTTGACTAAACTTCTAAATACAGTTAGCTATATGACAGTTGTCTTATGGAGGACTCATGAGCATATATAGGTGTTAGTGACTTCTACTCAGTTTGTCCTGGAATCTTTGGAAGCTAATTCTCAGTGATTTCTCCTTAGACTTGACCAGATCTCTGACGTTGGTCAACCTCGCCCTGAGCATCAAATTCAGCTGGGCTCCATATTTATGGTCTGTATACCACAGATACTACATTTTAATTTCTTTTTTTGGTTCTGTGATGCACTTTATAGATCACTTGATTGTCAGATGTTATCAGATGGGTTATTTATATCTTATTTTGTTTCAGGAACTGGAGAAAAAGATTGTGATGTTTGTGAAGTATGAGCTAAAGGAAATCCAAAAGGTCTTGTGTTCAGATTACCCAGAATGTTCTGAGGGTCTGGAAGAGGATGAAAGGGTGTCTGGAAATAAGGATGAAAAGCAGAGCAGCAGCAGGAGCAGTAGAGAGGCATTTTTAAAGATCACTGTTGACTTCTTGAGAATGATGAGTCGGGATGACCTAGCTGATCTTCTGCAGAGCAGTAAGAGTTATTTTTCTACAGAAATAATAAATCTACCAACATTTTTAAAATGCTTGAAGTAAAGATAGTTAAACACTGATTATTTGAGAATACTTACGGTAGTTGACACTAGTTTAATTTGCTTCAAAGATTAATTAGCCTTAGAAGTATTTCTTTTGACATAGTGGACCTTATACAAGTTTCTAATATTTTCGAATCTCTTCTGTCAGGCAGTCTTCAAAATGTGAGGTGCTTGTCATGTATTTTCAGCTTGGTGTCATAGAATAAACAGTTGGATATAAACACTGTTTCTGTTGAGCACTTTACTTTGGGAAACTACGGGTTAGGACAATTATTAACACTAGCAATTTAGATCAAAATAACCATCTTAGGGCACAACTTGATCATCAGGAAAATAACAGCCAAAAACTTCAGTAAAGGTTTTGCTTATAGATACCTGCCTGAAACATTTAAGTGTCAACAATGCAAAAGCACCACAAAATTAAAATGGTGTGTCCTAAGCTAATTTATCTCTGCCAAGACACGATTTCTTACTTGAGTCATAATCAGGGATGATGTCTGATCTGAGCATCATGCATATAAATAGTAGGCTAGCTGATATTTTAGAGTGCTTTGTTTGTCTGCAACAATGCACGGTAGGGAAGTTAATTATATTTTATGAATAATACTTTTGGCATTTGCAGATTATTTTTCTTGAACTCAGTGTCAAGGACAAATGCTTTTTAAGTGTGATGCATTAAAGCCAAGCACTCTTAAATTATCATTTTTTCTTTATCTTTTAGAGTCATTCATCACATGTCAACAAACACTAAAGTCTAACCTAAAGAAGAAGCTCCAGTTTGTGTTTGAAGGAATCGCTAAATCAGGAAATCAAACATTTCTAAATCAGATTTACACAGAGCTCTACATCACAGAAGGAGACTCTGGAGATGTCAATAAGGAACATGAGGTCAGACAGATTGAATCAGTGTCCTGGAAACCAGACAGACCAGAAACAACAATTAGACATGAAGACATATTTAAACATTCACCTGATAGAGATGAACCAATCAGAGCAGTGATGACAAAGGGAGTGGCTGGCATTGGGAAAACAGTCCTGGCACAGAAGTTCACTCTGGACTGGGCAGAAGACCAAGCCAACCAGGACATCCAGTTCACGTTTCCATTCACATTCAGAGAGTTGAATCTGTTAAAAGACCAGCAATTCAGCTTGGTGGAGCTTGTTCACCACTTTTTTAGTGAAACCAGAGGAATCTCCACATTTGAAGAGTTAAAGGTTGTGTTCATCTTTGATGGTTTGGATGAGAGTCGACTTCCACTGGACTTCAACAACAATGAGATCCTGACAGATGTAAGAAAGTCCACCTCAGTAGATGTTCTTCTGACAAACCTCATCAGAGGGAACCTGCTTCCCAAAGCTCACCTCTGGATAACCACACGGCCTGCAGCAGCCAGTCGGATCCCTCCTGAGTTTGTTGGCAAGATGACAGAGATTAGAGGATTCACTGACCCACAGAAAGATGAGTACTTCATCAAAAGATTTAAATATAAGAAGGAGGCCAGAATGGTAATCTACCACATAAAGAAATCAAGAACCCTCCACATCATGTGCCACATCCCAATCTTCTGCTGGATCACTGCTACAGTTGTGGAAGACATGTTGAACAAGAAAGACAAAGAGCTGCCAAAGACCCTGACTGAGATGTACATTCACTTCTTGGTAGTGCAGAACAAACTGAAGGTCATCAAGTATGATGGTCTTCAGTGTGAGACAGATTCACACTGGAGCGCAGAGAGCCGGAAAATGATTGAGTCGTTGGGAAAAATGGCTTATGAACAGCTGATGAAAGGAAACCTGATCTTCTATGAATCAGACCTGATTGAGTGTGGCATCGATATCAGAGCAGCATCAGTGTGCTCAGGAGTGTTCACGGAGATCTTCAGAGAAGAGAGAGGGCTGTACCAGAACAAAGTCTTCTGCTTCGTCCACCTGAGTGTTCAGGAGTTTCTGGCTGCTCTTCATGTTCACCTGACTTTCATCAAATCTGGAATCAATCTGCTGGCAAAAGGTGAAACGAAATCCAAGGAATTAGAAAAAAGAAGCCATGAATTTCCAGAGACAAACATTTACAAGAGTGCTGTGGACATGGCCCTAGAGAGTCCAGATGGACACCTGGACTTGTTCCTCCGCTTTCTACTTGGTCTTTCACTGGAGACCAATAGGCGTCACTTAAGAGGCTTTGTGGCACAGACAGAAGAAAGTTTAGTAACTAATAAAGACACAGCCCAGTACATCAAGGAGAAGATGAATAATCATCTGTGTGTTGAAAAAAGCATCAATCTGTTCCACTGCCTGAATGAACTAAATGATCAGTCTCTGATGGAGGAAATCCAACAATCTTTAAATACAGGAAGTCTTTCAGCACACCAGCTGTCTCCTGCTCAGTGGTCAGCTCTGCACTTCATCCTACTTTCATCAGAAAAAGGTCTGGAGACATTTGATCTGAAGAAATACTCTGCTTCAGAGAATGCTTTACTGAGGCTGCTGCCAATGGTCAAAATCATTAGCAAAGTTATGTAAGTACAGATGTAGAAGAATTCATAAAAATATGTAACAAATAAAACAATCACATAATTACTTGGTATTACTTCTGTCCTTTCAGACTGAGTGGGTGTAACCTCTCAGAGAGAAGCTGTGAAGCTATGTCCTCATTGCTCAGCTCAACATCCTCTAGTCTCAGAGATCTGGACCTGAGTAACAATGACCTGACAGATTCAGGAGTGAAGCTGCTGTGCAATGGACTGATGAGTCCTAACTGTGAACTCAAAATTCTGAGGTGAGATTCATTTAAATTCTTCTATTATCACGTTTGCCAAATTTATGAACATGTCTAAAACGTGTTTTCCATTTTCTGGAAAGAATTGCAAAACCTCTTGAGCAAATGTTCTCAATCCACTTCATCAGGGACCACTACCCTGCATATTTTAGATGTATTTCTGCTCCAGAGCACCTGATTGAAAACCCAATCAAATACAGAGATTATTTAGGAAAACCTGCTTCTAGTGGTGGGCATCGCTGACTAACTGTTGCTCTAACTCTAATCCTAATTTGATAAATTGAATGATGCTGATACCCACCAAACAATGACCCAGCATGTGCTACAACAGCATGTCACTCAATAGAGTCAAAAGTTTTCACTACTCATCTAGCTCTATGGTTGCACTTCAAGATGTGATTCTTTAGAACAGACCTTTCACTCATGGTTACACTTTTATAGTTGTGGATTTTTGCTAACTCTGTTGCTGATTTTGTCCAATTTACCACAGCAAAGCATGCAGGGTGTCAGTAGATTTTAGTGTTTAATGTAGAACTACACAGATGGATTTTGAGAATAGAAAAAATATTTGGTGCACCACATTATAAGTGGAGAACGTGAAGAGAGAAAATTGAACTGCTCCTTAAACGGTCTTCACCCTTTTCAAAATAAGAGCACGAATATAATGTCTAACTTCCTGAAAAACTCTTCAGTCAGTCACCAAAACTTCAATACAGATGTTGAACTTTATCTGAAAGTTTAAAGAGTCAGCAAAATAATCTATCCCTTTAGAAGCACAACAAAATTCATTTCAGTACAGCCGATCCAAAGAATAACAAAAGACAAACAAACAACATACGTTATGATGCCAGAGGCTGCAGCCCTCAAGGGAGATGGCCTTTTGTTAAGTGAGAAAAAATAATAACATGAGGGTAGATGAGGGAAAAACATGTTGGACACAGAGAGGGGTTACATAAAGTACATCTGCATGTAAAAAGCAACATATTGACACCATAAAAACATGAAGCATGTGGAATGGGACTCAATAAATTGGCGAGTCCCAGCACAGGCCACTCAGTTGAATGATGTAGCCGCCTGGTGCAGTTCAGACAACCACAATTGTTTTGGGTCAGGCCAACTCTGTTATTTTTTCTGCCTTAAAGTCTCACTTGTTTAGACATTGTCTTTGTCTGTCTATGTCTAATTTCAATGGTGACTCCAAAAAGGAAAAGTTGTGGTAAACATCTTCAGCTGACAATATGGACAGACACACAATCTTCTGCAGACTGCTGCTTAACAGACATGCTCTACTTTTCTTAGCATGTCATCTAATTATTCCTGCTAAAAACAAGTTATAAAATGTGCTTCACATTGAGAATATAGGTGAGTGTTCCAATAATGTTGTGTGTTTGTGTCTGCAGGCTTTCAGGCTGCCTGATCAGAGACGAAGGCTGTGCTGCTCTGGCCTCAGCTCTGACTGTGAACCCGTCTCACCTGAAGGAGCTGGACCTGAGTTTCAATTATCCTAGAGAGGCAGGAATGGAGAGTCTAGCAGCTATACTGAAGAATCCAAGCTTCAGGCTGGAGTCTCTCAAGTAAGGAAATATTTTCTGCAGCCACATAGTGATAATCAGAATAATGTACTCAGGATTATTGAGGAACAATAATCCTTGGGGAGGGGGGGGGGGGTGATCTGGATAAATTAATGTGAATATAAGTGTAGGTAGGTAAACCCAGATCCCCCAACTAGCCTCAGACCAAGAAATGCTGGTTTATATCAGTAAGGACTTATGCTGCATCAAGGGAAATCAAGCTAAGATAGAGAAATAATTAATTGCTCATATCAGTGCAAACAATGTTGAACAGTGGTAATTTTAAGTTCATGTCCCTTCAACTTCAAAACACACACCATGGTGCATAATCGCAAAGTGGAAAGATATGTTTTTATTTATCAATCATAACTGATATGACTTAAAAATACAAATCTAAACACTCCCAATTAGCTCTAGTCTATTCTAACACATGAATATGTTTGATCTAAATTTATTTATTTATTTTTAACAAATGTTAGGGTTATTCTATTGTTGGAATTTGGACTTTTTTCCCAATCTATTTTATTTATGCATTGTGTTAATGAGGGCAATAACAAAAAAATGGAGGAGGGGCAAATAAACTGTCAACTCTGAACAAAACTAGTAGCACCAGGAAAATATTATCTTCCGCGGACAAGAAGGCTCTCCCAGAGGGTTGTTAGGGCAGCAGAGAGAACCATAGGCTGCCCCCTCCCCACTATGGAACAGATTTACACTTCCAGGCTCCACAAGAAAGTTTTGGACATTTTAAATGACTCTTCACACCCTGGCCTTGGTCTCTTCCAGCTGCTGCCATCAGGCAAGAGATACAGAGCAATAAAAACCAGGACAAATCGCCTAAAAAACAGTTTTTACCCGATGGCAATCATGGCACAAAATTCAAAGGCATAAGAACTTCTGCTCTTGACACCACTTTGTTAAAAATATAAATTCTGTTGCGACACCTCCAGGCGCTGCAACCATCTTCTGATGTCTATGTATTTCTCATTTTGTACTATTTATTTCTTTATCTTTGTATATTATGAACATACACATAACCTGCATCTTAACTCGAGTCGAGCAAATCTCAATCTCGTAATCTGTTGATGACAATGACAATAAATCTTATCTTATCTTATTATACATAGTGACAGAACCGCAGCCACAGATGGACTGAAGATTTCTTAGAAATACTCAATGAGGTCTAAATTGGGGTGTCCATATTTGCATCTTGATAAATACTCATATCATCAAAACACATCCTTTCTTACAGCATGGAGCCTGGAGGAGAAAGATGGTTGACACCAGGTCTGAGGAAGTGTAAGTGCATTTTTGATTCATAGGAAATTGTCTCATTTATGGATGTTCACCTTTGTGACAGTGTATTCATAAAATTATACATCAGTAACTGCATTGTGTTTGTTCTGTCCTTCAGATTCCTGTCCACCAACAGTCGACCTAAACACTGTAAACAGATTCCTCAAACTTTCTGACAAAAACAAGAAGGTGACACTTGTGGAAAAGGAGCAGCCGTATCCTGATCATGCAGACAGATTTGATCTCCATCAGCTGCTGTGTATTGATGGTCTGACTGGTCGCTGTTACTGGGAGGTTGAGTGGGGTGGGAAAGTCTATGTATCAGTGAGTTACAGGGGAATCAATAGAAAAGGAGTAAATGACGATTCCTGGTTTGGATTGAATGATCAGTCCTGGAGTCTAGTCTGCTCTGATGATGGTTACACTGTTTGGCACAATGGAGAAAAAGCTTTCATCCCCGTCTCTTTCTACTCCTCGTCTCCCTCTGGCAGAGTAGCGGTGTATGTGGACTGTCCTGCTGGGACTCTGTCCTTCTACAGAGTCTCTTCAGATACACTGATCCACATCTACACTGCCAACACCAAATTCACTGAACCTCTTTATCCTGGATTTGGATTTGATAACAAGACAGGTTCTTGGATGTCTTTGTGTTCACTTTAAGCTCCCAAGGTTTAGTTATTGTCATCATTCATCGTTACTAAACTGTCACAATAAATATAACATATTTTCCAGTGTCTTCAGACACACTGATCCACATCTACACCTTCAACACCAAATTCACTAAAACACTTTATCCTGGATTTTCGTGCAGGAATCGTTGTAGGGGGTCTTGGTTCTTGTTTTAGAGTAATCTTTTCTAAGTCAGAGGAAATCTAACTTTACATGTGTTTCATCTAATATATGGTTTTAGACTAACATTCTTTGTAAAAATTTGTTCAAACAGCTTAAATAATCACAAAGTGCTTCACAATAGATACTACAGTCTGCAGGAACTCCAGCACCACCCTGTCGCATTGTCGATGCGCTCAAGTCTGTCCTGAACCTGTCCACTAGATGGTGCATTTGGCAAATTTTCCAAATCACCTTCATTTCAGTTCAGCACAAGCCCAGCGGCAACTCTTAAAGGTTTTGCTAAAATCTGACTTTCCAGACTAGGGGTCATTGTCACTTCCTATTTTGTGGCGCAGGATTGGTGGGGACTTCCTGTAGGGTTCAGAACATATCTTGTGTGTTTGTCAAGATTTAGAGGATATAGTTTCAATCTTATGTTGGAGGAGCCATCCAATAATCTTCTTTTTTTTCTGAGTGGGCGGGGCTTACGTGATGTCATTAAACTACCACACCAATATGTGAAGCAGAACCCCCTGATGATGCACAAAAAATCTGGTGCAGATCAGATGATGTATCATGGAGATATAACTGTTGGAATAATTTAGGGGGCGCCCTGGAGTCAAATTTCAATATAACCTTTTGACCTCTAAAGAGGTTAACAAAAGTAATTTTTTTGGTACAAATTGTATGATGCACGTGTGATTTAGAGCCAACTGTATGTAAACTTCAAGGGATTAGAATTCGTCATTCTATTACAGCAACATGCTGCAGCCACCAGCCATTGCTGAGAGAAGGATTCAGCATCATGTTGTTCTGTCATTGGACTCGGGTCTAAATTAGTATGAATCAAACAGCAAAATTATGACCACCAGCAGGAAAACAGGTGATCTCCTGTTCAAAGGGGCGGGGCTAAGGTGATGTCACATATTGACCATGTGAATGTGATCAACGCTGGTCTGTTATGACACATAGAAAGTCTGAAGCAGCTGTGAGTTTGTGTGTAGAAGTGATTCCATCTTTACATTTAAGTTTCTTAAGAATTTCACAGACTGTTGCATAATGGAATTACTTAATGTAACTTGTATTATATACTGAAGTCTTTTTATAACTGGGTGGTCCTAAGTGTGACAGACATATGCCTACAATCCTTTTGCCAAAAAACTGAAATTAATATTTAAAACCTTTTATCATGTCTTTTACTGTAACTTTACTAAATAACACAAAATATTGCAATCAAAAATTGAATATGTGTCACCTATCCCTCCTATGTACTGGATGTAGTTTTTGTATTTGCTCACTGGATTACATTTTGGCATGCTATCAATAATAAAGACAAAGACATTGATGTCACTAGGTTTGTTGTTTTTCTTTTGTTAGGCTTAGTCCCACTTATGTCAATGAAAAAAGGTAATTTCACATACTGCAAATTACATACTTACCTCTTAACACCACAGGTTGTCACATATTAGGGTAGACTTTTTGCTCACTGCAAAAAACTAATCAAAGAAAAGAAAAGATTGCCACAGTGTTTCTTTTGATCATGTCCTAATATCTATCTATCTATCTATCTATCTAGATAGATAGATAGATAGATAGATAGACGTGCGGTGAGGTTCATAGCTGGTGAGGTACTGACTTAATCATAATCAGATTCAAGCACATGCAGAAGGGGGGGGGGTGCAACATTTTTAAAAAAAATGTTTTTTTTAACATTTTTTATTTTAAATCTGTATGTCAGAAGGCCTGTTTGTGCCCCTCAGCAATAATAATTACCTAAATATAATTGTGAAAAAGGCTGCCTGGCAGTCTGCTATGTTGAGCCCTTTAAGGGGCGGAGCTTAGAGCACAGGTGACAGGTGAGCAGCATGCAGACGAAGAAGGGGAGAGAAGAAAAAAAGGAGCTGTAGAGTTCACCGTTTGCAGTGAACTTTAACTTGCTGTTTGCAATTTATTGTCACCTTCCGTTGATGTGTGTGCGTGGATATCCGAGTAAGTAATGTTGGAAGTTAATCACATTGTTTATTCAGCAGAGTATTTCAGTTTTGCCCTTAATTGATAGCATGCTTTTGTAACAGTTATGGGCTAGGCAGCTAACTGCAGCTACATAAGCAGCATCAGAAGAGTGGCCTTTTAAGGAGCCTGAGGTGTGAAAAAAACAGGAGGAAGTGCTTTTAGTTTTGGTGAATATTAGTGATGGTGAGATGAAGCCTCATGAGGCATTGAACCACTTGAGCCAATTGGTTCGAGAAAGGGTTCATTTCTTGAAGCTTCATGTGCACACGAAACCACCTACTGGCCAGGTGTACAATCACAGCCAGCTGTATCTTAACACGTGTGATGCATTGAATTTTTGTCTATTTTGGCTCTTGGGAATGACTTCACAAAAGGTGTAGGACGAAATTATTTGTCTACATAAATTATGTATACACATATGTGTATAATAAAATATTGTTTGAATGTATCCTCTGTGTGTAATTATTCCCAAATTAGTAGTGTCATGTGATATGGCATGTTGTGTAATAAAGTTTTTCTGTGACTCTAGAAAAATGGCCTGGGCTTAATCAGGCAGAGGACAGTGAAAGTGCTTGTGGAACTAGGGAGGGGGTAGTGAATAGGCTAATGCTTGTGTAACTTGGATGATTTCATGCATTTTTATTAAGAAACAACAATTTCTCCACAGTTTTTGGTTTCAAACGATTTCTCTTTTTTGACACTACATGGATGAGGTGTTATTATTGTACCCCAACTCCTTGGAGCACAATAAACACCTCACCTTTACAGAAAATAAGAAACAGTGAAAATACAGTTCCTCATAAGCAAACCTAATGCCTCTGCAAATGTTCAGTTCACCTTACCTTGTTAGGGCTTATCAAATCAAAATGTTCCCACATAGGGGAAATCCTCCTCTTTCTCGCCGGCTCCATCCTACTCCTATCCTGTCCTCCCGCTCCTAAATCTCCTATATACCTATCTATCTATCTATCTATCTATCTATCTATCTATCTATCTATCTATCTATCTATCTATCTATCTATCCTAAACTCTCCAAACACCAAACTAACTGTCTCAAACTAAATAACCACGATCCAAACTCTGCTATCCAAACTATCCAAACTCTTTCCACTCTCTCAACTGACCGCAACTCGCCTACAACAACCCACATTTTGAATGGAGCCTGTGGGGTTTCTAAAGCTGTCAAAACCCGCGCCAAACTCTGAGCCACTTCCCGAAGCAGTCACGTGGTACAGCCGGGCAGCGAGGCTTCGGACGTCATCGTTTTCGGCTCTTCCCCTAAATGAAGCAAGCCTCGATACGCGCTTTACGGAAATGCCCCCTCCATTACTCGACACACGCCTCGAAGAAATGAACCCTTTCTCGAACCAGTTGGCTCAAGTGGTTCAATGCCTCATGAGGCTTCATCTCACCATCACTATAAATAACAAACTCACCCAGCAATCAAATCAATAGGTTCAAAGATTTTTGGAGGAATTCCTGAGGAAGATGCCAGCAACAAGCCACAATCACAGTGGAAACAGGTGAGGATCTTTAACTGCGCACTGGAGGCGGGGCTTTAAATAAGTTAGAGTTTGGGCAACACAGGAAGTGGGCCCGCAAAAATAATTGCGGGTTACACTTTGTACACGTGTGCACTTAAAAGCTACACAATGTGGGTTTTTCGTGTCGTGTATTTGTTTAGAACTTGATGTTTGTGACTATTAATATTGCAGTTATTTAGTATGTGTGATGTTATTTCAGTCATTTGTTTGGGGATTATTCGGACACTGACGTTGTATTGTTGTTTATCTTTTCTAGAACCACACAGTTACTTCAAGTTAAGGAATAAACCGCAAATTAAACCCATTGGAGTGTGACTCTGTTTTCTTCGGAGTTCTAACCGGACTCACCAGTGATCTGGACTTTTCCACCAGCAATTATAATCCCTATTCTTTAATAATAATTTAGTAAAAATAAACTAGTCTGGCTGCCCTCAGTCTAATAATGACTCTCAGAGCCTCCATGTTGTTCAGACTCTGGGTCCATGGTGAGAAGGAGGTGTGTCTCTAACTATCAAATTATTGGCAAGAATATTTTTTCATACTGTTACCTTGGTAAGTCCAGAACAGGCTGGTGTCTATTTCGGCTCGTTTGCTGGTAACAAGCTCATAGGCTCTGCTCTGCTGGGGGCAAAACAAGGAGGAGGCAGATGAAGAACTTTTCGAACTTTATTTCTCTTCTTGGCAAAAATGAACAATTACAACCACTGCACCGCTCGAGTCTCTAACAGCTAACACACTTACTCTTCTTCTTCTCCGTGCTACTACTGATAGCTCTCTACCGCCCCCCCTAGGGAGAGGCTGGGCCTGTAACACTACCCCCACTGGATGATGTTTAAACATATTTAACATTACTCCAGCAAACATGACTGGTTAGAACAAATGCCCCAAAATCTAAACTAGAACATTTCGTCGATGATCTAATGCGGACAGAGACTAACAGTGTTACAATACTAGGCCTGTCGCGATAAACGATAAATCGATTAATCGTAAGATAAATTAAAACTATCGATGTCATTTCAATTATCGGCATTATCGTCTCTTCCGACCTTTTTCTCTTTCTGTTGATGACACCTAATGAAAAAAGGCTCAACTCCGGTTCTCTCCACTGACCCTCCTTCCTCATTTCCTCTGTGTAAAGCCCAGCGCACACGACACGATCTTAGAGCTGTCAGCCGATTGTCGGCCCATTTTCAAAACCTGACAGATCACACATTAGGTTCGATCGGGTTCGGTCCTGCCGTGTGGTGTCCAACAATGGGCACAAAATAATGGCTACAAGTTCAGTGAACTAATTTTAAAACCAGGCATTAATCAATGCTTTACTACAATCTACCTGCAATGCATGTGGCCAGTGTCAGCGTAAAGTCCTGACTGAATGAAAATCATTATAACTTATTTATGTCACGTTAACGAAGAACAGCTGAAAAGTTACCGGGTTTATCAACTGCGGTAGCAATTTCGCTCCAACTCCTCCTCTTGTCATTTCTATATTCTTTGCATATTGAATAAACATTAATGTTGCTTCCACATATCATCTCCAATGTCCGCTGGACTTCGGTTGCGCCGTGTCAGCTGTTCGGGATTCCCCGACGTAATTTCCCCTCAGAAAACGCTGAGGAGAATCCGCGCTTTCTGATTGGCTGCCTGTCACATTCAACAGGCTGCGTTAACTATACCAGTCGGGGAAAAACCCCTGATTTAGATCGGAGGACGATCTACCGTAACACACCACACAATCTTAGAAAGACCAACGTGCTAAGATTGTCATAAGGGGAAAAATAGGAGCAAAAATCATGTAGTGTGAACTATTGCATCAGGTAGTCGATGTGCCCATCTTCTCTATTTAAATCTAATTATTACTGAAGGGCAACATAGTATACAGACTTCATAATCTGCACTCTTTTGGTTGAATGCAGTATTTATTTCCACTTTGGCTTTATGTTGTTTAGTTTTTATCAAGTACATTTTTTGTTAATGGAGACTGAGAATCCATTTTGTTTTTGGTTGTTTTGTTTATTTTGTTTATCAGTTCCAGTGTTAAATATTCTTTTGAAAATAAAGTGTATCTATCTTTGGCAGGAAATCGCATGCATTATTACGTCATTTCCATTAAATCAGTGTAAAAAGGTCTTCAAACAATATTATCGTTTATCGCAATAATTTTTTGAGACAATTAATCGCTCAGCAAAATTTGCTATCGTGACAGGCCTATACAAGACAATACACTTGCAGAATAACAAGCCAAAGTCAACTAAAAGAAAAAAAATAATAATACTAATAATAATCCACGGCATGTAGTGCATTACACTAGGAACTGGAACAGGCATGCTGTCTACATTTTTTTTTTTTTTTTAATGTCCACCACCGGAACCGGGCAGCGATCTGCCTACACCCAGATTCAGGCCAATAAAGAAAAGAAAACAAAAAAAATGTTCGTTCATGCATGTGGACATCTAGCCGCTGACCCACTGACCAAATCGGTCAGGGGGTCTGCGTCTCCTTCGTGGTCTTTGCTGAGGTCCTGCTCTTTGAAAGACCAGCAGCAGCTGCTCCTCCGCAGAATCCTCGGTGTCAACTCCTTCTGGTAGAAACTGGCAAGGTTCGTTCTGAATTCGGTTGTCTCCATATGAAACTGAATGGGCAGGCAGAGACTGAGATGGATGGTCCATAGTAGATTCCTCCATCTCTGAGGAGCCATCCCAGGGATTTAAAGGCCCATCATGATCCACATCCGAAGAAGCATCGACCACTGGTGGAGGCACCTCAACTGATGCTGGGCTACAAGTGTCTTGGAAAACCCAGCTATTGTCCAATGGGTTTAAGTTCTTGCTTAGATACATCAAAATGTAACAGAAGATATATTGAATTGTTATTTTTACAAGTCAGAATGGAAATGGAAATATTCTAAATTACTATTCAGAATAGTCAAAATGTAGTTCATTTTAGATATCTATGTACAGTTAAGCGGACAAAACCGATTATATATTAAAACAACCTGCCATAGGATTTACCTGGAGAACACACCTGTCTTGTTGCGTTGTTAAAAAAAACAGACAGGAAAGTTTCACTTTCACCCGTTTCTGTTGCGCAGATTATTTTCTATCAGCCTCCAACGGAAGGTAAGATAATCATGTCGTTGCGGACGCAGCTGTGTAAATAATGATTAATCTATCAATAGGATTCCTCTTTATGATTTATTCCATGTTACAGGACCAGCAGCAGCTGATCAGTTCAGAGGAAGGAGGAGAACGGCTCAAGAAGCCTCGTTAATTTTCGACCTTTTGTTTTATCCACCTAGAATCTGCAGATAGAGAAGTTGCTCCATCCCAGGTGAGGCTCAGCTCGCTGCTGCCTCACCTGCATTTTAACGGGAAAATGCAAAGATTCAGTGATTTTGAAGAAATAAATAATCAGAATTGGTTAGCTAAATGAAAAATACTTTATAGTAGAAACCGCAGTATGAAAAAATATAAATTATTTTATTATATATTATTTTTAAATGACAGGTGAGGCTCTGCCTCTATACACACACACACACACACTGCACTTGTGTGGAAGGTTACATCTTGATATTAAGCAGTTTGTAGTTTAATTTGCCATAACTAATGACTGCCGCCTTTTGTGCAAACATCCTTCTGTTCTCTAGCACCTCTTGTAAAATTTAATTGGACACAAAAAGTATGAAAACCACACATCTATTCTCATTTAATCTTTTATTGATAGTCAGTTTATTGCTCTGAACAGCTACTCCATGACAAACATTTAATTTTCCTGTCAGTGTTATAATAGTGATATACATGAATAAATATAGATGTATTTATTCATCTATATCATATATTGTTACAGTAATATCAGAGCAGACAGACATCAACAACTGCAATTTGGTACAAAACCATGTTATGTCCAGGTCATGTGGGTGAACAAATCAGATCGATCATCAGGACAGAGTAAAAGCAGCAAAGCGCCAGAAACATAATCAGTGCTATCTGTAAGAGTTTATGAGCCGAATGTACAACAAACACAATGAGATGTTATGAATTAGTGGAAGAACTTCAGAAATCTGTCTTTTTATTCAGTAATTTATAGCTTGATTCTCATTGTGTTTTATTTTAAAGCCGTGGTGACTGCGCCCACAGCCTTCTGCTTCTGGAGCCTGGCCTGCTGATTCTGGAGCAGGACGTGTTCGGCGAAGTCCCGCACAGCGCCCGCCCCGCCGCCATGCTTGCAGGTAAACTTGCCGGCTCTGATGGCTTCAGGCTGGGCGTACGCCGGCGCCGCGCTCAGGCCCGCCAGCCGCAGACAGCTTTCGGACGCTGCGTCACAGCCTGGGAGGAAAAATGCAGGTAAATATTTACTTTACTGCTCCACCAACAGGACGGCCATTAGGAGGCTAGCTCACTTCACAGATTTCCTACGTTCTGTCTGTTTAAACTAATTTAAAATGGCTTAAAACATTATAAATGCATTCAAATGTTATGCTTAAAGGCCATATTTGTATGAAAATAATTTTAATAGCAAATACTTAATGCTAGAACATGATTGTTAGTAGAGGGTGAGCATAAAAACCTTAGTTTGTGTCTTATTTTGTTAATTTTAGCCAACTACAATAACCACTTTAACAGAAAAGATTGAACTTTTAACCCCAGAAAAAAAAAAAAAAAAAAGATATTACACTCACCCTCTATGAAAAAAAATCATGCTAAAGCAGGTTAAAAAGTTAACACATTTTTAACTGGAATGGAATAAAATCAAAAAGTTTTCTATCCTTTATTTTTTTTCCCAGTTATTCAGACCTGAAAAATACTTCAATTAAACATTTTTCCAGATTGCTGAGACCTGAGAAATTACTTTTACCCAGTAAAATATTTATTTATTGCAGAAAATAATCTGTTAGTGCTTAAATAAATAAATTACTCCGCATTAATACTCAATAAGCAACGATATCACTTTTCCCACATTAGAAGCTGAATGTTAAGCTCTCTTGGCTGTGCTGGTTGCTGGGAGACCAATAAATGCTAATATTTTAACACAAACCTAAATCAAATTCTGCTCAAGGCCTCATGCAACCTGGACCGGCCCTGCATGATGAGTTAAAGCTGCTGCTGGATACAGAAGGACAAACAGGAGATTTAATTTCTGTGGCTTTAGTAGCTCTTCCATTTGCTGTCTATTGAGTTTTTAATAAGCGCCACAGAAACTGTTTTGATTGCCCGAGCTTTATGGGACGATTTTCTTTTTATCTCCACGGCCATGCGCATTAACTCTGACTGACTAAGTACACAAAGCATTTGGTATGGTTTGACAGACGTGTAACCGTAAAAATAATAATAAAATAAAACCAACGTGCTGCGTGACTACAAGCGAGCGCGAAAACTCCTCCACTGGCTGAACCACTTAACCACAAACGAACTGGGAACAAATACATAAAATTTATCAGTGCAAGTCAGCCGCTGTTCAGTTTGAGTGAAAGGAGGCAAACTTCAGATATCAAGCAGCAACATTGTGTGAAGCAACACGCAGAGGCGCCATCTGCAAATGCATCAACTATAAATCTTTAAGGAATAATTCTGCTCTGTCAGTGAAATGCTCAAAGCAACAGAAACATTTGCAGTCCGGCTTATAAAAAAAATAAATGTTAAGGGACTTTTTTTCAAACACAAAAACAAGCAACGCTTAGCCTGGTGGGGGGGCAAGTGAAGCCTGGCGGGCCACCAGGCTTATAATACACTGGAGGAAACGCAGTCTACCCACAAACACCAAAAAAGCAGGGATGTAAAACTAATTTTTATTTTGATCAAGAATGCCTTTAAAGGGTTGATTGCCCCTGCACCACCACAGCACCCCCTTATTAATAAATTTTGCTACAAACTGTTAAAATATGAACGTGAGCCTCGACTTGACACATCTGTCCAACAGTTTCCAGTTTATGTAGAACAATATAACCAAATTTCCTTAATCTTATCACCAGCAGCTGATGACTATAATCTTTAAACTATAACATTCATTTTCTACAAAATCTCTTGAAAATTTAAGTATTTTTGAAAACATCAACTAGACAAAAGTCAAAAAAAGGTTTAAAAAGTCCAGATTTTTACCCATGTAGGCCACATCGTTCCAGTCCAGCTTCTTCTTCTCCACCATCGACTGCACATCTTTTAGTGGATCCTCTCCGACTACCATCGCTTCACAGCCCGTCATCAGTTTATAATGCATCTGTCGGAGCACATCTTCCTCAGAGATCAGCAGCACCACCTGGAGGACAGGAGGTGTAATGCGTTACAAGACACTGGTCAAAGTTTCTCCTTTGATGTTGATAAAGGCGACAGATCCGACCTCCACATCGTCTTTCTGCAGCTTCCTAAGTCCTTCTATGTCTCTGCTGTGGATGGAGACATTGAGTAGTTCTGTGTCTCTGCTCTTAGCAGAGGACACTTCAGAGTCGGACACGTAACCAGAGGACATTCCAGAATCAGTGTCACACGGGCCACCAGGAAAGGACACTCCAGGCCTGTCCGGGGACCCAGACAAGTGGCCCCGTCCAGCTGTCAAACATCCGGAAACTTCACAGAACATCAGAGACACTCCCCCGCCAAAGTAACCGTACCTGTTAGGAGAAGCAGAGAACCAAAACATAGTCATAAAGTTCAGTAGGATGTCCAGATGAACAAAAATACTAAAATTAAACGATGGGAAAAATTTAAATAAAAGGTTCAAAGGTGAAATTTCAAGAATCTGAAATATAAACTTTTTTTAGAGTAAAAGGTAACTTATTATGCTTCCTTGAACAGGTTAAGATAGGTATGAGCCAGAAAAGACATGTTTATTAATTTTTTTGCACAAATTCATTCTTAGACAATGAGATTTCAGTCTGATTCTGTTTTAGGGCCTCCTGTCACTTTAAATCCAATGCTGCTGCTGGCCAGAATGGCTGCAAAAAGATGCACAATTATACAAGTGTATATCTTTGAAAAGCAGAAATGGAGCCTCCTGCACAAATCCAACTCTGGAACTCATTACCACCTCACCTTAGAAACATAAAGTCATTCCCTAAATTTAAAACCGAACTTAAAACACACCTTTTTAGATCTGCCTTTTCAATATGACACAATTGGTTTGCTTGATTTTTTATATAGATTTTTTTTACATAGATTTATATATAGATTTCATATAGATACATTGTTGTGTATTTATTCTATCTATTTTTAATTGCTACATTTTATTGTTTTTGTTACTTTTCGCTCTTTGTACGGTGTCCTTGAGTGCCAGAAAGGCGCCTTTGAAATAAAATGTATTATTATTATTATTATTAAATAACAAGAAAGCTTAAAATGGTTTTGGCATGATAAGTTAACAACAAAATACTCGTCTTTTCCATCAGCCATCGTACAGTAGTAAAACTAGCTGACCAAATGTACTGGAGCTCCGCTTAGATTGCTAGGTAACAGGCTGGGCTTTGCTGGGGTTGCTAGGTAACAAGCATTGCCTGCTGATTTGTGATGTTATATTCCAGGGGATTTTGAAACAGCTCATTTTCCAGACACCAAAAATACAATTTATTGAAAAAAACCGCGTGGGCAGATTTTTTTAAGCATTTGGGCTGTTTTTAGAAGCATTGCAAACCTAAATGAATGTATAAAAATGTGCAAAATGTGAATTTTGCATCATAGATCCCCGGTAAAGCAATTGGTTTAAATTCACCTGAGTACTCTCTGCTCTGCCACAGGCCAGTCGATGTCCACGTCGATGTCCACGCTGTGCTCCGGCTCCATCTCAAAGTAGGCGACCCGACCGCCCTGCAGAGAGTCCAGCACAAACATCAGAAAACCTCCAAACATCTGGACCTGATGGACACAGTCCTGGAGAAACATCTGCTTATCATAGGACAGAGTGCCTTTAATTTTCACCACCTAATAAAACAGCTATTATTGGACATTTTCTTGCCCCTTATTGCCTGAATTTTGTGTTTTTGCCACTAAACTGTAAAAATAGGTTTATTATTTTAAATGTAACAAACATGAATTTAAGTTTTTAGTGTGAAAATTGGTGATTTAGGCATAACTCTGACCACAAGATGGCAGCAAAGTAATGCCTTTAACTTTCATCACCCAATAATTTAATTAAACAATTATTTTAATATATTTATTACTGCCTAAATATTCAGTTTTTACGAATTGAAAAATAGATATTTAATTTAAATGTAACAGACATGAATTTAGGTTTGTAGTGAATTAGGTATAACTCTGACCACTAGATGGTGACAATGTACTCTTTGGTGGTTTGAGGCAAATTCACGACTATAGTCAACAGGGGAATAAATACAAGGTCAGAGAGAAACAAGAACAAAATTAAACAAACATCCTCAAATTCATGCTTAGATCCCTAATAACACTTGAACAAACGTCCCCAAGTCAAACCTTGGATCCAAACTTGTCGTCATTGACAGGCTTCTAATTCTGGCTCAATATCTGACTTTTTGGTAGAATTCATTTAAACTCGTTGGTTTTCTGGCACAGATGTGGCTTTTAGGGAAACCTTTGGATCAAATTGTCAGTACTGAGAGCTAAACATTCAGAGCAGCTACCTGCAGCCGTCCTTCCTTCATGATGAGGTCTCTGGTGGCGAAGTAAAATGAACCATTCTCAACCAGCTCTCCGTTCCAGTCCTGACGCCGTGGACGCTTCGCCGGGTTCAGATTCTCCGGCTCAGTGCATTCATCACCTGTAAGGAAGGACGGACATGTTCTGCTGTAGGTTCTCTGAAGCTGAACAGAACAATTGAACCCTGATTGAGTCCAATTACAGTCAAACTGGGGAATAGCAGGCGTTTGGTGAACTCACTTCCTTTCTTCACCTCCTTCCAGCGAAACTGGTATCTCCGGACCACGGAGAAGACGGAGTCGTATCTGTCCTCTGTGATCTTCTTCAGGGCATTCTTTATGTGAAATGGATGGAGACACGGAGACGTAGCCTGGATGTTACAGACCACTGTCACCTCTGAACAGGAGAAAAACTCATCTGTGATTTTCCATTATCAACGTTTGGGTCAACTTGTGTCCAGCTGAGCTTTTCCTACCTGGGTGTTTCTCTAGAAACTCCTGAATTGTCTCCAAGGAAGTGGAGTCGTCGCTGGAGACTTTTTCGCTCCTCGGGTGGACTTCGACCTTCCAGGATTTTGCAACTTCTTTAATCTCATCGTGGTCTGTTGACACCCAAACACTAAAAGACAAACAAAAAGTTATGTTTATTTATAGCTGCAGGATATTCCAGCAAAAGGTGTTTTATATGATAAAAGAATTAAATATGATAAAAAACAACAAACATTACAATGTCTTAAAAGCAGCTCTAGACAGGTGGGTTGTTAGTTTTAATTTAAAGGAACTTGATGTTTCTGCAGTTTTCTGGAAGTTTGTGCCAGATTAGTGGAGCATAAAAACTAAATGCTGCTTCTCCATGTTTGGTTCTGGCTGTGGACCTTGAAGGACTTTAGAACTGGGGTGATGTGCTCTATGTTCCTGGTTTTGGTCAGAATGCCAGCAGCAGCGTTCTGGACCAGCTGCATCTGGAGGATTTTTTATTCAGACCTGTGAAGACACTGCTACAATAATCAATGCAACTGAAAAAGTTTCCTGGAATCATTTTTAAACGCTGGAAATGTTCTTCAGGTTACAAACGGCCGACTTTGTAACTGTCTTTATGTGTCTCTGAAGGTTCAGGTCAAACCCCAAAACAATCATAAGCTCTCTTTTATTCATGTTTCCTCTGAGTTAGTTTAGATTATATAGTGTCCTACAGAGGTATCCATACACCTTGAACTTTTCCACATTTAGTAATATTGCTATTCTTTAAAGATGTTATGTCATGTTTAGCTGTGAATTGAAAAAGGACAAATATTGTTCCATATAAATAAATACGAGATTTGGGGTTCTTAATCTACCAGCTACAACCTTAAATTTGCCAAATTTTCTCATCTAAATCACCAATTTCCACATCTGGGAACAGATACACAACTGGACTTACATCTGGAATCTGGGGAGGAGCTCAAAGTTACTGATTTTTATTTGTTGAAATGTGTTTGTGGACAAACAGGAGCTCAAACACAAAGAAAATATATCAGACAGTAACCATGGTAACAAAACAACCACACTGTGAAGATTATTTTTTACACTTTTAACAAATAAATGTTCAAATCTTTTAGCTTATCGATACTGAAACCATAAAATTAAACATACTTTGCTCATTCTCTATTAAGAAATAAACATTTTGATCTTTGATCAAGCATTTGTGTGGGCCCCTGATAGTCTGAGGGGCCTTAGTTTGAAAAATTTCTTATTAGCTACCAGATTTTTCACATGGTTTAAAAGAAATGGTTTTAAAATAAACTCAACTGGAAGTGGTTTCAAATGGAGGCTTATTCTGACCTGCTGTGAACTGCGGAACATATTTAATGTTTAACTTAGTTTTAGTGCAGTAAGTTGAAGAGTTTGTTTGGCTCTTAGCTGTGGCCGATTGAGACACAATCAGCCACAAGATCCTGAAACTCGAAGGAAAAACCAGCACAGTGTTGACACATTATCTGTGTTCTAGTAAAGTTTAATTGATGGATTATATGAAATGTATCAGTTATGTTTGTGTCAATATGTAACTTGTAACCCTCACATGTGGTGTACACCGAGGCTTAATCCTGGGATCCCTCATATTTGATATCTACTACCTCAGATTATAACAAGCAATCGGATATCAAAACTATGCAGATGATACATAACTCTACATTACGATGTCACCAGGTGACTCTGAACCCACTCTAGCGCTAAGAGAACAGATAAATGTCTCCAGCTGAGCAGAAACAAAATTGAAGTCATTACTTTTGGACCTAAATAGGAACGATCTGGAGTCAATGCACAGCTTCAGTTATTACAACTAAAAACCAGAGATCAGGGCTGAAATCTGGGTGTAGTGATGGACTCTGACCTGAAGCTTCAGAGCCACATAAAAACAGTTACAAAGTCGACCGTCTATCACCTGACAAACATTTCCAGGACTAGAGGACTAATGTCTCAGCGAGATCTAGAGAAACTCATCCTTGTGTTTATCTTTAGTTGCATTGATTACAGCAACAGCATCTTCACAGATCTGCCTAAAAAAAAATCAGTCAAATCCAGAATGCTGCTGCTGGTGTTCTCACTAAAACCAGGATGTTAGAGCACATCACCCAGTTCTACAGTCCCTCCACTGGCTCCCTGCAGCTCAGAGAATGGACTTTAAAATACTGCTGTTCGTTTATAAATGACTGAACAGTTTAGCACCACAATACATTAAAGATATGCTGTTGTCATAGCAACCTTCCAGACCTCTCAGGTCTTCTGGTTCTGCTCTGCATTCCCAGGACCAGAACCAAACATGGAGAAGCAGCACTGAGCTTCTATGCACCACAAAATTGGATCAAACTTCCAAAATAGCCGAAACTGTTAAACAGTTGATCAGATAAAATAACTGATCATTTATCATTTATTTAATTAAAAATAACTAACATTGATCAATACATTTAATTTATATTTGCTTGATGATTTGACAAAATGTAATATTTGCATGTGTGCCATATGATGTTTGTAGAATTTGAAATAAAAATAAACTTGATTTGACTTGAAAATCACCATCTGTGTCTGTTTTATTTAAAAAAAATTGGTTTTATTAATAGAGTTTGAAAATATGAACTCAGGAGAGAGAAACAGATCAAGATGGAGACAGAAAGCGAGACAAAGGTAAAGAGAGAGAAGAGGAGGAAGAAAGGGAGTGGACCGCAGATCCTGTTAAACTCGTCTCTCTGACTGAACAGTAAATCCTGTTCAGTCAGGAGGCATGACGTCTCAAAGCCGTTAAATATGGGTAGACACGTCTTAAGTCGCCAATACAGGATATTTGACTAGGAGAAAACAAAAGGACAGCAACCACAGCTTTACATCCTCATCTACTGTATCAAAGTAGGGGGTTAAGGGTCAATATAGGACATGTTATATTCGTGTTTGATAATGACCAGGCGTCTTGTATTGCTCAGACACTTTTATTAAAGTCTCTTTTCATGCGTCTGCTCACACAGGTTTCTTACAGGTGTGTCACCTAAGACTCTCCCACTCTGTTGTCCTATTCTTTACATTTATGCATTCACATAAACTCATGATTGCCACCTGTTGGACATCAGCATAATTCATTCAATCATCACAGGACATGTCCAACATTTAGACAAAGGTCCTCTGAGATGTACAAATGTTCCTTCTGTGCAGATTGTATTTTTTTATCTGAGAGCGGAGCTGTTCCTTTGAGGTTTTTTTTTTATAAATAAAAGAGATTAAACCTCTGCCTCGCAGACGCAAGATAAGAAACTTAATGCTAGAGTCTATCTGTAAACAATCCCAGCTCAAACACAAAACTATAATTTAAAACACAATAGAAGTGTGTTTTTAAAAATGTAATTGATAACATTAGAAACGCATTTCAGGAAAATGCAGCCTATTGAAAGTATACTTAAGTAGATTGTTTTTTTCCTTATAAAGACATTATTTCCACTTTTACAAAGTAAACTTGCCGACTCTGCTTAAATCTAAACTTTTATTTGAAGAAATCTGACACTTTTAATGCATTTTTGTTGAAATGCATTAAAAGTTCATTAAAAGTTGAATTAAGGTTAATGATATTCTCATTTTTAAGCAGCTTTGTTCGCTTTCTACCTCGGACAGGCCCTGCAGTAAAGCTAGCAGTAAAGCTAGCAGTGATTGATTATGTTTCTTCTAAAGTCCGGTATGGACTTTAAAATCTACCTGTCGAACACATCCGAGTCGATGGCGGCTCTCAGCACCCAGCCGATCAGAGGAATCCCGGCCAGCGGCTTGATGTTCTTCAGCGGAATCCCTTTGCTTCCCCCTCTAGCCAGAATCAGAGCCGCTACGTGTCCGACCTCAGGATACTTCAGGCTCTCAGCTTCTTCTTGTTTTCGGGCAGCCATGGAGTCTTCTTGTCAGGACTCGGGACCCAAACGCGAATACGGTCCGGTAATGACTGAGGTGTCGATCCGAACCAGGAGACGGACACAGCCATTTATATCGCCAGGTGTTTTTCTTCTTCTTCTTTAGATTTTAACGGCAGCCTGCATCCATTATTGTTGCACTACTGCCATCTACTGGATCCTAATATCTTTACCTCAAATTCTCATAATGATCCCAGTATTTTTTTTAAAACGAAAAATCTTCTTTTTCCCCTCAATATTATTTAACTGATCAACCACATTCTCAAATTTAAATTCCCTATTAAAACCTAATTCCGTTTTAAATAACCTTCTTTGATTTACATATTTTCTACAACTAATAAAAACATGTCCCATTGTTTCTACAGCATCACACCAACTACATAAATCAGTAAGATGTTTCCCCATCTTGAAGAGTTCCATTTAAAAAACTGTGACCGGTTCTTATTCTATTTATAATTATCTCCTCCCTCCTGTTTATTCCTCTAATCCTTACTACATCAAATGTATTTTGTATCCTATATAAATGTCTTCCATTTATTTCATTATCCCACCTAATTTTCCATATCTTCTTACTTTCTCTCCAAACTATATTTTTTCCTTCAGATTTAGATAACTTTATTTGCATATCAATATCTTCTTTTTTAATATCCTCCTTAGCCAACCTATCTGCTCTTTCATTACCCAAAATACCCACATGAGCAGGAGTCCAAAATAATATTACATTTTAATTTTGTTCACATATTCTATGATGAACAGCCATAATCTCATATAATATATTTTGATGATTATTTGTACTTCTTTTCCAATACCCAACAATGCAGATAATGAATTACTACAAACTATTATTTTATTTATATTAGTATCCTCCACCCATTCTAAAGCTAATAATATAGCCCATAATTCTACTGCATATATACTGAGATAATTAGATGCTCTTTTTGAAATATTAATCTTTAATTCAGGAATCACTACTGCTATACTAGTTGCTTCATTTTTGGGGGTTTTGGAACCATCAGTATAAGTTTGCAAATAATCATTATATTTATTCTGTGTTTGATTATAAAATTCTTGGCAGATGTCTGTTATATTTCTTTCCTTAATATTTGATAATGATCTGTCTATATTAATATATTTCCATGTCCATGTAGGTCTCAAAAGCCACATTACTGTTGGACTAAATTCTTTGTTATATACATTAAATGGTTTTGCTCTGTCATCCTCAACCCACCCAAAACTATTAATTTGTTCCTTTCCTCTTTCCCAACAATTTTCTAATACTTTCTCAACTGGATGATCTTCATTATGTCCTTTTAAACTTATCCAATAATTAACCATTATCTGTTGTCTTCTGATACATAATGGCATTTCTCCTGATTCTACTTGTAAAGCGCATACTGGAGTTGGTTTAACTGCCCCTAAACAAATTCTCATTGCTCTAGCTTGAATAACATCTAGTTTTTTAAATCTAGATTTAGCCGCTGATCCATACACCACACTCCCATAATCTATTCTTGACCGAATTAGTGACACATAAACATTTTTAAGTGATTCAAAACTTACACCCCATGTCAACCCTGCTAAACACCTCATAATGTTAAGAACCGTTTTACTTTTCTCCATAATATGTTCCATGTGATTTTCCCAAGTTAGTTTATCAAAAACTACTTCCAAAAAACAAAAACAATCAACCCTTTCTAACTCTTTCCCATATAAATACAACATTTTATCAACCCCAAATTTTTTTATTTGTAAAAAACATTACTTTTGTCTTCTCAATTGAAAATTTAAAACCCCCTCTATCCCCCACTTACCCACTTTATCTATGCCTTCCTGAAGTTTTAAAATAAGATGTCCCACATTTCTTCCCCTTTTCCATAATGGTCCATCATCAGCAAAAAGCGACTTACCAAAACCGATGGATAATTCTTTAAAAATGTCGTTGATCATAACTGAGAATAATGTTGGGCTTCCTTGAGGGGTTCCATTTTCTATTTTACATGATTGTGAAACATGAGGTCCTATTTTGACTTGAATAGTTCTATCACATAAAAAAAATCCCATAACCAATTAAACATATTACCTCCTTTACCTATCTGATGTAATTTAATCATTAACCCTTCTCTCCATAACATATCATATGCTTTCTCCACATCAAAAAACACAGCAACAACAGTTTCCTTATTAATCTGAGCTTTTCTAATATCATCTTCTAAACATAAAACAGGATCTATTTCTCCTCTTCCTCTATGAAAACCACTCTGATAAGGAGCAATTATATTTCTTGACTGCAAATATTGTATTAATCTCTCATTCACCATCCTTTCCATCAGTTTACACATATTAGAAGTTAAAGCAATCAGTCTATAGTTTCCAGGATTACTATGATCTTTCCCAGGTTTCTTTACTGGAATAACAATGGCTTCTTTCCATTTACAAGGCAGTCTCCCCTCTTTCCAAATCTTATTATACAAAATTTATAATTTATTTAAAACGTCATCACTCACATGTCTTAACATAATATAACACACTTCATCTTTACCATCTTTACCTTTACCCTAACCCTGCTCATAAATAAACTGTTTAAAATCTTGGGTAAGGGGTGAATGACACCCCATTATTGCTATTTGAATTTTTTGAAGCATCTGTATAAACCTGGACATACCCATAATACTTACTGTCTAAATATGATTGTACTGAATATGGATCTAAAAGGTTTTCTTTTTCCCTTTTCTCCAACAAAGTAAAATCAACAACACTATTATGAAATAGAGACGGATGAATTGGTGAAAGAGAAACTGTTTGACTGATATTTATATGAGATAAATCAAAGTCTTTTACAATATTTTCTATCTCCCATCCAAAAGAATTTAAATTCTTTTTTTTCCTTTTCCAACTAGGTTTTAAAATTTCTTGACATTAATGATTTCCATCATGACCCTTTTAATGACACCAATAAGTTTTCTTTAACTGTAATCTTCTAAGATGAAGTGGCATCTCTCCCATTTCTACCAGTAAAGCTGACGTTGGAGTTGTTCTGACAGCTCATAACCTCAAAGCTTGATACTGAATATTATCTAATTTTTTGAGTAATGTTTCTGATGCTGATCCAAAAGCTATACTACCATAATCAAAAACAGACCTTATTAAACCAGTATATATTGCTTTCAATGCTTTTCTCTCAGCACCCTACTCACTTCAAACATCTCATTACGTTTGAAACTCTCTTACACTTATCCAATACTTTTTTAATATGAATTTTCTGTGAAGGAAAAATTTAGTAACAATGTTTAAATAAATTTGAATGTACACTTTATGATGTTTTTATTAAAGGTTTGCACTCAGTTGCAGCTCAACAGGATATATGCTCTTCTGACCCTCCTCAATAAGTGAAGAACAGGGTGTTCAGCAGTTAGAAATGTGAGACATGGCTAAGGTGATAAGCGTAGATTGTAGAAATTCAGTTTCTAGTATCTGTTTAGCCATCAGCAGAGAGGCATTTTTGGAGAAACGCCTAGAGTTGAGCTGTGAATGTGTATGAAACTCTGCTCCACTGAAACTGACAGATAAATAACTTATAGATTTTTACCTGACACTTGAGCCAGGGGCTGTGACTAAGTAATGTGTGATGTATCCTATGTAAATGAGGGGACGTTCAGCCCCAAGTCAGAACTCATCCGATTCTCACTGAGATGTGAGCTTTGTATGTTTTCTCCATTTGCAAATGTTAATTAAAGCTGTGTTTGTTCTCTTTTAAAGCTGAAGTTTGGTCTCGAATTTTGTGCAACTTAACACTTCCAAGTAAGTTTTTCATCCAGCCATAAACCCAAAAACTTAAATTCCTTTACCCTTTCTAACTCATGATTATATATCTGCAGTTTTAAATTTTTAGATTTTTTCTTCCTTGTAAAAAATAAAGTCTTTGTTTTGTCTATAGAAATTTTAAATCCCCATTTAAAAGACCAATCTTCTATATTATTAATTGCTTCTTGTATCTTTCTAACAATAAAATTTAAATTTTTACCAGATTGCTCCATCATCAGCAAATAAAGAAAATCCCATTCCTCTCTCCAAATTATCAAACATATCATTAATCATAATAGAAAAAAACAAAGGACTCACTATACTTCCCTGAGGCGTACCATTTTCAACAAAAAACCTTTCTGACAAATTCTTACTTGTATTGATCTATCTTGTAGAAAATCTTTTATCCAATAAAACATTGATCCACTAATACTGCTTTGGTTGCACCGCCACCATGTGGTGTGGAATGGGAACTGCAATAGAAATGAATGTGTAATATTCCTGTGAACTGTCAAATAATCAGAGGTGGGCAGAGAACCCAAAAATTGTACTCAAGAGTAGAACTACTTCAACATTTCTTTACTCAAGTAAAAGTACAAAATAACCATCCACAGAAATACTTGAATAATAGTAAAAAAGTATTTAGTAAAAGAGAGTAACTTATCATTTTAAAAATTACACCACCAGACAGACCAAAATGTAAACATATGTTCACATTTTGGTATTTGAAAGATGAAGAATGAAAATATTCCATATAAACATCATCAGACAATAACAAAATCAGACAAAAAAAAAATTCCAAATCAGTTTCTTTCAGTTTAAAACTTATGAAACTTTAACAAAAATTCAGGTGTGTGTCTGGTGAAGTTTTGTTAAAAACACATTTGTTCTTCCCTTAGTGAAGATAATATCTAGAAATTTTACTCAAGTAAGAGTAAAGAGTTAATTAACTTCATAATCGAGTCACTCAAGTAAAAGTAAAAAGTACAACATATAAGAGTAAATTTTTGTCCAAAAAGTTACTCCAGTAGGTGTAGCTAATTACTGTCCAGCTCTGGAAATACGACTGAAAAAAGATTGTTATTGACAGGTACTTTATTTATTAAATCACATTTAGAACACTTTTCTTTCCGGTTTCACTTACATCTATTAAGAAACATTTAAAAAGAGAAAATTACATTTTACCAACAAAAAACAATATTTTTAATGCAGAAAATTGGACTATGTTATTTTCAAAAGGTATATTTAATCTGACAAACTGTTGGAATTAAAGTTCTAGTTTACTGAATATGACCAGTTAGGATTGAAATATTTCATACTTTTGGAAAAATTGGTTATATTATTTGGATTTGAGAAAGAAATTTGTTTTTTAATGTAAAAGAAACAAGCTTCTCACAAAAAACCCCAACACAATATATAAGGAGTTTATATTTTTCAATAATCATTGAAAGACTTATAGCTTTTTCATGTTGCATTGGTAAATAATTTTTTCCTAACTGGGTCCCTGTAGAACATTAACATTAAGAAACATAATGAACAATATAAAATAATTAATTACATTATTTAACAGAATATTTATTAATATATATATATTATATTTACCAAATAAATATTAACATTAACAAAGGTTACAATTATGTCTATGTTAAAATTATATAGAGAGTTATATATATATATATATATATATATATATATATATATATATATATATATATATATGTATGTCAGTCATAAAGTAATTTAAACTTCTTTGGTTCTGCAAACAAACTTGCATCTGATTGGCTGACCCGGGCAAACCTTTAGACGCAGACCAATCAGCGTGTGCATACCAGTTTTAGTCCCGCCTTCATTAGGAACAACCCAAACTTAAAGTTTACCTGAAGTAGATCCACTTGGATAGATGGTGTTTACTCCACTGGGAAGTTTTGGTCCTCGTTGTGGATGTCATTACAGTCAGCTTGCACTTTGACCTCTTTACAGCTGACCAGCAGTGGAGCCCAGAGGAAGAGAACCATGACAGCTAGAAGACAGAATATGGAAACTTTTGAACATCACCCATCAAAGAAACACTGATCAACATTCATTTAGTCAGATTAAACCTGATTTCTCTTCATACCTTTTCTTGTCCTGGATGTAGTGCTTCCCGATTTGCAGCCTCAGCATCACCATATGAAAGAAACTGGTCAAATGCAGCAAAACACACCTGTGAAACAATGAAATAAAACATGTATTTAGCCAATATTGTACATATAATAAGAAATTATGAAATAATTTAAATTGTAATGATTTAAATATGTATTAAAACAATGAGGCAATAAAAGTTATACAAATTATTCAATTATTTATTTTATTGTTAAATTTAATTTAATTAAATTTCATCATTTTACTGATAACATTTTTAAATATTCTTTTGTAATTTTAGCTACATATAACAAAATTTAAGTTTATAGTTTTTGTTGCCCCCTGCTGGCAGAAATTATTTTAATTTGTTGTTGTTATGATATTTACATTTATGCTGCAAATTGTAAAACCTTTAATTGTAGCTATGCAATGAGAAAAAAACTACAATCTTTGCTGCAGATCATATCAATCAGTCAACAATTTAACACCAACAGGTGGCGAAAACATCTCATTTTAATCATCAACACATGAGTTTTAGTGGCTTTTTAAAGTAAAATTCAGTTTTTTTAGATACAGATTCACAAATCAGTTCCAGTTAAGTTTCCATCTTTCAACGGTTTTGTGTGCAGAGGTTTAAAATAACACACACACACACACACAGGTGCAGATATGCTACCTGACCAGTACTCTCACCCACTGCTGAGGAAACAAAAACTAAAACCCAAAGTATTCGGGTGGAAGGTGAAAGGCAACAAAAATATGGACAGTGAAATAGTTTTTATTGAAGATAAAGGCCACATTTAAATCAGCATTAGTTAGTTTTATTAACGGGTTCAGTTTTGGTCTGAACTGTTCGGTTTCGGTTGAACAAAGGCAAAAATGTTTCTCATTCCAGATCCGTGTGTCACACTTTCCTCTTTCATCCTTAATTACTTAAAAACATCTGACAACTAACTGTCTGCATTAATCACATCCAGAACGGCTCACATTATTTTATTGTTTGATACTTAAATACTAAAATCTAAAAATTATCACTGAAGATTCTCAGATTATGTCTTTTCACCATAAAGCTCATTAATTAAATCCCTTGTTTTTGTTTTGTTTACATCGTTCCTATCAGGTATGAGGTTGCCGAAAAGGAAGTTGGCGCAGGAATTAAAGCAAAACGTTTCCAAGGAGACGGGTCAGCAGATCAGGTCCAACTGGTGTTAAATGGCCTCTGCTGGCTTTTCAACTGTTTCCTTCCCAGTTTCAGCTGGGAACCAGTCGAGCTCTCCATGCAGGTTAATGGACGGAGGTGGAGAGAAAACGATCACAGAGGATTTAATACAGTAAAAGTCACGATCAATCAATCAATTTTTATTCAGTTTGTCCACCATTTTGATTTGTTTTGTGTTATTTTTTGGGCTACTTGTGCATTTAAGTTTCTTTTCATATCAATTTTGTCTTATAGTGGCAACTTTTGTCTCTTTTTAATGTTTTGTTCTATATGTTTCACCAGTTTATTCTCCCAGTTTTAAACTATTTAAAAACCGAAGTAGTTTAATCCAAAAATAAAATTAGATTCTTTTATTTGTGTGACTAAGAACAAAAATGTTTTGTTTTCATCTGCATCACACACTATCAGAGTTTTTCTTTGTAAATTTAAAACTGAATCGCTTTGGTTAAGTTATTCCAACATTTTGAAATTATACAGGAATAAAGTCGGAATATTGGCTGATTAAAGTCAAAATAATATGAGAATAAAGTTGTAATATTATGAGAATATGCATGGTAGTATAATAATCTATTATATTCCCATATGACTTGAATAGAGTCAAAATAATGTGAGAATAAAGTTGGAATGTTGCCAGATTAAAGTTGTAATATTATGAGAATAAACGTATATGAGAATAAAATCATAACTTTAGCAGAATAAAGAAATTAATATGGGAATAATGTCAAAATAATGCAAAAATTAAATCATAATATTCCCAGATTAAAGTTATAATATTGTGAGAATAAAGTTGTATCTCCTACAAATTTATTCTCATATTATTTCAACTTTAATCTGGGAATATTATGACTTTATTCACATAAATTTATTTAGTTTTAATTTTCTTAGCATGGACCTAACACCATCATAGATCTGTGGATTTGTCTTTTTGACGTTTTAGTAGTTTTTAGATTTATATTCCATCAGTTCCTAATAGATTCCTTATCTCTGGGTGAATATTGTAAATATTAGCTCAGTTTTACTGTTTTGCATCCTTTCCTGTTTCCTAATCTTTATTAAGAGGGGCTGTGGCCTCCGTCCTTTGCACTCTCTTGGCCTGTACCTTGCAGACGGCACCTCTAATTGTTTAAAGTGTTACAGTGTTAGCGACAGAGAAGGAGGAAAGAGAAGGAGGCACATCTGGCCAGACTGCTCCAACAGCCCGGGCAGCATACCTTCAGCCTTCCTCCACTCCTCTTCAGATGAACTCCAACACCCAACGCTCCCTCTGCTCTACTGATAGGCTGTTCACACCTTTATTTACAACCTTATTTTGGCATCTAGGTTGTGTTAATCTGAATCCAACCACAAAGGAGTTGCTGGAGTAGAGTAGAAAGGCAAACTTTTACTATAAGTGTTGTTATTAGAGAAAACAAAATACTATTTAGCTAAGAAAAATAACACAACATGTTCTCCAATTGATGAAAACCCCTCATTTTGGAACTAAATCTGAAATAAGTGATGTGAAAAGCAACTGCTTCACAATTAATTATTGCTAAAATCACTCCTAAACAAATAATTTAAAGAAAATATAGAATAAGTGCTCATCTAACTGTTTTTTCTTTACAATCAGCACTGAACTAAAGTAAAAATGGCTGCAATAAACCAAATAAGGAATAAAAGGAATAAAAATACAAAAAATACTCACCATACACAAACACATCATACCAGTTTACAGAAAAAATAAAATTAATGCTCATTTAACTCTGTATTCTCTTTAAAATCAAAATGGTTGCAACAAATCAAATAAAAGAATTAGACACAGATTTATCCAATTTAAAATTTGTGCTCTTTAAATTATTGGTGTTGTTCAGTTAAAACAATCCAGAAATTGTCGGTAGATCTGATTCTCTAAAGTTTATGGACCGAAACGAGTGGGCTGGACAATATGGCTGAAAAACATATCACAACATAAACGTTTCTAATCAGTCGATGCAGATAATTACTGATAAGTTTTATTTTGTTTTAAACATCTGAAATATTGCCAAACTGGTGGCGTGACATTTCCTCTCTTACCCACAGTTTTCATTCCACGACGTTGTTGTGTATTTTTCAGCCACGGTGGCAAAACCTTTAACTCCTGCTGCGCAAGTTACTCAACAAGTTGTTGCTAGGTAACCGAAGAATGAATGAGTTGCTAGGTAACCAAAGAACAGAATGAGTTGATTCCACCAACCTAGCTTAGCAGGCTGTGAGAAGTTGAGAGGCTAAAATCTTTCCTGTTCCTACATCTCCCAGAATGCTGTGCGGTTCTGGATCAAAGTTGAGTGAAATCTATAGATTGAATATTCTATCAGATGTATTATTATATTAATATTGATCACAGATACATAAAACAGCATATTCTAGAACTTTTTTCACTCACTGACAGCAAATCTATGTTGATCTGTTTATTAATTTATTTATTACTAAAATCTTCAGGTACTTATTTAAACACAAACAGTGATTTTTAAGTGATGGACTCTCACAAATTAAATACTATCTACTATTTGAAACATTAATTTTGGATTAATTCATTTAAACACTTCAACTTTTATAATTATGATCTAATAGGGACCTTAAAATTCACCTGTTAAACCAGCCTGATTTGAAAAACGAAATGTTAAAAATGTGGAAATTTTACACAAAATTGTACTAAATTAATGAGAGGTAAATCTACAAACAAACATCAAATATAAGTCATGCTTCATTTGGGTATTTAATAACTATGACACAGTAGAGTTTTATGCTCTCGCCAAGCTATTGGCCCCAATAATATTCAAATACTAAACAAAGATAAACAGAGAGCCCTTTATGTATTTAAATATTAGAGGGAAAAAGTGCTGCTCTCTGTAGTTCCGCTCATACTTCCCCAGCAATTCCCCAAAATGTAGCTTAATGCGACTGAGTATTACAGATGTTTGTAGGAGATTAGCTAAATTATACATTTTGGAATAGCAAAAGTGAGCCAAACTAATTATGAAAAGTGTCTCCTCAAACTGTGTAGCTGTGTCATTTAAACTCATGTAGCAGTTACTTTCCCTGAACTCTTAATGATATGAATAAATGTAAACAAAGCCAGAAATCCCGTTTCATGACTGGAAATCCTCCCCACTACAACTTTTATACCTCAAATAATTATTCATGTTTCCTGAGATAACAGCCACAAAGTATTTCATAAGGATTTTATGTAATAAACCAACATGAAGTAGTGCAGAACTGGAAAGTGGATGCAGAATTTTCTTTTGCAAATAAAAATCTGTAAAGTGTGGCCTGCATTTGAAATCATTTATTTATTTTGATTCTCCTAAACAAAATTCAGTGCAACCAAATCCCTTTAAAGGTTGCATGAAAAATGTAGTGCACACATGTATTTGTGGTCTCTAAATAAAATTCAGTCCAACCAAATGCCTTCAGAAGTAATTATTATGTTAAGTAATTGATGAACAGATTCCTGTTGTGTGTAATTTAAACCAAAGGTGTCCAAACTTTTTGTCACAAGGGCAAAATGGTCAGCTAATAAGTATTCACAGGCCAAAATATTATGTTTAAACGCTGAAATCACCAACTTTTTGTAGAAATGGATCAGTAGAGTCAACACTTCAAAAAGTTTTGTTAAATGAAAAGCATCCAGTTTGCACATTATTATAGGCTGAAGTAAAGAAAATTAAAAAAATATTTAGACTGTTCTCAGAAGTGAAAACAAGATCCAGGTTAGTTTTCATTTGAATACACTTTTTGTATTCAGCCATAATTTTCATCTGTTGTTCCTGGGAAATGATTAATTTCTCTTCCTAAAAACAAACAAGGTTCAAATGACTGGACTACAAAATTCTGCCAATAAATACAAAAAACACAGTCAATACAAACAATAAATAGAAAACAAAACAAAGAAACGGATGTTATCATAAAAATAAAAAGTAAACAATTGTAAAAAATACTCTTAAAAGTAATATTTTTCAAAAAAGTTACTCAAGTAAATGTAATTGAGTAAATGTAACTAGTTACTGTGCAGCTCTGCCATTGGAACAAATACATTTTCATCAATATTAAGAAATTATTGATTATAACTGGCTCATGTATCTTGCTGAAAAGTTACTTGTAAGTTAGTTTAGTTTAGTTATTTTAAGTGTACTAAGATATTTGCACTAGAAACTAAACCAAATTACTTTGTAAGGTTTTGCTGTTGCAGTGTCCACCCCGTTTCCTGTGCCGCCCTGGGTAACTGCCCATTTGACCCGTTAGAAGCAGCCACTGTGTTTCAGAGTAAACATGGATGCTGTTTTATACATTTTAATGAGCATTTCATCAGAAATCTTATGCCAGTTCGTGTTTCGGACGTTTTCATCCGGCTGAAACCGTGACTTTCTTCCTGCAGCTCGTCTTTTCTCACGGCTCCCCACCTTAAAGGGGAATGGAGAAGAGGTGGAGATACGGAGAGCGAAAAAGAAAGACGGAGACAGGGAGAGGAGGGGTAAACCGGTTCAGCAGGTATACTGAGGCCTAACCCAGTCTCCCTCCAGCCTGTTGTCACCGTTATTTCTGCCGCGCATGCGTGCTGGCGCCTGTTTCCTGCTTTTTTCTCCTTTTAAATGAGCACCTGAGCTCCCGTTTGACCCACCTCTGTCGTGACTCAATGTGTGTGTGTGTGTGATCGGGGATATCTGCCGTTTTCTTTTTCTTTTCTCTCAACCCACTCTCCCGTTATTTGAAGGCGCTGCGGAGTCCGCGCTGACTTTACCCGCCTTACCTGAGCAGACTCACCTGTCCGGACCTTCTTCAAACCTGGAAATCTGACTTTGAGAGAAAGAAAAGTGCTAAGATATTAGAAGATAACGCTTGGGGAAACAAGACGAAAACGCGCAAGAAGAAGAGGGGGGAAAAAAAGAAGAAGAGGATCCACTCTTTCCATTTTCCCCCTCAGCTTCCTGCTTTTAAACGGTTACCTGGTCTGACGTCGCTACTTTTCTGAAAACTTCCCTTGCGCTAAATTAAAAAAAGAAATAACCCAACACGGACTGGTTGGCTGTGATCGAGCATGCCGCGGGCCTTTCTGGTGAAAAAGGCGAACGTTTCGCCTGGAAAGCGGAACTGGAGCGAGCTGCCCGACCATGAGCGGGGGGACGTCTACATCCCAGGTGAGTCCGCTGCTGCAGTAATGAGCCATGTTCGCTGCTTCAGGAGACTCGAAACGCGTGACTCGGTGCCTTTACGCACAGATTGGAGGATGTTTTAGGCGGGGTTTTGGGTCGGACCGGGAGTGCTGGTGTCGGTGTCGGTGTGGCAGGTGGTGCACGGAGGGGGTCCGGAGTCTGGATGCGAATAACGGGAATCCCGGCGGGGCCCCCGGAGAGCCTTCGGGTTCAGCGACTGCTTTACTTATTTTTGTTTGCGCATAGAAATCAACTCCAGATCGGCTTGAGCATAGATCATTCAATCAAAAATGAACATAAACAAATTATATAATGATTAAATGTTTGCCTCCTTTCGCAACGGGCCTTTCCGATTGCTTCCCAGATCGACCTTCAACCCCTGATTGCCCTCCTTCCTTGTTCACTCGCTGCGACTTATAAAACTCCAGGCTGGCTCGCTTCCTGGCATTTGTTGATTCATTACAAATAAACAGAAAACACTTCAAATTCAGAGGCAAAGCGACCCGGATTTCTGAAGTGACACTCTTACTGTCACGGTCTCCAACTGGGGACCATCACCACCCCCGGTCCCCCTCCTCATCTTTTTGAGAACAATCCCCATTGTTGCCGTCGGCGGAGTTTTTATTGTAAAAGGCCGCCGGTATCAGATAACAAGTAACGGACTACACCCTAAGCCTCTCCACTCTCTGACCCTTCCCCCGCTCCTTCTTCATTGGGTTTGTTTGTGTGCGTCTTCCTCTCCTCTCTCCCGTTAACTTTTAATCATTGACTTCTACATCCTCCTCCATGGCTGCTTGAGACAACAGCAGCAGGAAACCCGATTTCAGCTCGATGAATGCCTCAAATATAATATATATGCTAAATATGGCATTTATTCAGCTTGATAAATGCTTTAAATTATTAAAATGACACTTCACTGATAGGTGATTATGTATGATCTGATGATAAACAGTAAATCCATGTTGTTACCTCAAAAAGTACTATAAGTTCTTCTATTTTCAAACACTTTACTGTTGCTTATATTCATAAAAAACCCAAAATATTATTGCAACTCACCTGATTTGGGTCTGTCACTTTTATATAAAGTACATGTCTGTAAAATATTCTTTAAAAAACAAACAATTCAGTTGACATCCCCCAAAAATTGGAGCCCTGGGCTACAGCCACTGTAAGCCCTTTTTAAAATCTGGCACAGGTTTTATACATATTTAGTTATGAACTGATAATACCAACTGATGATGGCAGGTTTAATGTGCCCATTAGTGTTGTTTCCCCTTAAAAATAACTATAAATTCATAATTTTCAAATACTTGCTCCTATGTGGCTTCCCCCCAAAACTTTAATATCTGGGCTACTGCCGTGTTACATTTACTTGACTAACTTTTTGAAAAGAATGTACTTTTAGGAGTTTATAACTTGAGTAAAAGTGAAAGCTACTCTTACTTGAGTAAAATTAGAAATTTCTTGTTACTCCACAGAAATAATTATATAAACTTCCTTCAGTTTGTTTTCCACTGAATGAAGAACAAACAGATTTTAACCAGAAATTCACCAATACACGTTTAGACACGTTTAGTTATGTCAAAGTGAGACCTCTTGTTTGGAAACAATCTTTGTTTTTCTGCTGTTATTTATTACCAGTTGAATATACAGTAAAATCACATACTGTCACTGAAAGTACTTCACCCCTTTCTAACATACATATGTTTTTATATGTGACCTACTGTAAGTTTTAGTTTAACATTTATATTGACAAATTGTTTACATTTTTTTTAAAACACCAGAATTTAAACATAACGTCTTAATTTTTTTTTACCAAATACTTTTTTACTTTTACTTGAGTAAAAGTTGTTGAAGTAGTAGTGATACTCTCATCTATTAAAAGCAATTAAATCCAATCAAAACAAACATTATCCTTATTTTTTCCTATGTTGCCATTTTTATTTCAGTAAAACTTTCCAGTGACTTTTGCCCAATAAGTCGACATCATGAAATGTCAAAGCTTGAGATCTTTGCTTCCTTTTCACTGCCGTGTTTTCCAAAAAAAAAAATAATAATTTTTTTTACTGTTTTACGTGTCACCAAACTCTAAATGTCTGCCATGCCAACACCTCTGACTTTCTGAGAAACACTTGGCCTTAAAAGCAGCATCATGACCTGCGGGTTCATGTTATGTGACTCTAAACGTCTGATAACGTGGCTGTGACCAATATCTTTATTTGGAAAAGTTCTGTTCTCTAGCTGCTCACTAACTGGGCTGCCATCCTGGAAATCTCCATCTTCCAGTTAACTCTGACCAGTAGTGAGGAACAGCATCAGCATTTTTCCTCTTTTTGTCATTTTGTCTCACTCTCTTTTTTTTTCTTTTAAATCTGGACAAAATCATTGCATTTACTATTAGTAGGAAATGTTAAGTAAAACTCGTACTATTCGTCCTTTATAACAAAGTCTTTTTTAATAACCAGCGATTTTACTTAAGAGTCGACTTTGCTGCAGCTGAATTAGCTTTTGTTCAATCAATTAAATGGCCAAATATTAGCAAACGTTTTGAAAGAAAGTGGCCCAAATTAAATTCTTATACAAAATAAATTTGTTCCATTGAGCTGAAAAAAGTTTGAAAACTAGAGGCTTTTCTTCTAACACAGTAAAGGTAAAAAAAATCTATTCAAAGTTTTGGATTTGTGATGACTAAAGCATTTTATTCCTTGACTTGACTTTAGCTTTCATTTCATTTTCTTTGCCAATTTTGTCCCATATCACAACAAGTTTGTATTAGGACTACCAAACTCACTCGTTCAGAAGAATTTCTGTCCATTTCAGTTCAAAGGTCATCAGTTATTTTAGATTTTGAGTGTTAGCTGCATGCTAATTTATTTTTGGAATGCTCATGTCTCCCTTGGACACAGTTACGCCCCGGGCAAAGAGCCACGTTACCCACATCAACACCCACTACTAAGTGTTTTTAAGATGCCGCCTGCAAACTCATTTTGAATTTTACTAAAAAAGTCACTGCAAAGCTAGAAGATCCTATTATATCATTTAAATTTAAGGATTACATGTCAAAAACTAAACCTGCGGCACCTGTACACAGTGACGCATCGTTAACACCCTGAACAAAACCCAGCAACGGTCTCTGGTACAGTTTCTGGTATGTGCCGTTACTTGATGTACCTGCCTGGATTGCGTTGGCGTCCACACACACTTACAAAAGAACAGTCAAAATGAAAACACACACACACACGCCGACACGCACAGACAAAGGTATGATAATTACCTTAGACGGAAAGAAAGTGGAAGGCGTGTTGAATGCTTGTTATAAGCCACAGGATGCCATCAGTTTGGACAAATTTCCACATGGTGTGTATTTATGTGTGTGTTGGAGTTTTATTTTTATCTCATAATCCACAAACATGTGCCAGGACCAGTTTCTGATGGATCATCGGTGTGAAAACAGTTTGCTTTGGCCCACCTCTGAGATTACACACAACTGATGAGGGTTTAGTTGAGTAACAGGAGTATTAATGTTACAGACAGCAACAAAAACATGCAGTTTTCCTTCACATCAATGCTCAGATTTAACTATCCATTCAATATTTCATTGGGAAATGGTTTAATTTGGGTTTTATTTAGCTGTAAAGCACAACTACATGAAAAAAAATCTTAAATTTGCCTTTCTTAAGACGTCAGTGAAAGCCTGTAGAGCCAGTTATTCTGCTTTTAGTGTCTTTATGCAAGATTACTCCCACTCTTTTAGTTCATGTGTATTTCTCTACAACATAATGATATATTCTGAATTATATCAATTCATTGGTTAAACATGTCAAATGTTTATTTTAGTGGTAGAAATATGTGGTCAAAGGTGACGGTCTTTAAGGAAATACATGTTGTTGTTCTGGGTTTTCCACCAGCAAAATGAAAACATAAGGTGCTGTAGCTTTAACTGTGACCAGCTGATATGAAAAAGAAACAGGATGTATCACTCTGTTTAACACCAACAAGTTTTGGTTGTGATTTTGTGTTTTCTATGTAAGATGAGGTCTAAGTTTCACATAAAGTATATATCTTAAAAATCTGATCTATAAAAGTTTAGGTCCTGCTAAACTTTCTTTAAAAACTAATCTTTTCCATCATCAACTCCTGCAAACCTTAAAAAAATGATAATATGTTTAAAGGTTTGTAGAAATATTAATCAAATGAAGTCTCTACTTCTCATGATTTCACCTTACTACTTAGGGCGTAATCATCTTTTTTTCATTTATAAAATTTGATTTTGTATCTGGTTCTTCTTTCAGTTTTACATTTAAGGGATCAAATTTTGTCACTCACCACAGAACTAAAGTATTTTTGTTTGAAGCAACACATTTGGTCCATTAATTTATAAAAACAAAAAAGTACTTCAAGAACTTTAGCTACATTGGTTGAAGTATTTTTGTCAAGCACATAAAATGTTCATTGATTAGCATTTTATAAGCTAAAAACATTGTAGAAAAAGTCTCATTTAAAGCTTGAGTTTTGGGACACAATCTCAATGTTCTCATCTCATATGTAATATGATCTTTACATTGTGAGAAACTGATTATTACCATTAAAACATGTTTGTTTCAGTTCTCATTCCAAACCGGACTTACTTAAGCTAAGCTAACTAGCATAAACTTGGCAGCTAGTGAATTCTGCCTCATTAGTAGAAACTTCCATCATGCTAAGCTAAACTTAGCCAAGGTAAGATTAGTAGCAGCTTACGTAAATAGAAGAAACAATCACTGAAAGTTTCATATATTATTTTATTATTTTCACCACAGTTTGCCAAACCAGTTAGCTTTGCTCTGAACTAATCTTTAAAAAATTATTTATTAGTGCTGGATTGTCTTCTATGCAGTTTTTAGTCTCTTGCGTATTTCTTTGAATTTTATATTTAAAATGTATTCTTTTACAATTAAAAACTATATTTGATAAAGTAGGCTACTAGTTGTAATGCTAGGCATAGTAAAGCCAAGTCAAGCTAGTTAGCTTCTTTCAGTAGCACCAGCAAATTTACAGGAAAGCAGATATAATTTTAGCTTTTTTGTAAAGGAAAAAAAACTGAGCTGAGGTACACAATTGAAGTAACTTGTTATATTGCTTTTTGAAATTTTATACATTCAGAGGTTAAATCTGTGCTGCTCTATTGTCTAAAAGAGCTAAATTTGATGGGCATCCTGTATGCTAAACCTGGCTAACGAATGCTAACTACTGCCCATTTACATTTATAAAGCAAACATGAAACTGTAAAAAATAGGAAATTCTGGCTCTAAAATGACCCAAGTGTTAAATCAGTGGGTCTTAAATGACCTCTGTGTATTCTGGGATCTACTTTCAGTGTCGGTGCTAAAGCTGCCTGAAGGTTAATATTTATTGAATGGAGGAAAATGTAACGGACCCAATGAACAGCCGGTTGCTGCAGACAATACACCTTTAGCAAACACACCCTGACTCACACCCAGTGTTTGATAAAGTTATCTGCTGATTGTTGACTCTTTCTCTCAGCTGAGCAATGCTATAAATAAAAAAATAAAACACTAAAACATATGCAAACATGGTGTTCCTCCTTCCACTTCATCATGGAATGAAAGAACTTTGGGTATTTTGAACCCCGTCATCCAGTTACACCCAGACATACACACATCTCATTCATTGGTGATGGGGGGAAGGAGGGGCGAGCAAACAATGCTAGTTGAGATTAAATGTCCACAAGCAGCAGTCACCACAGAAACTATCAATGCACAGAGGTAATTAAGACTTTTAGGCCATTTCAAGGAAATGTTATTTACTTTTCTACTTGTGGTACAGATCCGTTTAACAAGTGGAATCCTCAGTAAACGAATAACAATCAGATGTTATTCCTCCATGAATAAATATGATTAACTGTACAGTTTAGTGATACAAACAGCACTTTTTATGTGATTATTGTTCTAAACAATCATGTTTTTCAAGAGGTGTGTTTCTGTTTTGTGATGATGATTGCTGTGAAGACAGAAATATCGTGATAAAACTTTAAGTCCACATCACCCAGCTAAGTCGTAACTTAGTATTGTTGACCGGACGTCATAATTACCAGATGGCGTCTCTGTAAACCCGGAGATCCACTGGGGCTCCTTGACTGGCATTTCATTAGCAAATATGCTGCCGAGGCGGCACAGAGCCTCACTGTGTCACAGCGAACCGTTAGCTCTGTAAGTTTATAGATCAGCTTTTGTGTCTTCTCATCTTTAAAGCTAGCTGCAGGGGCTTCATTTGCATTTACATTTGGGTTTTATCAGATTCAAGCCTGACAAACTAAACTGATTCCTTGTTTTCTATCAGGCCACACCTGCCAATGGGCACCTGAAACACACACACACACACACACACACACAAGCACACCTTTATAACGTGCTGTTGGCTTTTTCTGTCAATCAAGTTGCTTTCTTTGACATTTTCTGTTATGCTCTGCTCTTGCACACCATGGTTATAATTTAGTTTTATTTCATTTTCTTTGTCTAATTCAGTTACTTTTAGTTCATTTTTAGAGTGTATTTGTTAGTTTTTGTTAGTTAAATATTGTTTAGTTTCACTTATGTTTTTACTGCTTAATGTTTTAGTTCTTCGTGTCTTGGTTGGTTTTTAGGTGCAGATTATAAGTCAAAATGGTCAAAGTATTGTGTTGTGACTATGTTTACACGAATTGGTTAATGAATGCTCACCAGAAGATACAGTTTTTAAAAAGTTATTCAGTTATTGTTGAACAACCAACTATCTCTGGAGCTTTGTCCCAACTTTTCCCAATTAGCCGACGTGTCACCTGAGGGATTGTGGAGTGCTGTAATTTGCCGACAGCAGATGTAAACTGCTTCTGTGGGGGGAGAAAAGGCTGACAAATAAATTCATAAGCACAAAAACGAGGGGTATTATATCTGTTAATGAAAATGTTCTCTCAATTTCAGTTATTTCCTTAGCTGTAGTTAACTGTAATAAGCTTGGTGAACACCTTTACCATAACGCAGAAACCCTGACGCTCAGCCCTGCGGAGGTGGATTGTTTGAGGAAGGTAAAGAGCTGGTGCTGCAAGACCGTCTGGTTCAGCAAGTCTAACTGTAATGGGGATGTCTTTGTATAGGTTGGTGTGTGTGCGCGTGTGTGTGTTTCCAGGCATGTGTCTGCGTGCAAAGCGAGTCTTACTCGACAATAGCCCAAACAGGAGCACACCTAACCACGCAAACACACTTATTTAATTCTGTGTGTTTGCTAGCAGAGCAATTGTGCAAATAAGGACACGGTGCAAGATGGCTGCTTATTGTGAAACCCAGTAATGCAGTAATTTTCTTTTTTAATTTTCTGTGTTTGTCTCTCACTCCTTTGGTCAACAGTATTCCAGTTCACATCTGCCAGTTTAAAACCAGATTTACTTTTTTTTTTTTTAAACATACATTGCCAGGTTTTGCATCAACATTAATATCAATAGAATATAACTCCAGAACCGCACTGCATTCTGGGAGACGTAGGCAGAGGAAAGACTTTACCTGCTCAACCTCTCATTTCTACTAGCTATTGATGGTGGTTGTTGTTTTTTTAATAATACATTATTTTGAACAAATAACATGGCACAGAAGATCTTCAACATAATGAGAAATAAGAGAATTCAGTAATGAAACTAATATAAAATAACCACAGACGTTGACAATATTGGTGTTCTAGTCTTGCAATCTACAAAGTAGAATAAATAAAGCAAAAACAGTGAAATAAAGGAATATGTATATTGGTAAAATAAAACAATGTAACAGTTTAAAGTTACGCAGCTGTGCCTCACAACTACTAAAAAATAACAAAACATTTAGTGAAAACTACGCATGAAACAGGAAACGTCTCGAGTCTGGCAGTGTTTCAGATTTTTAAAACAATCAAACGGATCAATAATTATCAATACTGACTGATATGAAATGCTTATATCTTACATATTAGAATATGTTATTGTAAAATAATCATTTTTTACCCTTATTGTCCATCCAGTCTCCATCTTCCCGAACTCGGTTCTGATGACGGAAGTCGAGGCGAGTCCTGCGGAGACCGTTCCTCTCTGCCTCACCAAACACTCTTCATCGGACAACCACGCCCAGCTGCCGTCCAGCACCGCGCTCGGACAACCGCGGAGTCCAAGCGGCTCACCGGGAAGGTCGGACATCAGGCGCAGCTTACACAGCGGGTCGTTGTATGTCCGGTCCAAAATGAAGGTGAGAAAGGAGACACAACTGCAGTTTCCACTGTACAATATTAAAATAAAAACAAGATTTTGGCCACTGTAGATGGAAAAAACATGAGGAGCAAATTTATGCCAAAAAAGATCAATCTCAGAAATTTTCTGGAAAAAAAAAGAACATTTCTGATTTTGAAAAGTGAAAAATCTGCTAGAAATTTTGAGATTTATCTCAGAAACCTTCTATAAAAAGTTTTAAAGTCAAATATTTTCTACTTTTGAAATGTTCAGAGTTTCAAAAGTCACATTTTTTTTTACCTTTCAAGCTCAGAAACGTTTTTAGAAAAAAATGGACATTTCTGAGATTAATCTAAAAAAATTTCTATGACTCAAATTATTTTTAGAAAATTTCTAGAAAAAAAGTTTCAAATGTCAAATATTTTCCACCTGTGGAAATTGTTTGAGTTTGAAAATCTATAAATTTCAATATATTTTCCTAGAAATTTTCAGAGACAAATCTAAAGATTTCTGAGTTTTTCTAGCTTATTTGTGACTTTTCAATCTCAGAAATTTCCAAGTTCTTTTCAATAAAATTTCTGATATTAATCTCAAACTTTCAGATCTTATTGGTGGAAATATACTCCCTTTTTTTTCTTTCTCTATCTAGAATCGCCCTGATACGTTGTCGTAATAATATCTAGAGTTATGTCCAGAATAAAACATTTTCTCTGTCAAAGGAAAACTTCTTACAGCTAAAACGTCATTAGCAGAAACACACGCCTCTTCATTTCAGCTCGATCAGCATTTTTCTCTCTCTAACAGGTAACTACAGGAAAGTTGCCTCCTGATCCCACTCCTCTTCCTCCAACTCTTCCTCCCATTCCCATTCCCAGTCCACAACCTCTACCTCCACAAGCCGCTGTGATGCCAGCTGCCCCCAAACAAACCCCCGCCCCATCGGAGCCGCCATCCATGGTGAACCGACCAGCGGGCCAAAGTCAGAACACTGCGCCGACACCAGCAGGAGCGTTTGTGTGCCAGGTATAAAGTGATTAATCTCATTATTTCATTCATTATTGATTCTTCCAGACCAGCTATAAATGTTTTAAAGTTATGTCATTCTGTATACTTTGCTTTAGGGCCATATAAAAAGAATGTAAAAATTGAAAGATAAAATTCTGATAATAAAGTCGTAATATTACAAGAATTTGGATCAATAAATTATCTTTTAATTTAATTGAATTAAACCAGGGCAAGATCACCGTGACATCCAGTGTTGGTGTGTTGATCTGTGTCAACACACACCCTTTAAGTCTAGAACTCAGTTGACTTCCTGTCAGGTTGACATTCAGTAAAAATTATGGGTCTATAAACTGTTGCTGGTTTCAGGTTTGCCAGAAGACGTTCCAGTTCCAGCGCATGTTGAACAGACACGTCAAGTGCCACAGTGACACCAAGAGACACCTCTGCACCTTCTGCGGCAAAGGCTTCAACGACACCTTTGACCTCAAGAGACATGTCCGCACGCACACAGGTACTGGCTCGCTTTGATTTTCCTGCAGTATCCAGGTTTAAGAGGCTTTAAACAGATCTATAAACTCGCACTAGCCCAGGTAATGACAGGTAGTAAGATCAGATATCAAAACCACGCAGATGATACACAGCTCTGCATTACGATGTCACCAGGTGACTCTGAACCCATCAAAGCGTTAATAGGACAGATAAATGTGTGGATGTGCCAAAACTGTCTGCAGCTGAACAGAAACAAAACTGAAGTTATTATGTTTGGACCTAAAGAGGAACGATCAAATCTGGGAGTAGTAATGGACTCTAACATGAACCTCCAGAGCCACATAAAGACGGTTGCAAAGTCGGCCTTCCATCACTTGAGGAACATTTCCAGGATTAGAGGACTAAATCTCAGTAAGATCTAGAGAAACTCATCCATGCGTTTATCTTTAGTCGCACTGATTACTGCAACAGTTTCTTCACAGGTCGGCCTAAAAAATCAATCAGATCCAGAACGCTGGAATTCACTGCAAAAGCACAAAATATTACCAAGTATTTTAGGTCTAGTGGTTCTAGTGCAAATATCTCATTAATCTTGAAATAAGACAAACCAACTTACAAGTGACTTTTTGTAGCAAGATGTAGGAGATTGTTTTAGTAATTAATTCCTTAATATTGTTGAAAAAGTTTTAGTTACATTGACAGATTAATTCACATAAAACAAGACATTTTTCATGTTTTATAAAATTGTTAATTATGAGTCTTGTCTCATGTTGTGTCTCAAGATTTGCTCATATAAGTGATTGATATATCATATTGATTTCCTGGCGTAAACATTTTTAAAGCATCATCCATATATATTTTCCCTGGTGGTATTCATTGTAAAGTTAATTATGAGGCAAATTTCTCAAAAACAAGCTCCTATATGTCATTGAAAAGTTACTTGCAAGTTAATTTTGTCTCATTTCAAGTGTACTAAGATATTTGCACTGGACAATAAACCAAAAATACTTGGTAAGATTTTGTGATTTTGCAGTTTTCAGCTACGCAAACAGCTGAAACACTGAGTTCAACTACATCAACACTAATTAACTGCTTTTGAACCATAATAAATGGAACATTGATTAATATATTTGATGTGTACTGACAAAATGTGATGTTTGTTACTAGTTTCGTCTTTTTAATCGGCCTTGTTGCTGAAATGTGCGATACAAATGAACTCGATTGATTGGTTGATGTTTTCCAGGCGTCCGCCCGTACAAATGCTCGCTGTGCGACAAGGCCTTCACCCAGCGCTGCTCCCTGGAGTCCCACATGAAGAAGATCCACAGCGTCACCCTGAAGTACGCCTACAAGGAGCGCCGCAACAAGCTGTACGTGTGCGAGGAGTGCGGCCACACGGCCGGCACTCAGGACGAGCTGGTCCGCCACCTCCACTCGCTGCACCCGGACAGCCAGCTGCTGAAGGGGAAGGCCGCGCGGCGGGCCGGCGGGCCGGGAGCGCCGGCCAGCGGCTCCGTCGGAGGATCCGCTCCCAGCTCGCCCCGGGAGGCCGACAGCGACGACACCAACGGGTCAGCCGGGCAGTAGATCGCTGCCAAAAACTCAGACAGGATGCATGAAGGAGGGATGTGTTCTCTCACGGACATGTAGAGTGTTTAGTTTCTATATTTATATTGATGGAAAGGGTTTGGATTTGGGTTTGTTTTGTAAGAAAATTGGTAAAATGTTGATGCAGTAAGAAGAGTAAGCTTGACTTGACTGGGTCAAAACATTATGACGTCTCAACTTTCATCCTCAGGGATTCATTTTTCATTTTTATTTTATCGCTCCAAGAAGAACCTCAAACAGGGTGGAACCCTTTCAGAAGACGCTCCGGATCAGAACCTTTCATCCAACTACGCAGACTTTGTTCACCTCATTATGTTTTGGCTCATCTTTATATTTTTGTATGACACTATGCTACCAGTGGGTTTCTCTGTGCAACAGAAGAGATTAATTTTTCTAATGAAAAAAACTTTATTATTATTATTAAAGCAAGTAATATATTACATAACATCGACTTGATTTGTTCGTTCTTTTAAATAAATTCTTTGGTGTTTTTTACATTTGCAGCTCAGGAGTTTAACAACCCGTCTAATGAGACTTTTTAAAATAATAAAGAAACAGCAACACGCTCTGTGTGTTAAAATTTGTTAAACAAAAAAAGTAACTTGAATAAAAGTTTCTTCAGAAAGGCTGGATAAGCATCGATTAAGATTATGTTAAATAAATACAGGTAAATCTGACAGAAATGAAGCAAATCTTGAAGAAAATGGGTCAGAATTTTTAATTTTGGGCTTCCAACATCTGAATTTAAACCATTTCTTATTATTTCAAGATAGAAAAATAATGAATTTCAGTCCAATACAAATTTATTTGTGTAACTCTGAGCATGTGGCTTTAACTAAACCAAGTAAGAATTGTTTATTTAATTTTAAAGGCAATAATAAAGGGTATTTTAGCAGTTATTCTGTGTGGTTTTATGTAATGCCTACATAAAATATCTCCAATAGAAGGAAACCAATGGTACAAAGCTTTTAACATAATAATAATAATAGATTTTCTAGCTTCGAACTGTGTGCTTTATATTTTTAAGTGGCCTACTGGACTGGCCTTGTTGTAAAAAATAAACATATTTTTCTCCTTTGTAAGTTAATGATTCATTTTTGTCCTAAAATATGAAAACATTGAGTTTACTTTAGTTTCATTCCATTTTAAAATAATAATATTAAATATGTACAACCATTTTTAAGTAATATTTTCTATAGCAGTGGGGACAGAAGTGGCTCCTAGAATTGAAATAGTTGCCGACCCAAGGTATATATTTATTTGTTTTAAGTATAATATAAAAAAATCAACACAGACCAACTGCAATAAACTACTAAAACCAAAAAAATTATTATTTTTTACTTAAAATGGTAATTCAATATACAACTGATGAATTGGGTGAACAGGTTTCAATTTATTCTGGATTTTAAAATTCAAACTGGGTCTCAGCCGCACTAATATGAACCCATTTACATTTGTTCATGTAAATGTTGGTGTCCTGGCGTAAACATTGTTCTTAAAGCACCGTCCATTTATTCTAATTGGAAAATTTGATGACCAAATTGACCTATTAGGCAACGACGAGCTGAAAACGTTTGGATGAGTCAAGATGAGGCTTTCAAAACGAGAACATCGTAGGAATTATGGGTAATTATGGTGCTTCATGGTGGGTCTGTGCCATCGCTGGTGGTTCTGGTGTGTCACACAAAGTGGAATAATGAAGAAGAAGAAGAAGAAGTGAGTAGTACCTCCAAATTCTCAATCTTCAAATAAACACAACAAGCATTGTTTCTGCTGACTCGTTCATTTCTAAGTATATAAACAAATAATCAGGGTGAGAAATTTGGCTTTTTAATTAAACAACACCTCACACACTTAAAAACTGACCTTTCACAGCAAAGCAGCAACGTTAAACTGGTCACTGCAACATTTTCATTGGTCACTGAAGATGTTAAGCCATTATGATACACTGCAAAAACACAAAATGTTACAAAGTAGCTTTAGTTTAGGTTCTAATGCAAATATGTTAGTACACTTTAAATATGACATAACTAACTTACGAGTGACTTTTCAGCAAGAAATACAAGTTTGTTTTCAGTCAATTATAGATATTTTAACCAAAATACTTGGTAAGATTTTGTGTTTTTGCAGTGCATAATGTGGAGTAAAAGATGCTAGCCTGAGTCAGATGGTATTCTCTGAGACACCAACATTTCAACATCCTGTCTGCTCCCGTTCAGAGTTGGATTAACACACACAGTCCTGGTTTAGATCATGTTTAGACATATAACTGCATGTTTGACAACGATGTCGGAGTAAAACAAACAACAACTGAAGCATTTTACTCCTCAGGGGGTTAAAGGTTAAATGTTTCTGACCAAGCAGTTGTTCCAAGAAAATCAAGAAAAAAGTTTGGCTTCTTAATTTTAACAAACGTTTTAGTTCACTTGGTTGTTTATTGTTTTAGCCAAAGTTATTATGAGCCATTGTAGAAAGTCCAAAAACCACTTGATGGCCTAGTCAAAGTCCAGATCCAAATCCAAAATGACTGACTTTCACATATTTTGGCTTTCAGTTGAGGTTGCGATAAAAATGTGGTTCTACAAAACATCCAGCCTCTTTGAACCATTTTGTCAAGAAAACAGAGGCTACATTAACTTTAAAGAGGATCTTTTATGCAAAATTCACATTTTGCGCATTTTTATATTTCCATTTGGGTCACAACTGCCTCTAAAAGCAATTGCTTAAAAAAAAAAACCACCCAGTCGTTGTTTTTGGCAACAGGTTTATGTTTTTGGTGTCGAGAACCCAACTCCAACCGCAACAAAGCCCAGCCTGTTACCTAGCAACCCAAATAGAACTCCAGCACGTTTGGTCAGCTGGTTTTACCCCTGAATGCACTGTACAAAGGCTGCTGGAAAAGACAAATGTCTTGTTTTGAATGTATTTAAGACTTTGATAGATCCCAGTATGTCGAGTTGCAGATGTGTAATTGTTTTACTTGAGTCATTTATGTTATAAGTTTATGTTTATTGTGACTATGCACTGTAGCTGAATGTGTTTTGTTTTGTTTTCCCGTCTCTCTATATGCTGTTTTTGTTTTTGTTGTTGTTGTCTTACCATCCAGAAACGATTTGCTGCATTCTTGTTGGTTGTGCAGCAGGCTCTACTAATGCTTTTCAAAGAGGTACTGTGGTCAGTGCATCAGTTTGTTGCTATTTTCATGTGTGAGCATAAACACTGAATTGGGGGCGTGGCCAGCAGCAGCTTACTTGGATTTAAAGTGACAAAGCCCCTAAACCAGAACTATCAGACTAAAATCTCAATGTCTAAGAATGATTTTGTGCAAAGAAAAATGTAATAAATATGTTTTGGATAGACCACAGACCTACCCTAACCTGTTAAAGGAAGCATAATATGTCACCTTTAAAGTTATTTTAAGGAAGCAAAGAATAATTTTTTTCCTTGTTTGACGAGGCGGTCTGCAGTCAGAGAAAGTGAAGTTATTTTGCCTTTTTCTTGCTCCCCAAACCCGTTCACCTCTCTCTCTGTCTTTGTGTCTCCTGAGTTTCTTCCTCCCATTCTCCTGCTTCTCGCCAAGCTTTGGACTGACTGTGTGTCTAAGAAAGGCTGCGGCTGGGGGGAGAGGTTGGATTCCTGATCCCTGTCGAGTCTTGTCGGAGGATTCCAGCTGCTGTCAGCCCGGGGATACAGGGAGGAAAACCCAGGCGGATAACGGTCTGTGAAAGGTAACAGACACAGACGGTGTAGGAAAATAATGGAATCATTCAAAAGTAATGTATTTTAATCAGGTTTATGCACTGTTTTTATGAAATTAGCGTTTTCTTGATGTTTCCAGAAGGTTTTCTGATTAACTTGGACTTTCTTTCTTGTGTCATTTTAAACTGCAAAACATACAATAGCAGACAGAAACTGCAGTGTCCAGACTTTTTGTCACATGGACCAAAATCTTCAGCTCAGAAGTACTTTAGAGTCAAAAAATATTATTTTAAAAATGTAAATCACCAAAAATGTGATTTTTTTTTCCTCATAGATTCAAAATATTTGCACATTTTTCTTTGTTAAATGAAAGGCAACTATAGTTTTCTTATTATTTTAGGCTTGGTAAAAGAAACCTGAAAAAAATATTTAGTCTATCAAGAAAAACAGGATTTAATTTGAAAACACTTGCTGTACTTAGCCAAGTTTTAATACAGTAATTACCAGCAGATATAGGTGCATTAAGGTGAACTTCATAGTATAAGTTGATGAGTTACCATGACAACAGAAGGAAACCAGAAAGCTTGGAGAAGATGCAACACATTAAATGCATTAAATGCAACACAATCGCTTTGTGTTGCATTTAATGTTTTTTTAATTACATTTTAGCTTAAAAATCTGAGTACTGGGGTGTGCTGTGGTGGCGCAGGGGGTTAGCGCACCCCATGTTTGGAGGCCTTGGTCCTTGGCACGGACGTCGTGGGTTCGACTCCCGGTCCTGGTGACCTTTGCCACGTGTCTTCCCCCTCTTTCCTGTCTGCCTACTGTCACAAAAAATACAAGCCATTAGTGCTGCAAAAACTCTTTGGAGAGAAAATTTTTTTTTAAGTATTTGTCCTAATTTCTTTAACTTATCCTTGAATTGTGCCCTAGGGCCTGAGGGGCCGCACAAAATCAGTCCAGGGTCCGCAAATGGCCCCGAGGCACCGAGGCCACATAATAATTTATTCATTAAACTCACATTGAAAAAAATTACAAAAATCCAACCTTTAATATAATTTTATGTATTCAGTGATAGAAAAACAAATTCCGCCTTAAGAAATATTAAAAAAACAAAAACACAAACTGCGACCTGCCCACTCTTATACTGGGTGTGGCCCATTTCTGAGGAAATTGTTGCACTGATTGGGCGTTTGGACAATTTCAAAATGACACATCCCATTGTCCTAACTGCTGGATAAACTCCTGGATTATGGTTCAGTCTATGTTGCATATTCAGCAGCAGGTCATCTTTGTGCAGGTGATTTTTTGTTATTGTACGTTGACATCCTCAGCAGTTGATGATGTAACAAACTCAAATCACTTGATCTGACTGTTGATGTTTAACTTATTAGGTTTTCTTGTCACAGCTTTCTGACAAGTCATAATCAGATCTGCTGCATGAGAATTTTATGTTTTCTTGTCTTTGCCATGTTTGAACAGAAGCTAAGACCAACAGACCACATCCTGGTATGCAGGAAGCCGTGAATTAAATTGATTACTGATTAAAAGTTCCCAAAATATCTTCTCAGTTTAATATATTCAATGATAAATCAAAAATAATGCTTGAGCTACGTTTGTTGCCTTTGATTTTATTTCTCACTGCATATACTGTCCTTATCAAAGACTTTTTAAGCATATAAGCCATTTTTAGAGTGAGATTATGCAGAATAATAAAAAAAATTACAAAAAGACGTAAAAACAAGAACAACAAAACATCATCGCCATAAAAAAGAAAAACCCAGAAGAGTATTTCTTTTAGAAAACGTAAACATCTTCGGGTTTTGTCGGCAGTATCAGACCATCCTCACCGCTTGGTGTCGCTGTTTTCCGTTTGCGCTCTACAGCTCCGTGGGTCACGTGACCGACGTCAATAAGGAAGTGCTTCGGTACGTTTTGAAAACAAGGCGCCAGCCAGCAGCTCAGTAAGAAAAGAACACGGTGAGCAACATTAACGGACACAAAACTATCTTATGAGAACGTTTTCTGATTAAACGTATGTTTTTACTGGTATTTACTTCAACAGCCTGTTGTTTCTTTGCGAAAACATTCAGATAAATACTCTAAAATGTTAGCGTAGCTTATTTAAACCGTGTTTCCTCGCTCTTTTCTCGCGTTATTCAGTGAGTTTACCGCTAGTATCCGTGTCCTGTTGGGTTTCTACAGGGATGCCCGGTTCGGAGCCGGTTCGGTTCGGACGGAAACGCGCCCTGCCGTCCTGTCCGAACCCGTTGTTCTTCCAGTGGCTCACCGAGCTCCGAGACGAGGCGAAGGAGAAAGGCCTGAAGATCCAGTACACCTACCAGAAGGTACCGGGCTCATTAGGGGAAAGTTCTTCCTGTTGGACGTGATTAAGATCCATTTCTCTGGTCTTGTGTCCGTTATTTGCTAGATTTAAGTTAACATTTTTTTAAAGGCAAGACTTTCAGAAATGGTTAATTTTTGCATTACTAACCAAATGTTAGCTTTTAAAGGAAAGCAAACAATCAAAAATTGAATGAGTGAATGAAAATATTAGATATAACCCCCATTGTTCCTGTGGAGAAATTCAGCTACACCAGCAGCAAAATGACAGGAAAGCTGAAGCATGTAGCTTAATATAAAAAGTATAACATTAGAAAAAAATACAGTCCAGTTATTAAAACCTTGATATTTAGAGTTAAAGAAATGTGCAACTGAGTAGGTCAATTTTAAAAAATCAACAAAATGTGCCTTTGTAATTGTGATTGATCAGTGCTACAAGAAAAAAGAGAGAAATAATATGATGTAATTTCTTTGTCAACCAAAATGAAAACTTTAGATTTATTTAAAAGAATAACTTCAAACACAAAGTCTTTTGTAAAACTGCAATATTGCACAGAAATATTTGATTCAAATAACTTTTGTTTGTTGTCTTCTTTCAGGCTATCGACTCTTTAAATAAATATCCACTTCCACTAAAAAACGCTAAAGAGGCAAAAATCCTTAAAAACTTTGGAGACGGAATCTGCAAAATACTGGATGACAAACTGCAGCGACATTACAGACAAAACGGTAAGAAACAGACGGCGAGGGCTGGGTCTGTGGAGGGACGGACAGATGATTGAACGGATGGAAGGATAGGCGGAGGGATGAATGGTTGGATTCACGGGCCGATGAAAGGAAGACCAAAAGCAGTACGGACTGATTGGAGGATGGTGTATTAGGACTGAAAAGTAAATCTACCAAAAAACTCTGATGTTTTTAGATTAATGTCAGAGATTTTCTAGAAAAGATGTGAAAATTTTGGAGTTTGAAAGGTCAAAAATTTGCGAGAAAAGTTAAGAAAACATTTGCCTGAAAAAACTCAATTAAGCTAAAAGCTTTTCTTGAAAAAAACGGAAATTTCTGAGTTTGAAAATTCAAAAATTTGCTAAAAACAAATTTAATTTTCAATTAATCTGAAAAAAATTTCTAGAAAAAAACATTAACATTTCTGAGTTTCAAAAGTTTATTTTTGAAACAAATTTTCAAACAAAAGCAAATTTTTGACTTTTTTCTAGAAATTTCTTTTTTGATTAATCTAAAAGTTTTTTGGTGGACATTTATGTCTCTTTCTAGCTGCAAAGGTCCTAATGCACTGATATATTTGATTGACAGATGAATAGATAAATGAATGGACTTGGTAAATAGTTGGCAAAGACAGATAAATGGACTTGTGGATTAAAAAGAAAACATAATGTTAAATCATAGCCAAGCTTGCAGGCTTAACTGAGTTCACTGTAGTTAAAAATATTTACGCTCGAGGGACTTCCGGTGGACGCGGAGCAAGATGGCAGCATAAGTTCGAGCTCCCTTGTCGAAGGAAAAAAGAAACCTCCCTAATCCAAGGAAATCAGTCAAAATACAATTTTAACCAGACACGAAATGAGTGGAGGACGCAAGCAGAGAAGTATAAGGAAGAAAATGGCAGAAGTATACAACCCCGACGCTGAGGAAATGGAAGAAGAAAGCGGCGACTCGAGTCAGCTACAGGCCGTGTTGGAGGGGCTACATAACATCACGGCGGAAATCCGAGACTTTAAAAAGGAGGTGAAGGAGAACCTCACACAATTCAAAGACGAATTCAAAGGAGGTGAAGCGAGAATTTATGGGCTTTAAAGAAGAAATTAAGAAAAAAGTGGCACAGAATGATGCGGAAATACAGAAACAACAAGAGGACATGACCGAGGCGCAGGGCCGCATAGCAGAGCTGGAACAGGGCAACACGGAAGCGAAGGCCGCCATTCTGAACCTCTTAAAACAGCAGAGAAAACTACAAGAGAAGCTAACGGAGTTGGAAGGACACGGCAGGCGCTGCAACATGAGAATTTACAACGTGGCTGAACAAGAAGGTGAATTAGTCCAAGAAAGGGTGGAGAAGCTGCTACACCGTGAGCTAGCCCTACCGGCCGGAACCGAGTTACAGATCCAGCGGGCTCATAGAAGCTTCGGAAAGAGACCTCCACCCGAAGCTAATCCCAGGTCCATAGTGGTTAACTTTCTTAAATACAAAACCAAAGAAGAAATCCTGACAAAAGCATGGAAAAAGAAAATTCAAGTCGAGGGGAAGCGAATATTTTTCGACCATGATTACCCCACTGAGGTAATAGAAAAACGCAAATCCTACTCCGAGATTAAAAAGGCTCTGAAAGACCGAAAGATCCGCTTCCAGACGCCAATGACTAAAATACGGATTCACTGGTCAGACGGGATCAAGATTTACAACAACGCAGAAGAAGCTGCAATAGACATGAGGAGACGAGGGCTGGAGATGGAGAACCAGAATGACACCGGACCTTCGCCCGAGGAGAGGAGCCAGACGGCGGCATCCTGGCAGCGCTATGGGAAGAAACATGGGTCGGGCGACGGGTCCTCCGCTACGGGCTCTGGCCAGAATGCGAGTAGCCGAGCGAGGGAACGGCTGCAGGAATTTCAAAGAGGAGGACACTGAAGACGCGGAGGTAAAGGGGGCATAAACTGCTCATTGAAGAAGGGGGATGGAAGAGACTACAGTCTTCTCTGAAGTTTGAATAAATAACGACAGGGAGATCCACCAAGCAAGGGACTGTTGGACTCGCCTAGCAGGTCGGGGGAACCCAACACAGGTTTGCCCAAAACCACTAGGGGGGGGGCCCTCTTCATAAAAGGATACCCCCCTCCCTTTCCAGCAAGGGGACAGGGCCTCTTGGGAATATGGCCCATTTTTAGTCGGGAGTTCAGATTTGTTTTTAGTTTAGTTTGTGTTCATAGTTCAAGTGGAGAGGCTGAGATTCAAACCAAGATATACAAACAATGTCTAAGGTTATAACTGTGGTATCACTGAATGTCAATGGTTTAAATAATATCAAAAAGAGAGATAAGGTCCTAAATAAATTTAGAAAAGAAAAAGTACAAGTTATTCTCTTACAGGAGACACACCTAACAAAAAAGGGCATGAAAAGTACAAAAAATTAGGGTATAGAAACTCATTTTCCTCCTCATTTGGAGAAAAGCATAAGCGAGGAGTTATGACACTGATTTCAAATAGTGTAAAGTTTGAATTGTTGGAGGAGATTGGGGATAAAGAAGGAAGATACTTAATGATAAAGGGCAAATTGGAAAACCAGTTAACCACACTACTCAATGTATATGCCCCTCCAGAAAGTGACAAAGTACTTTTTAAGAAAATATTTGATCTCATTAACTTGGAAACAGAGGGAATATTGATATGTAGCGGGGACTTTAATGTGGTGTTAAATTATAGGATGGATACTACAAGCAAGAAAAATAGTAAAAAACAAATCAGTAGGTACATGAACACCATGATGTCAGAAATGGCAATTGTAGATGTGTGGAGAGAATTTCACCCCTTAGATCAAGATTATACTCATTACTCAATACCACATGGTATTTATTCCAGAATTGATTATATACTAATGAACAAGAGAGAACTACACAGAGTGAAAGAGTGTAGGATTGGAGTTTCAGACGTTTCTGATCATAACGCAATCTATCTTAAGATTCATTTGGACAGCAAAAAGAACAATACTCTGTGGAGACTAAATGAAGGCATATTAAATAACAAGGGACTAGTTGGTGAAGTAAGAGAGGAGATAACCCGTTATAAAGAGGAAAATGATAACGGTGAAGTGGACCCAGTAATTCTTTGGGATGCTCTGAAGGCAGTAATACGGGGGAAAATGATTTCTTACACAGCATTTATGAAAAAAGCAAGATTAGAAACATACAATAAACAAATAAGAAAGCTAAGAGATTTAGAACAACAACATAAACAAACAAATGACCCAGACGTATTTAATCTGATTAAAGAAACCAGGAAAGAAATGGATGAGAGTTTATGGGAGGAGGTAGAAAAGAAGGCTAGATTTACTAAACAAATGTACTATGAGGGGGGACCGAAAGCTACAAAAAATTTGGCTAGGCGCGTTAAGAAACAACAAACATTAAGTAGCATACATAAAATAAGAGATCCACTATCCAATACAATCTTATATGAACAAGAAGAAATACAAGGAACATTTGAGCGATATTACAAAACTTTATATGCACAGCCACCATCGGCAGGGGAAGAGGAGGTGAGTAATTTTCTGGAAAAATTGGATTTACCAGCAATAGGCACAAAACAAAATGCGACATTGACTTCTCAAATTACAGAGGAAGAGATTACAAAGGCAATTGGCAGGACCAAAACAGGAAAGTCACCAGGGTCAGATGGTTTAGGGGCTTCTTTTTATAAAACCTTCAAAGAACAATTAACACCACTGTTATATGACTCGTTTAATTATAGTCTCAGGACTGGCAAGATGCCTCCATCTTGGAAAGAAGCCATTATTTCCGTAATTCCAAAGGAAGGTAAAGATCAAGAATACTGCCACAACTACAGACCGATATCGGTACTAAATGTAGACTATAAACTGTTTTCCTCTATCATAGCTAAAAGAATGGAAAATTTAATGCAGGATTTAATTGATGAGGATCAAACTGGTTTTATAAAGGAAAGACAAACACAAGACAATATAAGGAGAACTCTTCATATCATAGACCATCTGCAAAGAAGAGAGGAACAGGCAGTTCTGATAAGTATAGATGCGGAAAAAGCCTTCGACAGTGTTAATTGGAACTTTTTGTATAAGGTCTTAGAAAAATTTGGATTTAATGAAACATTTGTAAATTGTATTAAATCAATTTATCAAGACCCAACTGCAAGGATTAAAATAAATGGCAACCTGTCAGGAAGATTTACTCTGGAGAGAGGAACAAGGCAGGGATGCTGCCTCTCACCGAGTCTTTTTGCACTGTTTATAGAGCCGCTAGCTCAGATGATTAGGCAGGAAGAGGAAATGAAAGGAGTGGAAATAGGAGGGGAAGAACATAAAATAGGGCTGTTTGCAGATGACATTTTGATTTATCTAAAAAACCCAAATGAAATGTTTTTAAAAACAGTAAGTTTGCTTGAGGAGTTTGGGAAATTCTCTGGATACAAAATCAACGTGGAAAAAACACAGGTCCTAACAATAAATTACTCCCCGCAGCAGAAAATAAGGGATACTTATAAACTTAAGTGGAATGAAAAATCTATAAAATACTTGGGGGTGAACATAACCAAAACAATTGACAAACTCTATGATGCAAATTATTTAGAAATAAACCACAATATTAAGAAAGACCTGGGGCGATGGATGGACATTGGCTTGGATCTTAGCTCTAGAGTGGAGATAATTAAAATAAATATTTTACCACGACTGTTATACCTGTTTCAGTCCCTGCCACTGATTATCCCCCAAAAACAATTTGTAGAATGGGACAGATGGATTTCAAGGTTTATATGGAACGGGAAGAAACCTAGGGTTAGATATAAAACACTTCAGCTCCCAAAAGATAAAGGAGGCCTGGGCTTACCAGCCCTAAAAGAATATTTCTGGGCCGCACAAATTAGACCCCTCGTATGTTGGTGCAATGATGACTATGTTTCAAAATGGAAAAATATGGAAATAAGTAGAAAAGACATAGAAGTTAAAAATTTAATAGCACATAAAATACTCTTAGGAAAACTAAGCAATAAGCTAGATTCAATAACTAAAACTACGATTGAAATATGGAACACAGTGATTGATAATTACAATTTAGAGAAAGAAACAAAGAGTTTGAGCTGGTTTGCTTGGGACCCGAGGTTTAAACCAGGTATTTATGATACAGGTTTTAAACAATGGGCAGATAAAGGAGCCACAGCAATGTGTAAATTGACTGAAAAGGGCAATCTGCTGAGCTTTAATAGCTTAAAGGGAAAATACGATCTGGAGGATCAAGACCAGTATAGATATCTGCAAATAAAAGATTATTATGAGAAAGAGATAAAAACCAACGTAAGTGAAATAATAGAGATATTTCATAAGGCCTATGAGGGGAATAAATTGCGGGTTATTTCAGCACTATACCAGGGACTGATGGCAGGCAGGAAGACATCTACTATGTACATCAAAGAAAAATGGGAGGATGAATTGAAGGAGCTCATAAGCGAGGAGGAATGGTTTAAAATTTGTAAAATGCAGTGCACGGCCACCTGCTCCCGTGTGTGGAGGGAATTTAATTGGAAAAACATGATTAGATTCTTTATAACACCAAAGATCAAGTCCGGGATGGTATCCAGTTCACAGCCATGCTGGAGCCTCTGTGGCCAGACTGACGTAGGCCACACACACATATTCTGGTCTTGTCCAAAGCTAACCACATACTGGCATAATGTTAGCCTTATCTTGAAAAACATATTGGGATACGGAATACCCAGATCATGTAAAACACTCTACCTGGGATGCCTCACACACGATGTAATTCAAAAGGACGATGAATATCTGTTAAAAATATTACTTTCTGCATCAAGGAAAACCATCACAAAATTATGGTATAGACAAGACCCTCCTGCAGTGGAGCAGTGGCTGAGCATTGTGGAAGAGATTTTCGTAATGGAGAAAATCACATATAGACTAAGACTGCAGGAGGACAAGTTTGATGTTAAATGGGAAAAATGGAGCGACTACAGACGCAGGCCGAATGCCACTCTTGTATCCAGCTAAATATGGACACGGTTGCCCAACATTGTATATGAAGTTGAATGTATTGATGCCTCTCCACTGTATGTGTTCAGAAATGTTCAATAAAAAATAAGTATAAAAAAAATATATATATATTTACGCTCCATCCTCTGTTTCTTCAAACATTAAACATTATCACAGCAAAGAAAAATATTTTAAAAAGTATTGGTGTTTAAAGCAGGGACATTCTAGCAACATTTTCTAAATATTAACACAGAAACATATAAAAATTTAATAGGAACTGAATAAAAATGTACAAAATGCTATTCTGGTTGAAATGTTTCATCAAATACAATGAAGCTCTTGCTTCTCTCTCCTTACTGACTTGTGTACTTTCAGGTCCCAACGCTTCAATACACAGCTTGCCCAAAGGTGCGCCCCCTCCTGGCCGAACATACAACAACAACAGCAGTAACACTCTGGCTCCTTCTAGGAAGGTGATTAAAACAACTTTCTTATATTTTGGTTTGTTTATATTTTTACATAAATGGGAAAAATAGTGTTCACAGACTGATGAAATATGAAACATTGTGTTAAAGCACACAGAATATTGAACACACAGATAGGAAAACATAATTTACACTGTTTGAAATATATGGAAGAGGATAAGGGCCACTGAAAAAAAACAACTTTTTTCTCACAGTTGTGACTTTATTCTCATAATTCTGATATTAATCTGAGAATTCTGACTTTATTTTGTTTGTTTTTTTCTCAGTGGCCCTAATCGTCTCCCATAGGAAATAAAAGCTTTAAATGAGATAAATATTAAATATTGAGGTGCATGTCCTCTGCCGTCCACCAGAGGGCGCTGTGTGACCATTTTCTCTCCTGTCCGCAAATAAATAAATTGAAGCTTAGAAACATTTTTATCAGCTTTCTGTTGATGCGCATTAAACGGCATTTTAGTTATATAAATTAAGATTTTAAATATACTTAAAATATTTAAAATACTATGTTAAATATTTTTATTTAAATCCAAAAAATATTTAATAATAAAAATAAAATTTTAATTATGTAATTTAAATATTCAGCTGAAGTATTTAATGTCAAATTAAATATTTAGATATTAAACATTTAATATTAAATTAGTTAATTTAATCAACAATTAAATTAACATATAATTTTAATTATATAAATGCTGCTATAACTTCAAATTAAGCCATCATGTAATTAATCTGTTAAAGAGGAATGATGCAGGGAAGGACAGAGGAGAAGATGGAGGAACGAAGAAGAAGAAGAAGAGGGCGTTCGTTCCGCTGCAGCGATCTGGAGGATATGCTGTGTTGCTCGCTCTTTACAGACAGCAGCAGGTACCATTCTGTTGTTAAATTAATTTAAAATACTTTGAGCCTGGACCAGTTTTTACTCTTTTATCCACCTGTAGATACCTGGCAGTAAAGGCTACATGTTTAAGATGGAGCTGCAGTCGGAAGCTCAGCCTCTCTGTGACAAATCGTTTTCTGTGGTGAGTGTTTTCATGAGATCTGCTGCTGTTCCTCCGCCTGTCTCCTCTAAAACTTTCCCTCTTTGTGTTTGTCTGCAGCCCGATCTTGGCAGCAAGTACACCGCCTGGTCCTCAGTCAGCACTCTGATCCAGAAAAACCTGCTCATAAAGACTCACAATCCTGCCAGGTTACTAAACTACATCCTAAATGTTCAGTTTGTAGTAAAATTATTCAAAATATTTGGTTTGTACACATTTTGTCACATTAAAACAACAACGTTCTGCACATTTCACTGAGCTTTTGAGTAAAAGCTGAAAAGTGTGGCCTGTTTTTATATCTCATATGGTAATTTTTGCTCATTCCACTTTGCAGAATATCTGAAGCTATGAAAGGACTTTGACTAGGTCATTCCAACACATGAATGTTGGAATGGCCCTGCCAGTTTTGGGAGTCCAAACTGGCAAATTTAAAGCACTGATGGACAAAATTCATTAAACTAAAAATGGCAAAATTATTAATTTCTTTTCATAAAAAACATTTTTATAAAATCTATACATCATTTAAGATCCAAACATTTTTAAAAAGCTTTGAATTGTGACCTCATCAAAAGAAAAACAGAAAATTCCCAAACTTTTTGGTCATCAATTGTCTCCATTTTGTTGTCTAAATTTTTATGTGTCTTGACTTGTGGTCAGGGGCCAAATAAAATGATTTAAAGGACCACAAATGGCCAGCGGCCCACACTTTGGACACCTTCTCAGAAAGTTAGAGGGAAGAGGAGGAAAAAAATTCAAAAATAAATAATTTTTTAAAACTGTTTTTCAATAATTTTTTTAAATTAAAATATAAGTTAAAATAATTAATTTAAAATCTTTTTCTGATGCTCATTTTCTGATTGGCTGTCAGTCAAATTCATCAAATTCATCATGGAAATAGAAGAAGACCAAAGGAACTGTCCCATAAAAACTGAAAATAAAATATGATGTGATTCATATAAAATATTACATTTTCTTAAAATCTAATGGATGAATTGTGATGAAAAAAAATTATTGTCTGGTAATAAATTCCAACTAAAATCCCAAACTATAAGGCAACATTTATTCTAAATAAATGTAATAATTATTGAATAGTGGATAAAAACACTGTAAAAGTTTCTTTGCATCCTTGGTAGCGACAAACCAACTAGAGTTGGATTCAACATGGCAACCTGTAGATTTCAGCGTCTCTCTCTGCTGTAGGTATTCTCTGACGGATGAGGGTTTCGCTTTGGCCGAGCGACTTGAATCGGTGGAGAAGGAGAGGAGAAACGTCCCGGTGGAGGAGAGGAGGGGAGCAGCTGGACCGGAGGACGACGCCGTGGTTGATCTGACCGCAAGTGATGATGAGGAAGAGGAGGAGCGTGAGAGTCTGCCAGAACGAGCCACCGGTGAAACTCAGTCCAGCGGCGATGCCGGCCGGTTGCCTTTACCGGGGAAAACACAGGTTACCATGACGACGAACAGGAAGCCAAACAGAGACTGTCTCCTACCTGGAACCTACGATGTCATCCTGTGTGTTGACTTCATTGAGACGACAGGGTAAGAAACAATTGTTGTGAACGTTTGTGCAGCTGAAAGAGAAAAGAAAAGTGATTTTTTTGTTTTGTTTGTTTTGTTTTATTACTTATGTTTTTTTTTCCCGTCCTGGTTTGTGCAGCGGCAGCCATTACAGGAAGCAGGAGCTCGTCAGAGAGCTGCAGCGGAACGGAGTCGGCTTCGACGTCAGGAAGCTGAACGTCGGAGACTTCCTTTGGGTGGCGCGGGAAAAGGTCGCACCTGTTCCAGGTAACGCACGAAACACCAGAGCAAAAATGTACTCAGAATGCACTTTAAAATTATTTTTACTATATAAAAAGTTCAAACTATAGAGCAAAATTTAACAACTCTACTATTTTTTAAGTTACTGTATTAATTTACAATAAAATAACCATATTTTAATAATAAATAATAATTTGTTGTTATTACACAATATTTATTATTATGCTATAATAGCAATATAAAAATATTTAAATTAAAAAATGTATTTAAAAAAGAATATTTAAAAGTATTAGCATTTTTTTATAATTGAAAAGTAATTTTTTAAATTCAGTTTTTAATAAAAAAAATATTTATCTATGTAAATATTGTCATATTTATTAATATAATTTTATTATATTTATTGTTACTAACAATAAAATAAGTCTATGTACTTACTGAATATGGAAAAACAAATCAAATATAAACAAAAACTAATTCTGGAGCGATATTTGCAATTTTACGTCAGTCACAAGTCGAGCTGGACAATAAATAAAAAGCAAAATACGTCTAAATGAATATTTAATGTATAGAATGAAACTATAAGTGGTTGGTAGAATCAACTGACTCACTCACTCTTTAGTTACCTAGCAACTCACTCAAGTGGTTGCCTAGCAACAACTTGTTAAGTAACTGCCGCAGCAGCAGTTTAAAGTTCCCCCACTTTGTCTCATAACTGCTTAAAATAAAAAAAACACAACAGCATGGAGAGAAAACTGGATAAAAATCAAAATGATCCAGTTTGGCAGCATTTCAGATATTTAAAACAAACAAAGAAAACAGATCAATAATTATCGATATCGACTGATACGAAACGCTTTTATAGTGATGAATTTTTCAGCCGAACGTCGTCAGATTAACTGGTTTGACCTTGAAGCACATGCACGTCCTGAAGCACAGCAAATTATGACTCTCTAAAAAGATAAATATCTGTCTCTTCAGACTGAAATACTTTAGTCGCAAAAAAACCCCCAAAATTAATAAAAAAATTAAAAATGGTTAATTTCAGAATGTTGATGGTTTTCTAAAAGAATGGATGTCAGTAGTGGATTGTAGGTTATTATTCTCTCTATGCTTCAGTCTTTGTTTAGTGTTGGTTTCTGCTCATCTTTACCTCCAGGTCAGCTGCGAGCGCCTGCAGCCAGAGAGCTCGTCTTGGATTACATCATAGAGAGGAAGAGGATGGACGACCTGTGTGGGAGCATCATCGACGGACGCTTCAGGGAGCAGAAGGTGAGTACAGGAATGTTGTTTCCATCTCTGTTTTTATGTACATTTTAACCCACAAAGAGTCTTTTTTTAAAAGTTTGTTTGTTTATTTTTATTGAAACCGAGTTTGTCTGAAAACCGGTAACACTAAAATATGTTTCTCCAAAGTAAAATGTTGTTTCTTTTTTTCTTTTCTGTTAAACTCAAGTTTTATTCTGTTCTTTAGTGTTTTATAAAAACGTTTTAAACTGAGTTTGAACTGTAAAAATGTGGAAAAAACAACTTTTATAGTATTTACATTAGAGATGCTGTGATCCGATATCAATATCTGTATTGGTTCTAGAAAGAAAACCTAGATTGAGTATCGGTGACGATGTGATCCGTAAGGGCGGATCTATTCAGTCTAATTCTATGCTTTAATATTTATTCTTAATTCCACTTTCTGAACCATTTGAAAGAAAGTTTATTTTTACATGCATCTTATTGTCTTGTCAGTTTATTATTTATTTTATATTGGCTGTTTTCCTCCTAATTATTTACTGACTCAACAAATTAAAGTTGTTTTTACATCTTTGACTAAACTATCGGTGTATTTAAATGAGCTGCACTTGTGTAGAGTTATCAAATAAAACATGTCTGGATTTAAAAAAATAAACATTTTAAGTGAATCCAGCTGTTTTTATGCATCATCCGATCCTAAAACCTCAGACATCAGAAGTGATAAATGTGGATCCATCAACGTTTCCCAAAGAAGTTCAGATATTTTTTTCACACTGCTTGTTTTTGCTCAGCGTCTTGAAATCATTTCATAAATAAGCGTCAAGTTAAAGTGAACATGTAATCAAGAATAAATGAGCGTAAACAGTTTTTAAAACTGTGATTTTCTCGTCAGTTTCGGCTGAAGCGGTGTGGACTTCGTCGGCCCATCTACCTGGTGGAGGGCAGCAGCTCGTCTGCGGCTCACCTGAGTTTACCTGAAGCGACTCTGCAGCAGGCCATCGTCAACACACAGGTGAGACGGAAGAAAGAAACTGAAACTAAATGTTTTCTATTAACAGATAGTGAATAAGAGGGCTTATAAATAGAGTATTAAGTTTTTATTATGTTAGATCTGAACTATATAGAAACAAAAATGACTTGTTTTTATATTATAAACATAAATACGAACTATTTAGCCCATTTTTTATCCATATTTGTCTGAAAAACCCAATGATGACCTATTTTTAGTTTTCTTAAAGAGGAAGCCATGTTTTTATTTAAATTTAATTGATGCTTTGAGAATATTTATTGTGTTCAGTGCTTCAAGGTTTCCAAAGCCTTTCAAAGAGAAACTGACCCACAGCAACATAGATTATGGAAATGTTTTTCTCTGAATATTCATTTTGTTTCAGGTCAAACTTATTTAAAGTGTTTGTTCAAATCTAGTGACTTTTTTCTATTGTTTTTTTTTTTACTTTTATGGCTTTTATGAATGGTAGAAAAATTCAGCTGCGGTAGCCACCGTTCAGCCCAAAGGGGGCAGCACTGAGGCTGTTTTAGGCCAAATATTTACATCAAAGTTGCATGAAAATGTCAGAATTTGCACAGAAACATAAAGATAGAACTGTTAAGAATCAATTTATACACTTTATCTGCAAAAAAAAAAGTTAATCTGGGGTTACTCTATAAGCTTTCTGCTGTTATATTTAAATTTTTTTGTGTTAGGTTCTTGATGGCTTCTTTGTAAAACGAGTCCAGGACGTTCGGGAGTCGGCCGCCTACCTCACAGTCATGACCCGCTACCTGAGCAAACTCTACCAGGTGGGAAACAAACTGATAAAACCTGCTTTCTTCTTCACTTTCAATTAAACAAGCATCTTTCTGTCTGCTTCACTTCTTTTTGTTTTTAACAAATAGACAAGACAAACAAAAACAAACAATAGAAATATATATAAATGCCATCAGTCTGACAGAGAAGGGCAGTGGCAATGCTAATTTAAGAAGTGGAAATTTAAGATTTGAAATACTGTTGACAAGATATCAGTTTAGATAATTGATAGATTAATCGATAACTAAAACAATCATTAGTTGCAGCTCTAGATTTCTGCCTTTGTCTGTTTGTAGAAATCCAACATTTTAACTACAAATATCTGCATATGAAAGAACCTGAAAGTTCAAAATCTTACTGTCGTCTTTAACTGTGGAGAAAAATAATGAAACCGTGAATTTATGAGCTGCTTTAAACTCTGTCGTCTTTTTTTGAATGAATGAATTAATTTACGTTTCTAATCCACAGAGGGGAAATTGACATTTCAGAACAAACAATATAAGACATGAATAGACGGGTGCCTGTAAAATAAAGTTTGCTTTTATATATTTTACCTTTTTTAAATCCCAGAACCAAACGCTGGTCTGTCGCTCCAGGGAGCTGGAGGGAGACGTACCGAGCGATGAAGAGGAGAGAGGGAACCCCTCCTGCTCCCTCATTTCTTTTGCAGAGTTCAACCACGGCGCCGTCAAAAACAAGGTGAAACCGTCACATTGTCGACGATCTGAAGAGGAGTTTGTCTTGTTGTTTGTAAACTCACAGATCCTCTTCCTCTGCAGTGTCAGACGGTGAGGGAAGTGTTTGCCAGGCAGCTGATGCAGATCAGCGGTTTGTCTGGACACAAAGCAGCCGCCATATTGGAGCAGTACGGCACGCCACACAGGTATGTCAAAACTTTTCAATAACTTCTTAAAGAGACAGCAGAGTATTGGTGTTTAAATATTTTAAACCATTTGAGAATGAATGGGTGAAAAATGGACCAAAGCGTGAGTAGAGATTGTGTAGAGAAAAATCTGCGAATCAAAAGGGAAGCAAAACCATAGAAGAAGAAAAATGCTCAACTTCCGATAACAGCAACGAATCAAAAATATATAAAACTGACAGTATGGTGACAGTCATGACCAATCAAAAGGCAGATTATTTACTCTTTAGATGAGGATTCAACTGCCTCCCTGGTCTGGATTTTGTTCTATTTTATCCTTAATTTGCTGCTGTTCATCTTTTATTTTTCCCTCCTCAGTCTTCTGGCAGCTTATGAAAAGTGTGGAAGTGAATCTGAGAAAGAGAAACTCCTCTCCTGCATTCGATACGGAAAGCTAAAAAGGTTTGCAGTGATTTTTATTTGAAGCTTTCTTTTTTATTGTGAGACTAAGAGGTGGTTAGAAATGATCCAGACAGAATGCGTAGCGGCTAATTTAGAAACATTAAACATGTTTAATAATTTACTTTTCAGAAATCTGGGTCCAGCTCTGAGCAGGACAGTTTATCAGCTGTACTGTACTCCAGGAGCGCTCACATGATCTCTATGGATCCAACGATCTGCCTCGGATTTGTCTGCATCATGGCATGTTTTGACTCACGTCTTTACATGAAGTTACTTAAAGGATGAATGTTTACATTTATGTTCATTTTAAAAATGCTGCTATGTTTTAGTAGGTCTTTAAAACATTAATTTTGTAAACTTGTATAAAGAACTTTAGAAATGTTTCCCAGTATTGCACCAATAAAGTTGATTTTGAAGCATTCTGATGCTTAAATTGTCACTTTTTATCCTTTTTTTTTGCTTCTACATCGAGATGTACAAAAGAAGTTCACAATCTGTAAATGAATAAGATCATCCCTGAATCTGTAAGGGGGTAGAAAGAGAGTAAACAATAAAAATTTCCCCATGTTCAACTTTTTCTCGGCCCAATTCCGATCTGAGCCACTTCATATCATATCCTGTAGTTTTTAAAGCATCTGCTGTCTGATTGGTAATGTCCCATTTTATCCGACTTTTACGTTATTGACGTCAGACACACCTTTCAGTTTTGCGCCAGAAGAAGTCAGAGGCGGGAAATTCATGCATCTTCCTAAAATAATGGCTTCCTTTCTGCCAAAAGGGATCTTGAATAAATAAATAAATTAATAATAATAATAATTATCTCCTCAATCTTTCCACAATATATTTTAGGAAAAGAAAAAAAAAATCCAATTTAAGTTAAACATCTAAATTGAGTATTGCCACCTGCTGGGTGAATGTGGCCATTGATTTTACTGCTGTGCATCTAACCAGATTACTTTAGAGTAGGGCTGGGAAAAAATATATTGCAAATTCTTTATCACAATAAGACTGTACTCAATGTGTGTATTAATATATCATTAATTATATGTTAATATATAAAAAATACTCTTAATTAGGCCTGTCGCGATAAACGATAAATCGATTAATCGTACGATAAATTAAAACTATGGAAGTAATTTTAATTATCGGCATTATCGTCTCTTCCGGCCTTTTTCTCTTTCTATTGATGACACCGAATGAAAAAAGGCTCAACTCCACTGACTCCTCCCTTCCTCATTTCCTTAGTGTAAAGCCCAGCGCACACGACACGATCTTAGAGCTGTCAGCTGATTGTCGGCCGATTTTCAAAACCTGACAGACCACACATTAGCCGACAGAAATCCTAGCTATAACGGTTTGATCGGATTCATTCCTGCCGTGTGGTGTCCAACAATGGGCACAGAATAATGGCTATAAGTCCAGTTAACTAATTTTAAAACCAGGCATTAATCAATGCTTTACTACAATCTACCTGCAATGCATGTTGCTAGTGTCAGCGTAAAGTCCTGACTGAATGAAAATCATTAGAACCTATTTACGTCACGTTAACGAAGAACAGCTGAAAAGTTACCGGGTTTATCAACTGCAGTAGCAATTTCGCTCCAACTCCTCCTCTTGTCATTTCTATAGTCTTTGCATGTTGAATAAACATTAATGTTGTTTCCACGTATCATCTCCGATGTCCGCTGGACTTCGGGTTGCGCCGTATAAGCTGTTTGGGATTCCCAGACGTAATTTCCCCTCATCAAGCACGAGGAGAATCCTGCTGATTGGCTACCTGTCGCATTCAACAGGCTGCGTTAAAGCGCCCAGTCGGGGAAAACCCCTGATTTAGATCGGAGAGGCAACGACTATCTACCGTAACACACCACACAATCTTAGAAAGACCAACGTTTTAAGATTGTCATAAGGGGAAAAATAGGAGCAAAAAATCATGTAGTGTGAACTATTGCATCAGGTAGTCGGATGTGCCCATTTTCTCTATTTAAATCTAATTATTACTGAAGGGCAACATAATATACAGACTTCATAATCTGCCCTCTTTTGGTTGAATGCAGTATTTATTTCCACTTTGGCTTTATGTTGTTTAGTTTTTTTTTTCCAAGTGCGTTTTTTGTTAATGGAGACCATTTTATTTTCGTTTTTGGTTGTTTTGTTTATTTTGTTTATCAGCTCAAGTGTTAAATGTTCTTTTGAAAATAAAGTGTATCTATCTTTGGCAGGAAATCGCATGGATTATTATGTCATTTCCATTAAATCAGTGTAAAAAGGTCTTCAGACAATATTATCGTTTATCGCAATAATTTTTGAGACAATTAATCGCTCAGCAAAATTTGCTATCGTGACAGGTCTACTCTTAATTGTTAATAAGCATTTTAATAAATGAATTACAGGTTTACAGATCCAACAGAAACTAGATGCCTCATTTTCTCATAAACTATATGTACAAAAACAGTTGTTGATATATTGATGTAGACCTGTCTTCTTTTTTTCTAAGCAGAAAACCGAACATTTGATTGTTGGTTTTTGTAAAAAGTTTTCCAACATATGATTTGGGGAACTGAAACTAGAGCCGATACGGCTGATTAAGAAAGGAAACAGTTTGCAGACAGTCCTTTTCCTCTGTTGAGTCATGAGCTCACACTGCTGAAACGAACGGTAGGGGAAAACTTTGCTTTCTCACAAATTTTCTCAGAAGTATTTTACATTTCTTCACTTCTGACGGGTTATTTTAGTTTATCAAATGGAGGATCTGCTGCATGGTGGTTTAGAGTAAATTAATATCTGTCATACTGTACATTCAGTCTCTGTGTTTCATAGTATCTGAGTAAAACAGTGAAACTCTTGAACATTTTGAACATAGACGTTAATAAATAAAACAGTAGAGTACCATGAATTTAGTGGAAAACTTAACTAAACTCATCTTTGTTTGCTCAATCCCAACATTATATGTCAGAGCCAAGAGATCTGAATAATCCAGAGTTTAAAGTTTAAATTACCAGTACACTGCAAAAACACAAAAACCTACCAAGTAATTTTAGTTTCTAGTGCAAATATCTAAGTAAACTTGGAATAACACAAAACTACCCCATGAATACCTTTTCGGCAAGATATAGGAACTTATTTTAAGTGAGTAATTTCTTAATTTTGATGGGAAAATTATTTGTTCCATTTACAGATTATTTCACTGAAAATAAGAAATTTTTCTCATGTTTTAAGTGAAATAATTTACAACTGTAATAAGTATTTTTTTCATCAATATTAAGGATTTATTGACTCTAAATAAGCTCCTCTATCTTGTTGAAAAGTTACTTATACTGTATGTTAGTTTTGTCTTATTCCAAGTGAAATAAGATGTTTGCACTGGAATCTAAACCAGAAATACTTGGTAGTTTATATATATATATTTATTTTTTTTGCAGTGTGGGTAAATATTGTGAAACTGCTTGAGGTGAAGTATTATACATCAGGCGCAGTGGTTATTAATTTAATCTCCTCATCTTCACTTGTGAAATAATTCTCATTATGAATGTGTATCTAAGTCAGAAAAACTTCAGGAATCAGAAGTTTGTGCAGTTTGGCATTTATAGGACGTTAAACTGTAATAAAGCCCAAAAACAAAAGATTTTGCACAAAGTTAGTTGTGTAATTAATTAAATTAGATTACTAAATGCAGTAATTAAAGGATATTACATATTTACACTGCCACAAATGAACTAATCTACATCCTACAACAGGGTGTCCAAAGTGTTTTCATTGTTAAGTCAAAAGAACGCACAGGCTAATAAAATAATAATTAAAAAAAAACAAAAATTAGGCAAATAAAGTTACCCAGTTTTGAAGGAAACTAATGTTTGATCCAGAATGTAAAAATGATTTTGCATGTTTGCTGTATTGAAAGAAATTTGCACAAATTTATTCTCACTTGTAAAAACAGAGTCAGAATGCTTTCTATATTTTATCAAGTTTAATAAATTAAATAAAAGCTTATTTGTGTGCATAAAAGTCAGTTTTTCAGTAAAATAGTCTGGATAAACATGGTTAAAATATTAGTTTTAATTAGTTTCGTATCATTATGTTGGTGAAAACGATACCCAGAGTAAAAATATAAATTCTCCTTCTACCTTTCCTGCCGTTTAATATCAACAGTCAATTCGTTTTTATTTCACTTAAAAAATCACAACCAAATGAACATTTTGTGTATTTTGTGAGATTTGGGCCAGCGGGTTGCAGCTGCAGTGAGGTTTGCATCATCAGGGCTCCAGGTTTTACTCTGCAGTTCACTGGGACACAAGACAACGCAGCAGAAATGATTCCTCAAACAACTGGACAAAAAGAAAAAAGAGGAAACGAGCAATTTCTTCTGAAATCGTTTTTAATTTCATAATAGTAATTCTGAAAAGTGATGACACATCGTTTCTGAGATGTAGTTCTTAACGCAGCGAAGGAAACACCTGAATAATAAACGCTTTCTATAAAGGTAATTTTATTCATGTAGCACATTTTCAGCAACAAGGCAATACAAAATGCTTTACAGGAATTAAAAGGAAATACAAACAAAATAACAAACCAAAGGAAAGAGCAAAGGAAGAAAAATAATCTAATGTTGATCCAAAGTAAATAATCTAGATACTTTTATTCAGGGTTGGTAGATAAGTATAAATAAGTATCTCTGGTCTAATTCCTTTTCTGGTTTTCTGGTCTAAAGGTTGCTAAGTTTCTAAGTTTGTTCTAATTCCTTTTCTGGGCTGCAATAATAGACGTCTCTCTGCATAATAATCTAAAAAAATAACCTAATATTGATCTAAATAGTGAGTACTCTACAGTTTCTAAAATATAAGCTAAAGAGTGACTAATAATCTAGTAAACTAGAGTCTCTACAGTCTGTCACAAATGTGTTGATAAGCCAGGAATCTGCAAGCTCCAAACAGCAGAAATCCTGTGATCATGAATAAACCGCCGGACAACAGGGCTCTCCTGTGCCCAGTCTTCTTGTCGAGAAAATTTCATCCACTGCATTGAGAGACCGGTTGGCCAGATCCATAATTTGTAGATTTGGAAGATGTGCAGAAAAAAGTTCCAAAAATAGAGAAAAAGACAAAACCAGAGCAAGCAGGGCAGGGAGGGAGCAGAGGAAAAATGCGTCATAAGTTTATTTGTGTTGCACATTTCAGAAACAACACAGTTCAAAATGATTTACATCATGAAATTATACAAATATACTAATTATGAAGTAAGTAAACATATTTTGTGGAATACCATCATAAAAGTCACCAATAAACATCAAATATTTTGACTAATGTTTCATTTATGATGTTTTGAAATCAGCTCTAATCAGGTGGGTTTTTGGTCTACATTTAGAGGAACTCAGTGTTTCGGTTGTTTTGCAGTTTTCTGGAAGTTTGTTCCAGATTTGTGGTGCATAGAAGCTGAATGCTGCTTCTTCATGTTTGGTTCTGATTCTGGGGATGCAGAGCAGAACCAGAACCAGAAGACCTGGGCGGTCTGGAAGGTTGCTATGACAACAGCAGATCTTTAAAGTATTTTATAAGTATATATAAGTATCACTTTCATTTTGGGCCATTTCACAAATTTGAATGTTCTTAAAGGGCCGGTTGTGCCAGAATATGTTAATAAAACCAATTAAACTGTTAAAATATCAACAAATAGCTGTTCCTCCAGGATGTGTTTTTTTGCAATCAAAATTGCAGATTTTGTGGTGACAATTTAGAAATGTTTGCAAGATGTTAAATGTGATTTTTTTAATTGATCACCAAGTCACTTAAACTCAAAGTTTTTGACCAATTTTGAGAGAAATTTGCTGTAAAATCAGAACAAAACGTTGAGTTTTGTTGATCTTGTGTGAATTTTGCAGATTTGTAGAAAATTGGAGGGACTTATTGATGTCATTTGGAGTCTAAAGGGCCACATAAAAAGCCACGGCGGGCCAGATTTGGCCCCCGGGCCTTGAGTTTGACAGATGTTCCTCTAGATTGTTCCTCTTTAAGATAATAACTTCAGTTCTGTTTTTATTGAGGTAAAAAAAACTTTATGATACTTCATTTTCAGCGCTTGAATGGCTTCGTGGTCCCCTGGAGACATTGTAACAGATTTGTGTATCATCTGCATAGTTTTATAATTTTTCTGCTGGAGTAAAAATAGATGGAAGTAGTGCTGCGCCTCCCTCAGCGATTCTCAAAAACGTTTGACAAACTGCTGCTAAAGTTTACGGCATTAATGAAAATCCTTAGTCACAATTCATACAGAGAACAGCGCAAAAAAGGTTCTGTGAAATGCTTCCTGTTTAAAACTTAGAAAATGAGTTTGTTTTAACTCTTCTCTGCTAAGTCTACGGTGGGCTACATGATGTGCTACATGATGTTCTGGTGGTTTTTTATTCAAACTTCAGCTCTCTAGGGAACTCCTATTTGAATAGCAGGAAAAAACAAGCGAACGCTTCTTATTTTTCCTGTGAGCATGTCAAGGTTGGATTAGATTTCCTCTCTGCGTTCCTGTGTAGTTTTTCTTTTTTAAAATTGCTTTTCATCTTTTGGAGATTTGCACAAGCTGCTCACACCTGTGAGAAATTGTTTTCTCTTGTGCACTTAGTGAGGGCCAGTTAACATCTTAGGTAAGTCTCATTTTTCTCTGCGGCAAGAAATGCAGACATATAAAGCTGGAAGTTCAGGTTAAATATGGAGAGTCATGTTTCCTTTGGGTGAAAGAATGACAAAACCATTTGGGTTGATTTTACTATCTGGAAGGAAAGGAGAGCAGAAGTGAGACGTGTTTCCGCTTTGCACTGCTCTTTATTTGTAGTGACTGGTGTTTTCCAGTGGAAGCCAAACACAAACCAATATAAGTGCTTTTTTCTGTTTTTAAAGAATCTTACAGCTCACCTCAAACTATGGACAGCGATTTAAAGTTGGAACTAAACAATTATGGAAATGATTGTTGTTTTATATGAAAATAGAAAACAAAGATGAACTTTTCATGACGTCACAGTTAATAGAAATATATGTGTTCAGACGTGTGTTTAATTTGAGAACATTATGGAGCGTTTTCTGCAGCATCTTTTTTTATATACATATGAATTTTATTTAGAAAGTGATAATGTATCTAAAACATAAATGTGCTGTACCAGATTATAGTATAAACTAATTTGCATCTGCAGCCCCTTGGCAGGTTACAAAACGCAGCAGGTCCAAACTCAAACCGTGGAAGTGACATAAGACGGGTTTTGTGATGTACGCCTTGGTTTTTGACATGCGCCATGTCTTCCATCATGTTACCAAATCATGTTACCAAATCATGGCATATGTCATCATGCAAGCGATGGCAAACGCCACAAAAGCCGTGAGATGTGTACCATCTGTCATGGAAGAAAAATAATTTGGTTGTGAATTGTTTTTAAAAGAAAATTATGCTTATCAATAAATTAAGCATGTAATATTTTAATGAAACAAAGTTTCAGCTTTTTTTGGACTGTTTTCTAACCCTTTTCAGTTATTTTTTGTTTATTCCCAGCAACAAAAATAAGAACTTCCTTCAAAGAAATGCTTCTTCTGTTATCCAGGTTTAAAACAATAAATATGCTCTATTTATTATTTTTAAGTAGAAACTTGCTGGACATTCATTTACTATGAAATTAAAGGAAAACGCAGCTAATAAAAGAAAAAAAATTGTGTCTAATGCTTTCTATTATGGAATAATTAAGTTTATCACTGATGAAAAGTTTCGCCTAGAGTGCCAAGTTTGTAGCGGTCTTGAACTACAAATTTCGATGGCCGCACAGATTCAGTTCCAAGCTCCACAAATGGCCCCCAACCCTCACTTTGGACACCCCTGCCTGATTAAAAGTCATCTAGAAAGAATATAACAAACACTGAGCAGGAGGAAAATGACAATTCTTTGATCACTTAAAAATATCAATTAAGAAGAATTTTTATCCATAATATGAGAATGTCAATGTTTAGATCAAGCTGGATATGTAGAAATATGCAGGCAGGGTGAGATGCAGGCAGATTAGCTGCTGTGGCGCCCCCTGGGGGCTACCCTAGGGGTTGCGGTAATTAAACATCTGCACCAAAATTAGAGTTGAAGAGCTGAACGTCTGAGCTGAACAGCAGAAATAAGGATTTCTGCAGCAATTTCTCCTGACATTCCTCACTTCTCTCCAGCCAGGAAGATCTTCTCTTATCTATGAATCAACTATTGGAAAAACATGGAGAAAAAAAAAACCTTTTCCCCTCATTTTCCCTTCAGTAGAACCTTTATTTGGATGATCAGCAAGTTTTGAGGAAACGCCTGTTTTTTTAACATGAACCCGCAGACAGTCTGAAGCGGAAAGACCCGATTCCTCCAACTTTCATCACACCGAGTTTTTGCAGTAAGTAAAACTTTAACTTGCTTCATCCGAGGGGACATTTAGCTTTACTTTATTTGCGCTACATGCCAAATAGCTCATATTTACATCTGTTTTACTGCTGGTATTTTATGCTGTGTTATTAATTATCTCACGGTCATAAAATGTTGTGAAAGAGGCTGGAATGACCTCTGCAGCTGTTGACTCCGTTTCTACAAATCTCGGCTGTTTCTGTGGAGTTTGCGTGTTTTCTTACTGCATGCGTGTCACTGTGACATCCTTCCACATTCCTCTGTGTATTGCTCGGTGTAAATGTGTGTGTGTGTGTGTGTAGCTTTCTGCAATGGCGGCTCTCGGATAAATGAGGGTCAAGAGGGGCCCCAAATTCTGCGCCCCCCCAAAATCACCTCTGAACAGTGTTGTTGGTGTTGTTTTGAATTTATCACCCAAGAAACATACAAAAATCCACGATGGAGTGTTTGTTATTTATTACCAGAATATTAGCATAATAAAAACATCAACTTACAAGAAAAATCATACTTGTAATGATAAAAACTTCAGTAAATAGAAAATACAATTAATCAACCAATCAAGTTGATCTGTATAGCACATTTTGGCAACCAAGCAGTTAAGTTGCTCTGTTAAAAAGCTATAAAAACAACCTGGAGTTACCAATTGAGAAACCAGTAACAATTACATTTTGCTGACTGCCATCATCAAAATCATCAACAAACATCAGATATGTTGGTCAATGTTCCATTTAATATGGTTCAAAAGCAAATCTAAACAACATTACAAGTGACGTCACACTTCAAGGAGCTTTGTAGCTGACGGCCATCTTGGTAGGTACCATAACTCACTGTCATGGCGGCTGCTAACATGTTATTTTTGCCCAGTCTCTCATTAAGTAGAATAAAAAAAATAACCCTGAACAAACTACAGATCAATGGTTCCCATTCGGCAGTTGATGGCAGATAGCAGTTGTAACACAGCTGACATTAATTTTAACGATTTAAAAAATAGACACAAAACATAGAAAAATCAAACATGGAACTCTGCATACGATTAAATGTGTCTGAAATGTACTGTACTTCAAAACTGGATACTGCTTAAGAGATAACAGACCACAGTTTCAAACGGCAACAGAAAACAGGGGGAGGAGCTGGTTGCTACGGTAACCACCAACTGCCAAAAAGCAGGGTAAACAAAACTTATACAGCAATAAAATCAGGAGAAAATAACTTCTTGACTAGGCAAATTTTATTTGAAGAGTAAATAAACCAATTTGGACAAACTTCACATCGATAATAATGTTTTTAAAATAAAAACATAAATATATAGATGGATTGGTGTTTTCTCAAACGTCTCCACATATGGTGCTAACAATGTTGCTTTATTAAAGTCAGAGTAAGTGCAGCTGCTTCGCTGTGCTGGGGGAGAAGACCAAAGTTCAACAGCCTGCAGACAGTCACAGTGTACTGAGTAGAGAAATTAAAGGGTAGTGGCTAATTCCTATCCTGCATTGTGTAAAAGCACTTATAGTCAGTAAGTGCTGCAGTTTTATACCCCAAAATAAACTGCAGCATGCCTCGAAGCAGCCTGCAGACACTAACAGCGTCTGCAAGCTGACACTGTGACTGAGAGAAATTAAAGGGTAGTGGCTAATTCCTGTTCTGCATTGTGTAAGAGCTCTTACAGTCAGCAAGTGCTGCAGTTTTTATACCCCAAAATAAACTGCAGCACGCCTTAAAGCAGAAGTAAAGCCTTCAAATGTTCTTTCTCATTAACACTTAATTCTTATGCTTATGACATTTATTCAATGGAAAGTAAAATAATCTACATTTGGAAGAAAACAGAGTACCTCAGAAAGGCAACAGTCCTAGTGGTGTCAATGCACCAACCCAACAGCAGGTGGCAGTGTGATTCCCACACTTCATCCAGCCCAAAAGGTTTTTTTTTTACCAACAGTTATAATGTTAGGGACTGTCAATACTCGTCTGTGATCATGTAGATGTCTTGCTGTACCTCATGTTTCCTAACTTCTTGAAGTCTTTAAAGTTGCGACACAGCGTAAGCCAAAGTGCAACGGAGAAATGTCATCATCTAGTCTGCTCGTTTTCAACTGACTGCAAGTCACGAACTGCAGCAGTGCTTTCAGATTACACCACAAAACCATTGTTAGAGCAGCTTCTATCAAAATGCATATCACTGGAAAACTAGCCGGTGCATCAGTGAACATGAGGACTGAACTTCATCTCTGCCTTGTGTTGTATGTCCTGTTCAGATTCCCTCTTACTCTGACACACCTCCACTCCTTATGTGGCTTTCTGTTTGTTGAGTCAACGTGATATTTATAGTGTGAATTTACTGGGTATCAATCAATTAAATCTATTTATTAAAATGCTAATGCTTTGTGCTGCACCTAACATTTATCATTATGATAACATTTTTATTTAGCAGTAAAAATCTCAAATAAATCCTTTTTTAAATCTTTCCATCTGCATTAACTGTCTGTGCAGATGAGCCACATTTGTACCATTCTTGACTTGCAGGCTCTGATTAGCTGCCAGCCTGACTGTAGCTGTTAAAGTCACTCTGGTTAGCTTTTAGCCTAAATGTTATTAGCTGTTAGCTTGACTTTGATTAGCTGCTAATTCAGATTAACAGCTAGTCTGAATTTGATTAGCTGTTAGCTTGACCCTGATTTACGGTAAACTTCACTCTGATTAATATTTCTCTTAGAATGTTCCTGAAGAGTTTTTTTAAAATGTATTTTTGTCAAATACGGTGGTATTGCTATCATACGTACACAAATCAAAATGCAAATAAATGTTTTGGGGTTTTTTGCACAATCTTAACAGATTGTCCAAAAAAAAAATCACATTACTCCATATGTACACACACACACACACACACACACACACTGATTCATGGAGCAACATGGGATTTAGTGTTTTCCAAGGATTCAAATGTAATCAAACTCACTACAGTTCCCAAGCAGGCTACAGTTGCCAAGTTTACTTCTAGTGATGTGCTGATTGTTACGAGTTATTCCGAGTTTTGAAACAAAACCTTACAAAAACTGTCAAACCATAACTTAAAGGGTAAAAAGCAGAAGCTGAACTGAGAAGTGCTGCTGTGAGAAAGTAGTGGTGACCCAGTCAAGTCCCCGTGGAGCTCCCATCTAGCAACTTATAGACGAATCCACCTAGATCAAATACTGAATTCATGTCAATCAGCTCCTGAGAAACCCTGTTGCAAATTTTAAAAGCAGTCTAGTAATGATAGAACGTAAAAATGCCAACTTAGCAGAAAGCAGCAAAGATGCTCAGACCATAACGGCTAGCTGGATCAAAATCAAGAAACTTGAACTACTCATCGATTCTTCAGCAGAAACTTTGCATTCTTGCAATTACACAACTCAAGTAACACCTTTGGTGATGCATCAGCACTCGGGTTGACAAACAAATTTCTGTGGTTGAATATTTTCTGACATCAGCATCTTTGTAGCGTTGCTTGTCTCCAGTAGAAGAAAAACAACACATTGCCTCAATCCTGTTTTTGGAACGAAGCAATTCGTTCGATTTCTGCACAAATTCATGCAATCAGTTTTTAAACAAACCCTTGACTTTTGCACAGAAATGGTCAAGAGTATTTAAAGTGAACTTTAAAGCAGCTTCAGAAAAGAGCAAAACATTGAGATCAGTATCAACAGGAAGTGGAATTAGTGTGAAACATATTCTTAAAATTACTTTGAATTTCTTCTGACACCCATCCTGCGTCAGCTCGAACAGTTCTAGTTTCTTCTTGAACGTGCTCGACTCTTGGCTCCACGTCTTCTGTGACAATTTTGTTCCTCTTCAGGTTTTTAGACTTCCTATTGCTTTACATATTTACACCCATTGCGAGTATCAGTCGCTGCATCACTCTGTAGCAGACGCTGCAGCAAACACAGCTCACCGGTGAGGCATTTTAATTGATATGATTTAATTTAATTTTTACCTGCATGACGAGCTTGAGGCGACTCTTTCTTCCCCACGAACAAAAATATGCTCATTTTTTATTTGCAGTATTTAGTATGCATATTTTTCTCTTGCTTATTTGTGTTCGTAGAAAGTATTTAGCAATATTTTTATCTGTTATTATTTTTTGACGTTTTGTCAGGCATTCTTGCAGACAGCTAAAAATGTTTCCTACTGTGCTTGTGACGATAAAAGGTTGAACTTGAACACTTATGTGAAAACAAATGGGATGACAGCTAAATATTCGTCCTGGTGTCGTTAATAGGCCTGAATTTTGAAAAATACATCCTGGAAATGAGACTATATTACATATTTATTTATTTTGAACAGACAAAATATAAAAAAACAGAAAAAAAATAAAAATAAAGCTAGTTATCATGCCAGTTTTACATTATTTGTTTGAATAGGAGCAGGTAGAAAATACAAACTCTTATGATTTCCAGCCCCTCTCAGACTCACTTATGAGGATAATTTCTATTTATTTCAATTAATTGTAGTTCAGACTTACATTTTTTTGTACTTTTATCTGGTTTACGCTATAATAGTAGCAACACAATTAGCAGTCTGATCTGTTTAACATGTACATTTTTTCATAAATAGCTTCTCCTTGATATTTCGATGTGTGTTAACAGGAGATCTTTGAGACAAAAGGCGAGGCTGTCATACAAATTGCATTTCTTACTTTGTGGTCTGCCTGATACAAAACCTTGTTATGCTGTGAATAAATATTCAGAGGATGTGGGTAAAGTGAGAGATGAACATGTGAAGAGGTAGGGGACCAGCAGCTAATGAATTCATCAACTCTCCCCTCGGCTGCAGAGGATGCCCAGCCAGAGTAAAGCTGCAGAGAAAACCTGCGGGAGACGAATGCATCATGCATTTTATCCTGGCAGACATCTGCTGTTTGGTTTATCGCAGCTGATTACTTTAATTTTTTAAGGAGGGACATTCAGGGAAGCTATAGAAAAATATCCAAACATTTTGAATTTCAAAAAACAGAAGTTGAGTTGGGAAGTTGAATACAAAACCACGTCAGCAAGAAAAAGAACAAATGTCTTACTTTCCTTCCTCTACCCAACCACTTTTATCTATCAAATATAATCGTAAATAAACTGAGACTTGTGGTTTCGACCCCACACAATGTGAGCAGCCTGCAAGGCTTTGTACGTTTCTGCAGAAACAAATCCCCCTCTTAAAGCTGTGACTAAAAAACTAAAAAACTAAATGTTGTGGTTTGTAGAGATAGTGATTAACCACATTCGTTGAGCGAACATCACAGCTTATGTTTTATCTTCACAGCGACTGGATCAGCCTCATCCCAACCCAGATCATTCATTTTTACTCTGTAAGTATCACAACTAAGTGAAATAAATGATTTTACAAAGAATACAGACAACATTCAGTAATTTCTTTCATTTGTGTGTCATTTATAGCAACAATCATTATTATTTTTATTATCATTTCTTAATTCTGGCCCAAAGTTGTCCATCATTCATCGGGTTATTTTGGCAGATGCTATTTCCTATCCATGTTTTGTTCATTCAAAGTTGAGATCAGGATAACAAAGCCGCTTGTGAAACACCAAGCTGAAGGTTAAATATGATCTGAAATTAAGAACAGATAACATCTCTGATGAAGTCATTCCTGTGGTTTCTATACCTATAACACATTTCTGCCTCGCTTTATTTTAGTATAGAATATATATAAGCTATAGAATATATTTGATAACATTTATTTGAAGGGGTGTGTGTAACCGGGTTCTGCTTCACTCCACTGTACCAGGCCGGCCCAAGTAACCCCTCGACTCTGCGTTGTGTAGATTTATTTTAATGAAGACGAGGAGTTTCTGGGTGATCAGGCAGTTTATTTCCTGAATAAAAACATATCGGGGTTCGCATCAGTGCAACGGCTCAACTTCACTCAGCACACTATGGCAGAGCGTTATGTTAGCTTTTAACTTAGCACACGAAGTGTTTTACAATATTAACAAAACTAAAAGTACAAAAATTGGTGCCAGGCAAACATCTAGTAAATAGTCACTACACACCATTTGTCTAAGTTAGTAAAAATGATGTTTTATTATGTTGCTAACACTTTTCTACACTTTGTGCTGAAGAATGCAACTCACTTCTCGTGCAGCTTTCACAGACTGGCACTGAGTGCAGGGGCCAGCAACATATAACCAGCCACACAGAGAGGGGGCGCTATTTCCCCATTGCACTGATACATAGAAAGCAAGTGGGATTCTACAACCTAAACCTAAACACTGTTATATGTGCATAAGACTGACATAATACTGTCATAAATCTGATATAACACCAGTTGTGAACATGACAGAGTCTTTGTGATCGGTTATGACTGTTGTCAGGAAGTTTCCTTCGGTAAATAATGACACTTTTAATGCAAAGTTGACTCTTTTAATGGACTTTTAATGCAAGTTTTAATACAACTTTGCTTTAAAAAGTCAGTATTTATCGTGTCACACGTCATGACAACAGTTATAAAGACTCTTTCATGTCCTTAACATGTGTTATGTCATGTTTATTACAGTGTTATTTCAGTTTTCTTCTTATTTCAGAGTTCGGTAGTAACTAGTTACATTTACTTGAATAAGTTTTTTGAAGAAAAAAAAAAGCACTTTTAGGAGTATTTTTACTACAATCTACTTTTTACTTTTACTTGAGTAACTTTATTATGAAGTATTTCTACTCTTACTCGAGTAAAATTTCTGGATTTTCTACAAACTGAATGAAAAACAAACATGTTTTAACCCAAAACTCACCAGACACAGAAACACATCTGTAGTTTATGTTAAAGTTTCTTAAGATGTTTTTTATTGAAATAAACTGATTTGGAAACATTTTATTTAGCTGATTTTGTTATTTTTTTGTTACTTATATGAATTATTGTAATTTTGATCTTTAAAATACCAAAATTTCCACCTAACTATATTTTGGTCCGTGTGATGATGTAATTTTTAAATATTAAATGATTGATAATTTGATCAGTTTCTCAGTACTTGTGTAGACTTTTTACCAAGTACTTGAGTAATTTCCTGGACGGCCACTTTTTACTCTTACTTCAGTAAAAATATGTTGAAATAGTACTACTTTTACTGGCGTACATTGTTTTTTGGATACTCTGTCCCCCTCTGATTGTTCTTATTTCTAAATTAACTCAATAATAGAATTGGATACAGTCACAGCAAAAAAAGAAAGTACACCCTCTTTCAGTTTTAGAGTTTAGAGCTACATGGTGTGACTCTACAGCAATGCATTCTGGGTACAGAAACATGTGACCTTAGTGATACAGAACTTTTACGTTTTATTATTGTATTATTAATATCAAGTAATACTAAAACCATTCAAATTATATCTGCTCTTAAAAGACTACAACCCTCTAGCGTTAATTTAATTTTGAGTTTATAATTTACATGTTTTGAAATACCTTTAGATATTCTATTTATTTTTTATATCTTGTTCTCTACTGTCCATGTTTTATTTAGTCTCTGTTTGAAAAAACATAATTGGGGAGAAAAAGGTAGAAAACAAGGAGAGGAAATGGAACTGCTGCATAAACAGTCTTCCCCCCTTCAAAATAAGAGCATGAATATAAATGTTTAACTACCTGAAAAACTCTTAATAGTCTTAAAACTTCAACACAGATGTTAAACTTCGTGTTTGTTTGCCTAGAAAGCCTGGTTTGTTTGAGCGATGAACTCTGGTCTCTCTACAAACCTAGCTCTTGATTCGGTCGAAGTGAACTCTGGTGCGATTCAAAGGCATATGTGAATGCCAAGTTGGCCGGAGACCGCTCCAAAACCAGAAACTACAGAGCAGGGCATTCTGGGTAGATACAACCAAAACAAAGACGTGAGTCTAGCGACAGCAGGAGAATTGACTTGTGGTCTTTTACCAAATACAAGAGAGAAATCCTACAACAGCTAAAATCTGACGTTACTCCATTTGTTTACATTTTGTGAAGAAGGACGTTTCTCTCTGTCTCTTCATCTGCGGCTTTTGTGTCGTTTCGTTCAGTGCTTCTTGGTGCAGGTGACAGGGAAAGCAGGTTGCTCAAAGTGTGGTGTGAAAATGAGCTGCAGCAGCTGAAAATGTAGCAATGTTGGAATTTTGGTCGAACCGAGTCTACCGGACTATCGGGTGTAAAAACACCCTTAGCTAGGCAGAAGACAATGGATGTATTTTTACTATAACTATAAATCTAAAACTTGTACGGACTGTATTCAGAAGTAATGCAAGCTTATTTTTGTCACATAATCTATAGCTTAAACTATGTGACCACTTCACGTGATTAATTACTTGTGTTTTTTATTTTAGAGTTCTTGGAAATTCCAAGTAATCTCTTCCTTCCAAGATGGCCTGCCTTCCTCCCAACAACTCTGTTATACCAAGCCAAACGTGTGTCGCACAAAACCTGACCTCAATGAGCATTTTTACCGCCTCTCTCATTGGAATCGTGTCTGTCATCGGCATCATAGAAAACCTCCTCATCCTGGCAGTAGTGGGCTTCCGTGTCAGTCGCTCCATCATCAGCATCTGGATACTGAACCTGGCAGCGTCGGACCTCCTGGCCACATTTACCTTGCCCTTCTTCAGTCTCTACCATGCCTGCGGAGCGTCCTGGATCCTGGGTTCGACCTTCTGCCGCATCTATTCCTCCGTCTTTTTCCTCAACATGTTTGTCAGCGCCTTCCTGCTGGCCGCCATTTCTCTGGACCGCTGCCTGGTGGTGGTGCGACCCGTTTGGGCTCAAAACTACCGAAGCACACAGCTGGTGGGGAAGATTTGTTGTGTGATTTGGGCCTTAGCTGTACTCTTCACTATCCCTTTCTTTATGTTCCGTGACACCATCACCCTTGGAAAAGGCAAGTGTCTGTGCTACTACAGTTACTCACAGTATCTCCCAAGCGAACCCTTTGACCTTAAAGCTCTATGTAGGCAGCGCAAAGTGGGTTTGGCTTTTATGAAGCTGTTTTTTGCCTTCCTGATTCCTCTCACAATCATCATTCTCAGCTATGTCGTCGTGAATTCCAGCTTAGCACAAAGAGGTTGTCGCAGACCTTTCCGATTTGTTCGACTTGTGATAGCTGTGGTGGTGACCTTTGTCCTCTGCTGGGCTCCATACCACCTTTTCATTGTTATAGAAGTGATGGCTCCCAAAGACAGTTCTGCGAAGAAAGTAGCAACCAACGCCCTTGCGATCTCAGCAACGATTGGCTTCCTCAATAGTGTCCTCAACCCCATCCTATACGTCTTCAGCTGCCCTGACTTGTGTCGTAAAATCAAACATTCCCTCGGAGCGGTCATGGAGAGCGTCCTTGCCGAGGATCTGGCCGAGTTGGCACGGCGTCGCAGCACCGTTCGCAGCTCCATCAGCAACTCTGAATATTCCATGAAGAAGAAATACTCAGTTTCTGCGTTAAATCCGAAAGGCCAGGCGGAAAATGTCAGCACCTCAGATGAGATCTGAAATGTGAATTTTTAAAGATGAAAAGAAGAAACCACTCAATCTAGGCAACATGCTGCACCTGATCTCAACATCTGTTTCAGAAAACAGCAACCTATGACGGACTTGTCATCTTTCAGTCGTTAAAGTTTCTTTCAACAACCTAGACGTTCTTGGAATCTCTTAGATCTTCAATCAGCAAGGTCTTTCTTTAGGCTGGTTGCTTTTTCACCCATCATTAGCACAGTTTCTTGCGATTTTACTCAGAAATGTTGATTGAAAAGCTTCTTAACTATGAATGAAGGCGCTGAAACTCAAGGATTGGCCCTGTCGTTTCAACAAACGACAGATGACTTCAAAATGGGCCAACAGGTATATTACATTTTATGACTCTAAGGGAGAGTTCAGATACCCTGTGGAGAAAAATTATTTTGGACACTTGTGTCTGTATTTCATTCTTTAAGTCTCGACCAAGATCTCGTGACCATTGATGAGGATAGGAACGTAGATTGACCTGTAAATCAAGAACTTCACAACGTCACACCAATCCACCTATTTGTCTTCTGCTCTATTCCCTTATACTCATTCTTGTATAATGATTTGAAATATGTTAGCGACAAAAAAAGACACAAAAATACAATTACTCACATGAGTGACTAATTACTTTTTTACATTATTATTGTTATGTACACTTTTAACCAAACTGTCTTCAATGTCAGACTCAGAATCTGTTGATTGTTCCTCATACAAGTTGAGGACATATGAGGTTTTTTTCAGTTTGTAAATTCAGAACTGTGGGATCTATGGAGCTAATTCGGGGCCATAAAGTTTGGTCCAAAGCAAACAAAAAAAGAAAAAGAAAAGCTCTGAAACTGAAAAAAATGTTTTGAAACTGGAAAAAAATTATGTGAAACTCAAGAAAATCTCCAAAATTACTGTTTAGATTCAAGTTTTTTTTTCAGTTTCAGATGTTAAGTTTCATTTTTTTTCTCTCTTTTGAACGAAATTATGGCACCAATTTAGTTCCATAGAGTTGATCTCGAACATTTTTTTTCTCTGACTCTGTGGAAACCATTTCAGAAACATTGGATAACTATTAATGAAGACATTTTAAAAAACTTAACAAAACCTGCCCATATTTAGTGATGGTTTAAAACATTTTAATCATTATAGATGTGTGGAGTTTCTTACTTTTGTACTTTTTACTGTTAAAAGGAAAAAACAGTTTATTTTGATACCTAATGGTGCCTCCAGTCTTGTACAGGATGTACTTAAATCTTTCATTATTATTGTACCGAAGAGAAACATCATGCCATTTCCTCATTTTGTTTTGAATGTTTATTGGTTTGGTTTGCTGAGTCAAAACTACCATGTGCTTTTTTTGTGTGTGTGTAGATGTCTCATTATAGATCTTATCAGTGGTTGCCAGTGCTTATGCAACTGATTTTTTTCCCATAAAATTTCTTTCAAATAGATTGACTTTTTGTAGTGCATGGCTCAGAATCTGCCTGTAAATCTGCGTCATGTTATATTTCTGTGTGGTTTTTAGTGTTAAAAAGAAAATGTATAAATATATACTGTAAAAAATAAAAAAAGAGGAAACAGCAATGTGTTTCAATTAGAGATGATTCATTTTCTACACCAGCTTTATGGAAACGACCTTCATACTGATGTTTTTCACTGTGGGAGGAAATCAGAGTACATGGAGAAAACAGACATGTCTGCGGAGCTGAGATTGATGCCATTGTGTTGCTGCGAGGCGACACAACGAATAACAGCACAACATTTCTGTTTTTAAGTACAGCTGGAAACTGAAACATTTTAACTTTAAAATAAATCCGATAATGCAGCAGCAGAAGTTCATCTCTTACGCCAGCAAAATATCCTGAAAGTTTTTGAGTGGTCTAGTCAAAGTTTTAACATGGTGTATCCTTAAAGCTGCAGTATTTAACGTTTATAAAAAAATATATATATATTTTACATATTTGTTGAAACTGTCATTATGTGGTGACAGTAGGACACAAATAATCAAGCTTCTCTTCCGTCTCTAAGTAGAAACAACCAATCAGAGCCTGGAGGCGGGGCTTAGTGCTGTCAATCAATCTCGTGCAGCTCTGCTCATCCCCCTGTAATGCAGCTTTTCCCCGTCAGCAGATCTTGTTATGAATGCTAGGCTAGTTAGCATGACGGCAGTTAAACTGTTTTCCTGTAACAGTAAGTTGTTTCTCCATCACTAGAACATTTGGCAGTGAGTACTTGAGGATGATTGACAGCGCTAAGCCCCTCCTCCTGGCTCTGATTGGTTGTTTTTGGTGCATTTCTTCAGACAGCAATAGTAGGTCATGGAGAAGGTGGAGGAGATCGATCTTTTCACAGATTATCTGTCTCATAGCAAACTGTCATGACATGGTGAAAGTTTTAACAAATATGAAAATATATATATATTTATGAAAATTACGTACTGTAGCTTTAAAGACAAAATCCTCCAATCTAGTCAAAAGCATATCTGCAGTCTAAATAAATGTGTTGGAGGTAAAATTCAAACAAAATCCTTCCACAAGTCTTCTGTACTTTACTGGAGCATATTCATGTTTTCATTAGGAAACTGAAACAGCAGCAGTTTTCCACTAGATGGCGCCATTGCTCTGATATTACACCTGTTCAGTCCGGTTTAGATTGTCACAAAGTTGCTATGTCTGTTTTCATTCTCCCTCTGTTTGTCCAGGTGACATCTGGTGCTCATGCTCATGCTTTTATGGCCTTTTTGTCCTCTTCTCAGGCAGGGTAGGGATCTCTGCAGCTCTAGCCGAGCGTCAGGGCAGAGGAAGATGTAAAACAGGGGATCCAGTAAAGTGTTGAGGCTCGTCAGGCCGTAGCAAAGGCGGTAGACGTAGAAAATGGACTGCTCAAACAGACACGGCTCGTCGGTCTCCAACAGGGACACAAACCTGTATCCGCCTACCAGGTGGTAGGGTCCAAAGACTACAATAAAGTTGAATGTTATCACGACCAGGATGCCAACGATTTTGTAGCGCTCGTGGTTGGAGAGAGATGGAGACCGGCGTAATGTCACCCCAATGTGAGCTGAGGTGTAGCTGGGGGGAGAAGAAGAGATTCAGATCAGACATGAACCTGTTTGTTTAAATGCATAAAGCATACAGCTCTGACAATGTAAAAAAAACAAATAAAGAGCTTTTTTTTACTTTTGCAAATAAATCCAGAAATTTTAAGAGGTTTCTGAGTTTCAAAAGTCGAAAGCTATCAACTTTTGAAACTAACTTGGATTAATACAAAAATTTCTGAGATTTTCTCATAAATTAGCAAATTTTCAAACTCAGAAATGTTCTTGTTTTTAGAAAATTTCTGAAATTGATCTGAAATTTTCTGAGTTTCTTCGAAATCTGTGACAAAAATCTTTTCCTAGAAAATTTCTGAGATTAATATAATTTTTTTTTGTTAACAGAGAAGTGGCTCAGAAATTTCCTTGTTTTTTCTAGAAATTTTCTGAGATTAATCAAAAGATTTCTGAATTTTTTTTCTAGCAAATTTTCAACTTTTCAATCCAGAAATTGTATTGTTTTTTCTAGAAAATATTCAACCCCCTGGTACGCTGTCATACAAAACAGCAACATTTCTCCAGGTACACAGTGAAACAAACAAACAAAAACATTTATTTGTATTTTTTATATCATTTTGTTTATGTTCCTCGTTACTATTGCTAATGTGAATATTTTTAAAAAACGAATTGTAATGTGCTGTTTTTGACTGAATGAATATGGTATGAGCCATTTTATACACAGAAGTGCAGTTGGTTAGAGAAAAGGAAACTTTCTTGTGGATTTATTTTAATATTAGAGTGTAAAATACTGTGCTTGAGGTGCAAATAAAATCATGCATTATTTGCCTAAATGTTTATAGATTTCATTTTTGTCTAAACAGAGTAGAAATGTGTTAAAAACAAAGTAGGAGAAATTTTCTTTGTTTTGTTTGCCGAGATTGAGCAGCTCTCCACGTAGCGGTTAGCATAACCGAGCAGTTAGCTTTACAATAAGTAGCTCTATTGCTCAACAGTTAGATTGTCTCTGCATACCTCTGTGTATGATTGTTTAGTAATTAGCTTAAAAAGAAGTTCCTGTTAGTTATTAAACTTTAAGCAGGTGTTAGCTTGTTTCTGCATAGCTTGACTATGACTAGCTGTTAGCTTGGGCGCGACAACAGATTAGCGGTTAGCTTGACTCTGGGTCGATCGGTGAGATGATTAGACATTAGTGTACTTGTGGAGGAACGCAGCTTTTAATTTCATATTTTTATGTGGCTACTGATGGACATCTAACGGCCAGATGTGGCCTACAAGTCATAAAATTACTTTATAAAGTGAGTGCTGCTGTCTGCTGCAGGTAAAATGACTGATCATAACTATTTCACACAATCCCAGTTTGAAAAAACAAACTTAAGCATCTAATTTAGACTGGACAATAAATGTATTATCAAATAATCACATTTTTGGCCTTAAACTATTAAATTTTGGGGTTTGGGTTTGATGTTAGCACATCTAGGGCTATCAACTTATTGACAAGCGTGTTTTAAAGCTTTTATTTATTTAAAACTAATAATTAAACTCACTATGATGGAATATTAGGGCCAGGGCAGGATAAGATTTATTTCTTTTAATTACAAGAATAAAGTCAGAATGTATAAGTAAACAAAAAATCTGCCAGTGGAACTAGTACTTTTTATCAATATTTAACATTGACTTAAAACAAGCTCTTACATCTTGCTTAAAAGTTATTTATTAGTTTAGTCTTATTGAAGTGTACTGAGATATTTGCTGACGGAGGATTAGGATCATACAAAAAAAGGAAATTATCAGAACAAAAAATAAAAATTAAAAGAATAAAATTGTGTTGTGATAATCTTATGAGAATAAAGTCATAGTACTATGACTTTATACTCCTATGAAGTCATACTTTATAGTAGTAACTTAACACTACTATAAAATCATACTTTATGACTTTACAGAGAATAAAGTCATTTAAAAGTGATAGTAGAGTGATAGTAGAGTGAAAGTGATAGTAGCTTGAAGTGACCCAATTTAAATTTTTTCCCTTAAAGTGACCTGAATCCGATCTTTTCGTGACAGTCTGACAACATATCAGATTTATTTCAAATGCGACCCAGGCCACTTGGATATCCGATACGTTTATAATTTTTTCAAATGTGAAACGAATCTGTTCGCCCAGGTCACATTCATCCGACCTGAACGTCATTCATACTCAACAAACGTCACTATCCTGCGTCCTGATGCGCGCAAGCAGGAAGAAAAACAACAACCGTGGTGGACTATGATAAAGATTAAGCTGCTGTGCTGGCTCTGGTCGAACAATAAGTTACCATCCATGTTTACTTCTGCAAACACTGAGCACTGCTTCTTCTTCTTCTTCTCTTTTATGGCAGTTTGTGAAACACTGAGCATGCTCTATGTGATGTTATTGGTCCTCTACTGTGCATGTGGGAAACTTTCAGATCTTTTGAAGTTCACACTGGAGATCACATACAAGTCGCATATATTTGGACGTGTGAAAGACCTCGTCAAATCGGAATTGGGTCACTTCAGGCTGCAGTGTGAACGTAGCCATAAGAAACATGTGAAACAGTGAAAACTCACTGTTACCATAACTAGAAGTACAAACTTACCCTAGAATGGTACATGGCAGCAGAAAACCCAGAAGCACAGTGATTATCTTAAAGTGAGCGTATCTGGGGCTGACCGGGTACTTCTCTAGACACAGCTGCCGCTCAGAGTCAAACACGGACGGCAGCAACCCGCTCAGGCAGAACAGGAAGGTTAGGATCCACACTGCCACTCCCAGCACCGCCGCCACCTTCACTGTCCGCACCCTGCGGCTGCTCAGCGGGTACACGATGGCCAGGCAGCGGTCCATGGCGATCAGACACAGGAACATGACGCTGGCGTAGACGTTGACGTAAAACACGTATCCGACCAGCTCGCAGGTGAGCCGGCCGTAGGGCCAGCGGTGGGCGCCCTGCAGGTAGAGGATCCACAGGGGCAAGGTGAGCAGCTGGAGGAGGTCCGACAGCAGCAGGTTGAGGATGTAAACGAGCTGGCAGCCCCCGCTACCCGAGCGACCGAGGTGGTACAAGCCCCAAAGAGACAGCAGGTTGCTGGGCAAGCCCAAGGAGAAGATGACACTGTAGACACAGGTCAGGGCAAAGACGTCTGTGTCCAGAGGGAGGCTGCAGGTGTCATTGGACATGTCTCTGCTGGTTAAGGTCCGGACATGGAACACTGGAGACGACGACGGACCCACTCAAGGCAGAAAGCTGCTTAGTACATTCATGTTGAAATGTTCATAAATCCACCCAGCAGAGGAAAAAAAAAAAACATCTTCAAAAAGCCTCCTGGATCCATCCACAAATATAAAAATCCTGCAAAGACACTGTGAGCACTACACTGCAAAAATACAAGATATTATCTTTTCTTGGCTGGTTTCTAGTGTAAATACACTTAAACTAGGACAAAAACTTACAGGTAATTTTTCCATAAGAAATATGAGCTTGTTTTCAGTCAATAATTGTTTCATATTATTGAATCATATAAGCAGATTTATACAATTATTGTTAAAGTATCTGCAAAAACACAAAATCTTATCTATATTTTTCTGGTTTCTAGTATGAATACACTTAAAATAAGACAAGATTAACTAAAAGGTCATGTTTAAGTCAATAATAATTTAATATTGATCAAAAAGTACCATCTCCACTGGCAGATTTCTACACTTATAACCAGCATTTGTCAAACTATCTATACTGCAAAAACATAAATCTTACAAAGTATTTTTTTTGTTTTAAGTGCAAACATCTTAGTACACTTGAAATAAAACAAAATTAACTTACAAGTAACTTTTCAGCATGATATATAATCATATTTTCAGCCAATAATTGCTTAATATTGATGAAACATTTCTAGTTCACTGGTAGATTTCTACACTTAGAGCAAGACATTTTTCCTGTGTTGTCAGTTTAACTAGTCATTTTTTTAAATCATTATTGAACAATTACTGATTTAAAACAATCTCCTACATCTTTCTGAAAAGCTACTTGTAAATTAAGTTTGTCCTATTTTAAGTATAAAAAGATATGTGCACTAGAAACTAGACTGTTGTGTTTTTGCAGTGCAGACAGTTTGACACAACCAGGTCATAAGTTTATAAATCTGCCAGTGGAAATAGTACTTCTTCATCAATATTCAAGCATTATTTGTATGTTAGTTTCATCCCCTTTCAAGTGTATTTACACTGGAAACTAGAAAAAAATGATAAGATTTTGTTTGTTTTGCAGTGTAGATAGTTTGATACTTGCAGGTGCATGAAAAGAAATAAATATCAATAGTTTCCACTCACCTCCCACAGCTCTGTGTCAGAGTCTGAGTCCTGCACTCTGCAGATGGGTGACCTGAGCCGGAGAAACGCTGGGAACACGGTGTCTTGCCTGGGCCTTGTCTATTCTGTGATCGCTTCCTCCACAGGAAGCTCACTTCTTCAGATTTAAAGGCAACATCCTGAGGCGGGAGAACGCCTTTCTGCCACAGAACAAAAACATACGCTCTCTCTATTTTTCTCTGCCACCCTGTAGTCACAATCACCAAAGGTGGACCGCTGAGACATCCTGACCTCACTGAAAAAACACAAAATCTTACCAAGCATTTTTGGCGTCGTTTCTAAGAAACTAAGATACAAATATCTTATAAGACTAAACTAACTTGCAAGTAACTTTTCAGCAAAAGGAACTTGTTTTAAGAGGTGGCCTAATATGCTTTTTTGAACAGGTTAGGGTAGGTCTAGGAGTTATAGAAAACAAGCTTATTACAGGTTTTGCGTAAAATCATTCTTAGATAATTAGATTTTAGTCTATTCAGTTTCGTTTTAGAGCCTATTGTTGCTTTAAATACAAATTAGCTGCTGCTTGCCACGTCCCCTCACTGCTCACTGTTTACACTTGCATGTGAGTGTAACTGTGGGAGTCGAAACGCAAATGCGCAATTATACAACCGTACATTTTTGAAAAGCAGAAGTGGAGCCCCCTGCACAACCAAGAAGAATGCAGCAAGTGGTTTCTGGATAAGTCAACAACAATGGCTGCTGCCTTTTCCAGCAGTAAAACCAGGCGACCAAACATGTTGGAGCTCAGCTTGGGTTGCTAGGTAACGGCACGGTGCCTGTTGACTGTGACAGTTGGGACGGTTTTTAAAATGCCTCATTTTCCAAACATCAGAACATAAACTTATTGCCAAAAAAACGCTGGGTGTTTCTTTGTAGCGCCGGTGCTGCTTTTAGAAGCAGCTGAGACTCAAATGGAAATACAAATTGTGAATTCTGTGTGATAAGGGCCCTTTTAAGAATTTTTTAAAACTTAAAACAAGCTCAAATTTCTGGCTGACAAGTTACTTCAAAGTTAATTTTGTTTAATTCTAAATATGTGAAGATATTTGCAATAGAAACTAGATAAAAATACTTGGTAAGATTTTGTTTTTGCAGTGACACTTCATAATAAAATTACTCAAGTAAAAGTAAGAAGTAAGGCATAATAAAGAAAACTCCTAAAAACTATTCAAGTAAATGTAATTGAGTAAATGTAATTAGTTCCTACCCAACTCTGACTGATGAAACATAGAAAAATGAAAGCTGTTGTGTGTTTGTGTCAAACCTCAGAAATTGATTAATGTTCAACCTGCTTGAGAACAAAGCAGTAATTATTAATATTTTTAGCTCCAAAACAGTTTTATAGACACTGTGTGAGCTAAATTTCTGTCCTGAGTAATTTTTCTCACCAAAAGGAGGAAAAACATCCCAGACAATTGAAATTGTTTGAGTGGAGAATGGATTTATTGAGACAATAAGTGTGCGGCTGTATTTTTACCACGCAGATTCAACGGGAGCAGGGCCATTCAGATTGCTTCCTTCTAAATGTCACAGATCTCTGATTTATTGAATAACCCCAGTTGGTACCTAGTGAGCCGAAAGTCCTGTGAGACTTTTCGACCCGTCTCCAGCTCCCTCTGTTCCCCGGTGTGAACCTCGCTCAGCCTGCAGTCGGACATAAACACGATTAAACAGGAAGCCACCTGAATGTGACCTCCACCTCGAGTCCAACCCGGCATGGCGACAGCAAGATAAACCGTTTCTAGTAGTTTATTTAAATATGGGAGGTACTTCTGTCAAAATGTATTTTATTTAAAATCTTCTGTTATCTTCAGAATGAATGAATCATTAACAACATGTTCTATCTTCATTCTTGGACTTCCGATTAGACTTTTGAATAACTTTTCCTCTATTTTTATTGTATTTTTTTCAGCAGTTCCTGCCACTTAGTACTTATATTTATAATTAATTCATACAAATAGCATTTAAGTCTTTCTGTCCCTTCATAAACTGTACAAACTTGAGCTTTGTAAACAAATTCATCATTAATTATCTTCTCCTGACCTGATGACTTCAAAATTAGATGCGTTCATCTCTAAAAGCTGTGCAAACTGAGGTCAGAAAGCTGATTTCTGCCTGAATTAGGAGCAAACAGTCTGATTTCCTGGAATATTAGGGACAACACTGGATCTCAATAACTTGTTTATAATTGGCCATGTCCAGTTTTTAAACACCAGAAAGACTAATCATTGCATGGGAGCATATAACACACAAAGATTTCCTGTTATTCTCAGGATTTATTTAAAACAACAAAGATAATTTCATTTTAGCTGAGAAAGTAAGAAGAATCAACGGAAGCAACTATTAATAATTACAGTTACTAATAATCAAACTTACCACACAATGATTAAATAATTAAACAAAAAAAAAACAAGCACAATAAGATTTACAATTTATTTTCTATATTTACACTTAAGAAGTAAATAGTTCAATAATGAGCAAATGAACACTCAAAACACAATTTAATTAAATTTACTGATCCCTCAGGAATCTAATGAGGTGTTATGGTTTAATGTTGAGATTAAAGTTTTCATCTAAATATAAGCATGATAAAGACTTGGTATAAAACCAGGACTCGCCTTAATAGATTTCTCCAGATGTGTGTCTATCATAGTTACATCTCTTGTCGGAATTAAAAAATGTCTGGACTAGTCGCTGTTTTAGTCGAAAAAGTCACTCTGAGACCAACAAGACGTCATTGATGCTTTGGTGGCTCGTTTTTCTTTTTTTTCTCCGAAGAGTTTTTGCGGCGCTATGGGCTCGTATTTTTTGCGACAGTAGGCAGACAGGAAAGAGGGCGAGGAGACGAGGGAGGACATGCAGCATAGGTCGCCGAGAGTCGAATCCACAATGTCCGCGTCGAGGACTAAGGCCTCCAAACATGGGGCGTTCTAACAGTTCTTGTGGTTGAATGAGGGAGTTTCTTTGATGAATTACTCTGGTTTGATCTTCTTGCTGGACCTCTTACAGCAGAGTAACCTACAGACAAACATGAAACCCCAGATGGAGGTTCCAGTTATGGCCAATACAAAGACTGCTACGTCTAGGCAGAAGTAAGAATACCAAGGCAGACCGAAGCCTGCGGACTGCAGGTGGGCGGCTCCTTTGTTCCTGATGACGTACTCTATCCAGAAGATGGCTGTGTCCATTGGAGACATTGGTCGGTCACGGTGTAGCTGAGAGAGACGTTGGCTGTTTTCACGGTAAGATGGATTCTCCAAGATGTCCTTTAGAGCCTCCAGGAAATTGTCTTTGGTCAGTGATCGGACCTCCACCACCCTAGCTGCACCACGAACTTTCAGTCGGAGTAAGTTGTCAAATTGATCAAATAGGAGGGGCAAACCCAGAACAGGAACACCATGATAGACGGCCTCATACATGCCATTGGTTCCTCCATGGGCTATGAAGACTTTAGTCTTAGGATGTCCCAGGAGATCATTCTGGGGAAGCCATTTCACCAGCTTGGTGTTTTTGCCCAAAGATGAAGGTTTGTCACCATCAAAACGCCAAATCACTTTCTGAGGGAGCTCAGCAAAAGCAGCAGCAATGGCTTCTGTGATCCCATAAGGCAGAGCTGACACCAGTGTTCCCAGTGACATGACCACCACCCCATGTTCCCCAGAGCTCTGCATGATTTCCTCCAACTCATCAGGTAAAGGTTGGGCCTCCTTGCCCTGGAAGCCCCCTATGTAAACCATATTGGGCATGGTGGGCCGAGGGAAGTCAAAGATAAAATCTCCTCTACAAAGCCAGATATCAGCTGAGAGCTCCAAAGACACCAAGTCAGTTCCAGGAGGGAAGTATTTCTGGAAGAGATCTGTGTAGGCTGGGTTAACGACAACGTACAACTCATAAAGATTGTAGAGATAATGCAACATATTCTTTGTCCTCTCTAGAAAATCCATCTGATCATGAAGTTCACTTCCTGATACAGGTGCATAGGAGACAGGAGATGGAGCTATGGATTGATGACTTTCTCCATTATTGATCCAGCGGACATTAAAGACCATTGGAAGCTTGAGATAACCACCCAGAATAACCCCTATAGGAAACGCAGGATCCGTCAACATGAGGTCAAACTTCATGTCCTTTAACTTCTTCATTAGCACTTCATCCTCTAAAATTATATTAGACAATCGTGCCAAACTCTTATGGTTGTGTTTTAACATCAATGTAAGCAAATTGTGTTGACAAAATGAGCGTATAAAATTAGGATGGCCACGGCAATCCATGACATCCAGGAGCATTTTCATGAAAATGCTCCTGTCTGCCTCATCGAAGAAAGATGGAATATGAATTGAGGTGTAAATGGAAGGGTTATTGGTGATGTACCAGCTTTTGGCGGAGTGCAAAACGGTGATTTCGTGACCCCTGGAGTGAAGCTGTTCCAGGATAACCTTCATGTTGATCCAGTGGCTGCCATCAACAGGCAACACCAGGATCTTACTGCCTTTACAGTAAGAGGATCTGAGCACTAGACAGCAGAGGACTGCCAGGAATACAGAGACCGCCTTGGACATTTTCTGCAAAGGAAAAACAAAAAGGTTTTTTTTATGCCAAGCAGATGTACTTTTAAAAGAGGGGATAACATATCAAATTTTTTTACTTCAGATACAAATGGTAAGAACAATCATTTAACCCTCCCACGGTGTTATCAGGACGCCCAGAAGGAGTGCGGCTGATGTCACCGTCAGACAATGGTTAAGTGTCGTCCCATCAGTCAATCAGTTCCCGAAACGACACACAAAGAAAAACCTTGTAAAAGTGTATTCGGGGGTCAAACCTTGCTGGACTGCACACATAATGAAAAGCTCATGGGTCCAGTGGACCATGTCTCCTAAGACTGCAGGAGGGTTAAAAGCCAACCATTTTATCTAAGACAGAGTGCACTAAACCATTTGTGTTTTAAAATTCAAGAGTTTCCACTCGATATTTTCTTCCCTCTTCTAAAATAATTTACTTGGAATCGACAAAGACAAGGTATTTGTCAAGCTTTTTCTCTTTTATCTGACAAGTTTAACGATGGTTTTTATACTCAATTACATTTGGTCTCATCAGACCAAAGGATATGACTCCAAAAAATAAGGTGTCTGCCCCATTTTGCAAACTGCAGTATGGCTTTTTATGTTGCATTTAGAGTAATTGCCTCTGTTATGTTAAAATTTGATGAAGTATCAATTATGCATTTATCATCATGTAAAAAATGCAGAATCCAAACATATTTAGTTCACTCAGATCATCTCGGGAAGCAGTTAGAAAATGAACAATATGGAGTTGTTTTTGCATAATAATGTAAACTGAAAAATCAAACCTGAATCTAGATGAATCCTATTCCAGATGTTTGCCTTGAGCTGTTCATTGTCAGGAAGCGGGATTGTATTTGACACTCGCCTCACATTTCACAGTGAGTCTGAGCTTGTAGGACAAAGTCCAGTATGTGTACTAAAGGCAAGTTACAAAGTTTTATTGCTTGTCCTGAAAGGCTGTTTGGTATAATTATGTAGCATATGTGTATCTGTTTAGTCAATAGCTGGGCTGCGGAAAGTGTGGTTACATTTCCTTTTTTTCACACTATCTCTAAAAGACCAAATCTGAGTTTTATTTTACCTAACAAAATTAAGGCGAGTCAACATCCCTTTTTCCTTGACATGTCCTCTTCGTAAGAACAAAATGTTTGATCCAGTCGGGAGTCAGAGAAAGACAGCAAGACAATAAGTAGAGAAACTGCAAAGATTGATTTATTGTGACAGAGGCAAAAAAAAAATTCAGGTTGCTTTTCAGCATGTAGGTCTTGCGTTTAAATCTCAGCCATCAACATAACTTTTTTTGTTTCCCTGTATGATTGTATACAATTGTGCAGGAGACTCATATTGAACAGTATTTAACTTTCCATTGTTTCGGGACTATCCAGAATAAAATCAGTAGAATTGTACAACCATTATCAGTTGGGAAAACCACAGGCCAATCACGTATTAGTACGAAGTAAAAACGTGCAACAGCAGAACCTTTTTCAGGACGATGTGCAATGAACACAGATCTCAAGAATACAAGACAGTTTTCCTAAGCCTTGCTACTCTTACAAGATCTTTATACCCTCTTTTCGCAACTCAGATTACATAAACATTTTTGAACCTGTACTTCTCTGAGCAAAGAAGCAAATTACTAAGTCTCATTGGAGGGCAAGAAAGTCGTTCTCAATTATGCTCTCAAAGTTATGTGGGTGAAAGAATTGCCACTCTCAAATAAGGATTAAAGCCAACATCTTTTATAAGTTGTGTACAGAAAATGTCATACAAGTTGTAGAGGAGCGATCAACTACACAGAGAAATAACTTTTGATAAAAGTAACCCCCCTTAATCTAAAAAGTCAAATATCCCTGAAAGTGTGATGTTTTTCCAGTGGCTTTTTCCTATCATCTTTCCTTGACAGGCCTCCTTCATAAACATTAATACTACCATCTACTAATGTTAGTATTAATGTTGTATTTTACTGAGAAACAGGTCTGTTGCAAAATCCCTTTTTTTCTAAATTCAATATGTCCAGAAATAACATTTTAATGTAAGATAGTTAACAATTGTATGGTATTAACATTGAATATGAGGCAGAAATGTTGGTATATTGCACAGCTTGTTGTTTTTGGTTAAGCTACAGGGAGGACACTGTAGCAAAGCTGTATAGTTATTAAAATGGAAGTAATTTTTTAAATGAATTACTCTGGTTTGATCTTCTTGCTGGACCTCTTACAGCAGAGTAACCTACAGACAAACATGAAACCCCAGATGGAGCTCCCAGTTACAGCCAGTACAAAGACTGCTACATCTAGGCAGTAGTAGGAATACCAAGGCAGGCTGAAACCTGCGGACTGCAGGTGGGCGGCTCCTTTGTTCCTGATGACGTACTCTATCCAGAAGATGGCTGTGTCCATTGGAGACATTGGTCGGTCACGGTGTAGCTGAGAGAGACGTTGGATGTTTTCACGGTAAGATGGATTCTCCAAGATGTCCTTTAGAGCCTCCAGGAAATTGTCTTTGGTCAGTGATCGGACCTCCACCACCCTAGCTGCTCCGCGAACTTTCAGTCGGAGTAGGTTGTCAAATTGATCAAATAGGAGGGGCAAACCCAGAACAGGAACACCATGATAGACGGCCTCATACATGCCATTGGTTCCTCCATGGGCTATGAAGACTTTAGTCTTAGGATGTCCCAGGAGATCATTCTGGGGAAGCCATTTCACCAGCTTGGTGTTTTTGCCCAAAGATGAAGGCTTGTCACCATCAAAACGCCAAATCACTTTCTGAGGGAGCTCAGCAAAAGCAGCAGCAATGGCTTCTGTGATCTCAGGGGGCAGAACTGACACAAATGTCCCTACAGACATGACCACCACCCCGTGTTCTCCAGAGGTCTGCATGAATGCCTCCAACTCATCAGGCAGAGGTTGGGCCTCCTTGCCCTGGAAGCCCCCTATGTAAACCATATTGGGCATGGTGGGCCGAGGGAAGTCAAAGATAAAATCTCCTCTACAAAGCCAGATATCAGCTGAGAGCTCCAAAGACACCAAGTCAGTCCCAGGAGGGAAGTATTTCTGGAAGAGATCTGTGTAGGCTGGGTTAACGACAACGTACAACTCATAAAGATTGTAGAGATAATGCAACATATTCTTTGTCCTCTCTAGAAAATCCATCTGATCATGAAGTTCACTTCCTGATATAGGGACATAGGAGACAGGAGATGGAGCTATGGATTGATGACTCTCTCCATTATTAATCCAGCGGACATTACAAACCATTGGCAGCTTGAGGTAACCACCAAGAATAACCCCCATAGGAAACGCAGGGTCTGTCAACATGAGGTCAAACTTGGTATCCTTGAGTGTCTTCATTAGTGTTTCATCCTCAAAAATATTATTAGTCATTATAGACGTGATCTTATGCATGTCTTTTAACAGCATTGTAATCAATTTGTGTTGACAAAATGAGCGTATAAAAGTAGGATGGCCACGGCAATCCATGACATCCTGCATCATTTTCATGTAAAAGTTCCTGTCCATCTCATCGAGTACTGTTGGAATATGAATTGAGGTGTAAATGGAAGAGCTATTGGTGATGTACCAGCTTTTGGCGGAGTGCAAAACGGTGATTTCGTGGCCCCTGGAGTGAAGCTGTTCCAGGATAACCTTCATGTTGATCCAGTGGCTGCCGTCAACAGGCAACACCAGGATCTTACTGCCTTTACAGTAAGAGGATCTGAGCACTAGACAGCAGAGGACTGCCAGGAATACAGAGACCGCCTTGGACATTTTCTGCAAAGGAAAAACAAAACGATTTTTTTTATCACGCAGATGAATTTTGGAAAAGGGTATGACTTATCATGTTTATTTATTTCAGACTGAAAAAGTAAGTTTGACGCTCAAGAGGAGCGCGGCTGATGTCACAGTCAGACAGTCGGGAAGCGGGAGGATTTTCCCATCAGACCGACAGTTTGCGAAATGACCCACAAAGAAAAACCTTTGCTGTATCAGTATGACCCCTCCAGATCCCTCACAGGGTAAAATGCTTACAGGGTCCAATGACATGGTCTTTTAAGTCCCCCAGAGGGTTAAAAAACCAACAGTTTAATCTAAGTGTCTGAAGAGTTTACTAAACTTTTCATGTTTCAAATTCTAGGAATTTCCAGGAGAAATTTTCCTCTTTCTTCTGGAAAAATGTATTTTGGATCAATGAAGGCCAGATATTTAGCAAGCTCTTTTTTTCTGACAAGTTTAGCAATGGTTTTTATACTCAATTACATTTGGTCTCATCAGTACAAAGAATATCACTCCAAAAATTAGGGATTGCATTTACATTTGCAAACTGCAATATGGCTTCTTATCTTGCTTTTAGAGTAATGGTCTTTGTTACATTCCAAATACGATGAAGTACTGAATACTTATTAACATAAATGTAAAAGAAAATGGCAGAAGACAAATGTATTTAATCCACTCAGATCAACTTAAAAAGCAGTTAGAAAATGAACAAAATGAAATATGTTTTTCATAATAACGTAAACTGAAAAATCAAACCTGAATTTTGATTAATCCTATTCCAGATGTTTGCCTTGAGCTGTCCATCGTCAGGAAGCGGGATTGTATTTTATACTGGCCTCACGTCTCAGTCAGCAAGCCTGAGCATGTGGGACAAAGTCCAATACATGTACTAAAGGTAAGTTACAAAACATTTGTGCTTGTGCTGAAAGGCTGCTGGTTTTACTTACGTTGCATATCTGTATGAGTTTAGTCGATAGTTTGTGGGTGTTTTCTTTTTCATATTATCTCTTAAATACCCAACAAATGTCATTTTTATTTTGTCTAGCATAATTTAGGGGATCTAATATCCCTTTTTCCCGGACATGTTGTTTTTTATAATCAGAAAACAAGAACTCATTATGTCTGTGTTACGACATAATGAATTCCTCATTAAATCTGACTGATTGCCATGTTCATTACAAAGTGCGTACCGCTGTGCCATAGAACAGCGATGGACACAAAAAAGCTCAAAGGTTATGCTTAAATGCTGCCTTGTCACTTTATTAATGTCACACAAAATATTTTTTAAAGGTTTTGCCTTAAAAAGTCTTGGTCTCATCAAGACTTATAAAGACTTGATGAAACTTTATGGATTTGAAGACTTTATATGTCTCATCCAGTCATCACCTGGGCTCCCAAAATTATATAAAGCAATAGTAGTCTTAGTTTATGCCAACTTCGCAAATAAAAAAACTAAGAAGGGAAAAAAATTACCTGTTCAAAAATTTTCAGATAGAAATCATTCCAGTAATTCTGTTTGATCTAAAACAAGAAAAGGTTAATATGAATTTATGTCTGGCAGTGAGACAAACAATCCAAAAAATTTGGATGAATTAAAATAACTGAACAAATTTTCTTTCATCAACTTTATTAATATCTTTGACTTTTTCTTTTGTAGTTGTTTATCTCTACATAAAATCCAAAGGTATTTGGAGTTTAGCAGCAAATATTTTCCAATTTTCTTGGAAAACAAAATAAAAGAATACTGTATCCATTTTCAGGACTCCATATAAAACATGAGAATTACTAATATGTTTTTCACTCCTCTGTGTTGATAAGCTTCTGATGTCCATTTTTATCTTCAGCTTGTGTGTCTGGTGTACTCCAAATATGATGAAACATTCATTGTACATTAACAACCATGTAAAAAAAAAAGAGTAGTCAGAGTCCAAACATATTTAATTCACTCAGATTAACATAAAAAATGAAAACAATGAATATGAAGTTATGTTTTCTTCAGGTAGACTGAAAAATCAAACCTGAATCTTGATTAATCCAATTCCAGATGTTTGCCTTGAGCTGCCCGTCGTCAGGAAGCAGGATTGTATTTGACACTCAGCTCACGTTTCAACCAGCAAGTCTGAGCTTGTGGGTCAAAGTGCAATATGTGTACAAAAGGTAAGCTACAAAGATTTTATTGCTTGTGCTGACATGGTGTTTGTTTTAATTACAGAGCGTACCTGTATGCATTTACTGACATTTTCACTGCTCTCTGTTCTCATATGTCCGTTTTAATTTGGTGCACACATTTATGGCTATGTATTTACTGCCAGGAGGCAGGAAAGGAGGCTTGATCACCACAGAGGAGTAACAAAATTACTGAATACAGAAGGGACAGTATTTCATGCTGTAATTTGAATGAATTTATGTTCCTGTGATAGATGAGAACAAGAACGGCCTTTAGAATGGCTCTTAAAGAATCAAATAATATGGGTGAAAGAATCGTCACGCTCAAAAAAAGTATTAAATTCAACATCTTTAATTAGTTGTGGACAGAAAATCTTCCGCAATACATGTTTTGTAATCAATTAGAATTTAAAATTTCAGATTTGACAAATAAGGATACGGAGAAAACACTTGTGTTTGTTTCAGTAACAGATCAGTTGCAAAAGCACTTTAGTTTTCTCAATTCATATGTCCAGAATTAACATTTTAATTACAGTTTAGATGAGTTTTATGGTCTTAACGCAACATTGAATATGAGGAAGAAATGTTGGTATATTGCACAGCTTATTGTTTTTGCTTCAGCTACAGGCAGAACCCTGTAGCAAAATTGTATATTTATAAAAACTGAAGTAATTTGATTAATTATTCTGGTTTGATCTTCTTGCTGGACCTCTTACAGCAGACTAACCTACAGACAAAGATGAAACCCCAGATGGAGGTTCCAGTTACGGCCAATACAAAGACTGCTACATCTAGGCAGTAGTAGGAATACCAAGGCAGACTGAAACCTGCGGACTGCAGGTGGGCGGCTCCTTTGTTCCTGATGACGTACTCTATCCAGAAGATGGCTGTGTCCATTGGAGACATTGGTCGGTCACGGTGTAGCTGAGAGAGACGTTGGATGTTTTCACGGTAAGATGGATTCTCCAAGATGTCCTTTAGAGCCTCCAGGAAATTGTCTTTGGTCAGTGATCGGACCTCCACCACCCTAGCTGCTCCGCGAACTTTCAGTCGGAGTAGGTTGTCAAATTGATCAAATAGGAGGGGCAAACCCAGAACAGGAACACCATGATAGACGGCCTCATACATGCCATTGGTTCCTCCATGGGCTATGAAGACTTTAGTCTTAGGATGTCCCAGGAGATCATTCTGGGGAAGCCATTTCACCAGCTTGGTGTTTTTGCCCAAAGATGAAGGCTTGTCACCAACAAAACGCCAAATCACTTTCTGAGGGAGCTCAGCAAAAACAGCAGCAATGGCTTCTGTGATCCCATGAGGCAGAGCTGACACCAGTGTTCCCAGTGACATGACCACCACCCCGTGTTCCCCAGAGCTCTGCATGAATGCCTCCAACTCATCAGGCAGAGGTTGAGCCTCCTTGCACTGGAAGCCCCCTACGTAAACCATATTGGGCATGGTGGGCCGAGGGAACTCAAAGATAAAATCTGCCCTGAAAAGCCAAATATCAGCTGAGAGCTCCAAAGACAAGAAGTCAGTTCCAGGAGGGAAGTATTTCTGGAAGACATCTGAGTATGCTGGGTTAATGATGAAGTGCTGTTCATAAAGGCTGTAGAGATAATGCAACATATTCTTTATCCTCTCCTGAAAATCCATTTTATGGTGAAGTTCACTTCCAGATATAGGAACATAGGAGACCGGAGATGGAGCGATAGTTAGATGACCTTCCCCTGTATTCATCCAGCGGACATTATAGACCATTGGAAGCTTTAGGTAACTACCAAGAATCACGCCTAAAGGAAGTGCTGGGTCTGTCAATACTATGTCAAATTTAGTATCCTGTAACCTCTTCATTAGCACAACATCCTCCAAAATTTTACCAGCTGATTTTGCCAGAATCGTATGACCATCTCCTAAGGCAGATGTGAGCAAGTGCTGTTGATAAAATGTGCGTATAAAATTGGGATAGCTTCGTCGATACATGACATCCTGGATCATTGTAATGTAAAAGTCTCTGTCTGCGTCATCCTCCAACATTGGAACATTAATGGAGGTATAAATGGAGGAGTTACTGGGGATGTACCAACTCTTAGCAGAGCGTAGAACTGTGATTTCATGGCCTCTGGAGTGAAGCTCTTCAAGGATTATTTTCATGTTGATCCAGTGGCTGCCATCAACAGGCACCACCAGTATCTTGCTGCCTCCACAGTAAGTGGATGGGAGTAACAAGATGCAGAGAAGTGCCAGGAATACAGAGGCAGTGGTGGACATTTCCTGGGGGTAAAAAAGGCACAAAATGAAATAATTGTTAGCTAACCTTAAAAGTCAAATAGTAGCACATTTTATCTATAGCTCTATTATATTTTAATGATATGTAGAGGTGGACGCACTTCCAATAATATGCTATAGCAGAGCTAATTAATTGTTTAGCTTTTAGCATATTTTCTAACTTTAAAAATGTTTAGTGCACTTGCCCCAATTAAAATTTTCCAGATAAATTCTAAAGTGCTAATTTACTTGCTTCAACATAGAACAAGTTGTGTTGTTCTATGTTGAAGTTTGACTGTTAATAATTCGAGTTGTTAGACGCTTATATTCATGCTCTTATTTTGGAGTCTGTTTACACAGCAGTTCTGTTTCCTCTCCTCATGTTGTCTTTTTGCAGACACTTTGAATAAGTGGCAAGTAAACAACAAGTGAACAAATGAGGTAGAAAAATGCTTACATGAACAAACCAAGGTTGTTAGTTAAACAAATAAATTTTAAAAATTCACTTATATGAATTATTTTTGACAAGCTTTTGTGTTATATGTTTTTCTATCTTGTATGAAACATCAGAACTATCAAATTACAAGTATTTTATAGAGAACCCCATAAAGGAGGGAAGTTGCAAACAGCTAAAACTGGTAAAACAGCTGTAAACTGAGTAACCAAACTTATCTGTTTATCTCATTTACTTCCACTTGGAACAAGGCTAGGTCACCTGCCTTGAGTCATATAGGTGCATGTTATTACTCTGTAACTCAGATGGATTAGTATGAAGAAAGTGAAAACCTATTTTGTCAATTCTCAGCAGTAAAAACAAAATTTAGGTCAGTTTTTGTTTGAAGACACTTGGTGTATTCTGAAAAGTTTGAATAGAGCAATTAAAAGCAGATTTAGGTGCGCCATGGTATAATTTTAGAGCATGTCAATGAGTAGATGTGGTCCTAGTTACCATGACAACAGAAGAAAACCCAAAGGCTTGAAAAAAGTGATCGCTTTGTGATTTAAATTTAAAAGTCGTAGCTTTGTCCTAATTTATTTAGTTAATTTTCTAAACTGCTGTCTGGTGGGCCACAAAAAAATCAAGGTCCGCAAATGGCCCCCGAACCTCACTTTGAACAACCTTGATCTATATAATGTATTTCTAGTGAATTTAGTTAATACAATAAATTAACTTTTCAAAATTATCCTAATTTATTAACTAAGACTATACAAACACACGTGCCTGTAATGCACCTCCTTTTTATGGGTCATAAACAATGCCAAAAACCAGTATGTATGTGTATTTTTTAAAATATTACATTTGTGTAATTGTTACATTTTTAAAATTGAAACACAGCACACAATATACACACCAGTGAAGATGGAAAAATAGTACATTTTAAAGCATAATTGATCCATAACTGATTAGTACTCAGTTTGGTTTTAGTGCTGTTTGTTTATACATATAAAGGGTTCGTTAATTAACTCACCTGACTGTTGTTGTACCCGATTCCCAGAGTATAATTTGTGCTGCCAGTCCTCGGTGAGCCAGGATAATATTTGATGCTTATTTTCAGACAGCTGAGCTTTTGTACAAAGATGACCTCAGTTTGTAATCAAAGTCCAGTTTGTAGATTAAAGGTGAAGTTATCAGAGTTCATGGCACGTTTAACATCAAATATTACTCGTGAACATGGTAGTTCAATGGATTTATTCACTAATTTCCTTTTGAGATTTGATAAAGGAGTATTTCTTTGAGTTAGTAGGTGTTGTGTATTTTATTGTTTCCTGTCATTTCCCCAGTCAGCCTGTTCAGTTTGTCAGGCTGAATTAATTTGCACACAACTTAGTTTTTACACACCTTGAATGAGACAAAGTCCAGTCTTTGGGTTAAAGGTAAGACACAAACACTTATCATGAAAATTGCATTGGTTAGCAAAATGATGTGCATGAACTTAGCACAAAAAGTACAGTAGGCAAGTTTATTTGTTTAGCACATTTAAGCAGCAAGACAGTTCAAAGTGCTTTACAGGATGAAAACAAAAACAATACATTGCAGTGGGATAATAAAGGTAAATAAAGAAAAATTGGACTATAGACTAAAATGTATTATTTTTCAGTCAACATTAATCAAAGGCAACTCAGAAAATGTAACTTACACCCCCTCTCCCAGGACACTGTTAGCGGTAGACATGTTCTGAAAAGGAAGAGGGGCCCCAAATCAAATTTTACCCCCAGACCCTATATAACCTTTGGCCGGCCCTGCTGCAAGGTTATATTTCTGTATTTTTCCAAACCGGTCACTGAATCAAAAGCAAGCTCTTACATCCTTTTTGGTTGCACACAAAAAATGCTTCTGGAACACAACAAAAACCTTCCAAAGAGACGGGAGTGGCAGGGGAAAGAGAGAAGGAGGAAGCAGCAAGGTCATACAGCGGAGGGAAAATAACACGGGCGTTCGTGATTACGGCGATAGATCGAGTCCCAGCTCAGTCATATCAGCGAGCCGCAGCCTTTCCCTCCCCTCGCTCGCTCGCCCTCTGAGGATTTACACAAACCACAACAAGAGTGGGACAAAGGTGATCAGAGAAAGGTGGCTGCTGTAAAGGTTTTACGGTTAACTATTAACCCTGAGGAGAAGCTAGCATTAGCATCTGTCATCTTACAGGTACAGGACGCACACTTACTGTAATTTTAGTAATTATTAAAGCTATGGTGATTTTTTTAAGAAATAAAACTTATGCAGAAATTTCAAGTTACTGTGAAGTAAGAATTGTAGTCAGTAAGAAAAGCACTAGTACAAAATAAAAGTAAAAAATAGCCAAGAAATTACATAACAGTAAAAAAGTATTTGAACACAACTCAAGTCCTAAGTATTTGATAAAATTATTTAATATTTAAGAATTACATAATCAGATCGATAAAAATTTACATTTATGTGGAACCAAAATGAAAATAATTCATATAGATAAAAAAATATGGGCAAAAGAAATATTTTTCTAGATCAATATGGAACTTTAACAAAACCTGCAGGTGTGTGTCTGGTGAATTTTTGGTTAAAACATCTTTTTTCCTTCATTCATTGAAATTATTCACAGTGGAATCCAGAAAATTTACTAAATTAAGAGCAGCAATACGTAATAAAATTACTCTAGTAAAAGTAACAAGTACAGCTTAGTAAATATACTCCTAAAAGTAAATTTTTTCCAAGTGAAACTGAGTAATTGTAACTAGTGATTTAAATCAGCTTAAAAGAAGCATCTATGAAGAAAATAGTCAGCATGTAGGTGTCATTTACTGTTTGAACGTTAAAAAATTAACTAATAATGACAAAGTGTGGTGTAATGTAATCAGTTTTAGTCATGCAGTTTAGTTTTTCAAACAGATGTTTTAAGCGTATACCTTTTTTCCCTTTACAGCCGGAACTGGTACTGAATCAACGGTAAGGGTGAGTTTGAATGTGGTGGGAGCTTTAGCACCCTCTGGTGGATGGAAATGGGAATAAACATGCAAAACAAAGAGAAATGGAAAAAGTAGCAGAGTTTTGTACTCAAGCAAAAGTTTCAACATGTTTTTAAGACTAAAAATAGTCTATTTTTAGTGCCAAACATTTTAAATAAGACAAAACTAACTTATATGTAAATTTTCAGCAAGATATAGCAGCTTGTTTTAAGTCAATAATTCCTTAATATTGATGAAAAAAGGACTGGTTCCATTGGCAGATTATTTCACTTATAACATGGGGAAAATGTCTTGTTATAAATGAAATAATCTGCTATGATAATAAAAATCTCTTAGTAAGTTTTTGAGTTTTTGCAGTGGATCCAGAAATTTTTCTCAAATAAGAATAGCAATACTTTATAAAAAGAAATAAAAGCATAGTGTAGTAAAGCTTATTTTTTTCCAAAAAGTTACTAAAACAAATGTAACCAGTTACTACAACTCTTCCACTAAACATACAACATAAACTACTCAGTCTTCACTTTAAGTTGCATCATTATTTATTCTCCATAGGAACAAATAGTTTTCATAAACAGCATGGATAGTTTGTGCATGTGTAATCCAAAGTTTCACATCAAATCTAGATGCCATAAAATAATCCACAGTCAGAGCAAGCTGACATTTTGCATAAGAAGTAAAAATAGCTGCAGCTCAGAGAAGAAGTGGGAGCTGCTTGTGAAGGCTGCAGCTCTTCCTCCTCTCAACAATGAGTCAGGCTTAAAGGATGAATTTCATCATTAAAAATCATTTTCATGTTTGGATCGCTACATCCATCCAACACCGGGCTGCAGAAAAGGATCTAGCCGACACAAAATTTTATCTTTCGTTATTATTATTATTATTTACATGTAAAAAATGCTAAATACAAAATATTTTAATGAAATGTTACAGTCTGATTTCTAAGTGGAGAGAAATAAATATAGCTCTATTCCCAAGAATTAGAACTCTTCAAAAAAGAGAACATTTCATTTAGTCTAATATATAAGTCTGTAAGTCTGTTTTTGTCTAAATATTTCTGGGTTTCTAAAAGTAAAACCCCAAAACTCTGGTTAATTAAAGATTAATTTGTCTGCATCATTTTTGATTCATAAAAACTTTGTCCTAATTTCTTTAAAGTGCATCACCATGAACTAAATTTGTACCATTTCTGAACTGAGGTCAAAGGCCACACAAAATCATTCTAAGTGCCACTAATGGCCCACGACCCACACTTTGGACACCTCTAATCTGATGCTTTTCTTCCGTTTTTGTTCTGACTTGACTTGAATAAAATTAATTCTGAGAAGACTGTCTAAGTTGTTTTTTTCTTACTTAACATTTGAAATTCTTATTTTTGAAACGTCATGTTGTGTTCACCCTGGTTATATTTATCTGATTTTAAAATGGTTTGATTATCGGAAATATGTGAGACAGAAAAGCAAAAATGGAACAGATTTTCACAGCACTGCATCTAAAAAACACCTTTACTTTGTTTTAAATCATGTTTTTTTTGTGAGGATATGTTTAAAATCTAATCTTTTCCTCAGATAAGGCCCAACAAGTTGAGACGGAGCTGCTGATTTGTGACGCCGCCCTCTGCTGGAGAGGCGACGCAACTCCCAAAATAGAAAGTTGATAAAATTCCTTCACATCAAACTTTAAGATTAAACCAAGAATACACTGATAAAACTCTGCACTGCAAAAACTACCTTTTAGTTTCATTGAACTGTTTTATTATGATGTATCTCCAGTTTTATGAAATTTACAATTTATTTAATAGGTAAAAATTGTTAAACTTTCTTCTAATCACCAGTTTCTTCTTCTGTAGGATGTTTTTGTCTTCCAATGAGACATTTTCACACATTTAAAGGCTCATAACAGTACTGGAAACTGAAGCACTCGTACACGTTTGTTGCCATGGTGACTACTCAATCAAAGGAAGGCCTGCAAATAAAAACAATCATTACTGTTTTCCTCAAGCGGTTCTTTCCATATTTGCCACACCTTGCACAAAGTTTGACACAGAGCCCAGATATGTGAGTAAAGCTCCCTGGAGACACTCAGTTCAGCTCTGAGGCTTTTCCTTCCTCTAATTGTTCAGCATCATGAAACGGATCGGTTCAGCTCCCATATCACTCTTCACACAGCTGACTCAGACGCCAGGCATGAACTGTGACTTGGTTACATGTTAAGTGAAACACACCAGAACCCCCACAAGTCTCTGGCACCATCACTCAAAAAGCTAAGTACAGCCTAAGATCATGCTCAGCAGTCAGCGGTGTTTGGGGGACCTCAGAAATCTGGATGTAAGATACCTCCAACCCTACCGACATATCGATGTCATGTTGGTATGAGGTGGGGTTTGCTGGTAGGGTAGAGGGTCTGTTTGTAAGGTTGGAGGTAGGGTTGGGGTTTGTTGGTAGGGTTGAGGGTTTGTAGGCTTGGAAGTAGGGTCAGGGGAGACTGTAGGGTTGGAGGTAGGACCAGGGGTTTGTTGATAGGGTTGAGGGTTTGTTTGTAAGGTTGGAGGTAGGGTCAAGGGTCTGTTGGTTGGCTTAGGGCAGGGTTGGGTGAAGGGTTGAGGGTTTGTAGGGTTGGAGGTAGGGTCGGGGTTTGTCGGTAGGGTTGGAGGTAGGGTTGATTGATTTGTCACCTTCAGCATTTTAGGGACCTCAGAAACCTGGATGGAAGACACCTCTGACCCCACTGACATACCGATGTCATGTCGGTATGTCAGTGGGGAGTCTGTAGGGTTGGACGTAGGATTATTGTGTACATATTAAATCTTGATAGAAACATAACTAATATTTATTTCCAGTTTTTATTAGGAAATATACACAGTTTCAAACGATTGCATATTGAATATTATTAACTTAAAAGGCAAAGAGTAGGCCTTATATTCCCAGATATACATGCATATTTGTTCAACCATTACATAAAAATGGTAAACAGAAGTAAATGTGTGGAAGAAAGCGGTATTTTCTACAATAAAGAGAAAAATGTGAATGCATGGCTGATAGTTAAATATTTCCCTATTTTCCATCCTTTGTTCCTTTTCACTCAATGTTCAATCAGATGTTCCTGGAAACATGTGAAAGTCTCTCTTAATCCAATCAAGCGTGGCGACTTTTTGGGCGCCAGCTCTCTCCGATGACGGCCGTGACGTCAGCTTCTCGGGTTGTTGATGAGGGAGCGGACCATTAGTTCTGATCAGGCGGCCGCGCTGACAAACACCACCGGGTTTTGTCTCGTCTTGATCTCTCTGGATATCTGACACCAGGTGCAGGGCCCGCAGAAGCTCGCATACACACAGTCGCTGCAAACGCTTCCCTGCGGAGAACAGAATGTAAAAACCACACAGCAGAAAGAGTTTACAAGAGTTCAAGATGTGAGCTGGAACTGGTTTCAGATTATCTGAGGTCAGATAAACACTGCCGCCGTCTCGGGAACACTTTGATTCTTTCCTGTAAATAAACAAATTATTAAAGAGGCTGGATGAGTTCAAGGTCATTATAGTTAACTAAAACTAAGAACATAACAAAAACTGAAACTGAGAGAATATTTCCATTTACTGGGGTAAATAGAAACGGTAAATAATTAATGAGTTTATGAAACTAACTAAAACGTACTGAAGTTATAGATTGATATCCATTGTTTTTGTGTTTATTAATCTGTTTATTAGCCTTTCGAACTGATGTGAAATACATTTTTATGTCAGCTGTCGGCAATTTACGGCATTCCATAATCCACCTGGCGGCAAAGACGCTAGTCCACAAAATGGCGGCAGTAAAGGTTGGGAGGAAAAACCAGGAAGTTTGTTTTTCAACAATAATTGAATACATTTTTTTAATGGCATCTTCTGTTGAATATTCAATACCCAATCAATGCTAATCAAAATACTTTGACCTTTCTGAAAAAAACTAAAACTAATAATAACATTTAATAAAAACTAGCAGACACACTCTAAAAACTAAATAAACTAACTGTATTAGACAAACAAAAAGTCACAGACATGCAATATAATTATAATGAAAAACCTCGATGCCGTATCTCTGGCGGATGGACGCCCGGAGTGCCGTGGCCATGGGCGGGATGAGTCCGAAAGCGTCCAGCAGGGGGAGACAGAGACACTCTCCAGCCTCCTTCGCTGTCTGGCAGGCGAAGCAGGGAAAGCACCAGCAGGCGTAGCAACCTGCAGGAAGGACAGGCGGGTTGATGATGTCGGGGTGAAAGGTCAGGCTGCTGGGTGAACCCAGGAGGTTACAGATGACTTCAGAGATCAGAGACGAGATGCTTCTGTCCTCAGATGAGGACGGGTTGATTATCATCTAAAGATGGACGCCCTGATTCCAGATCAGTGTGGAGGAAGCTGAGTCAGCAGACGGTCTGTCTAACAACTCAACCATCAGTTTGTCCGTCCGTCCGTCCGTCCATTAATCCATTCTTTCACTCTTTGCTCTTTAGTTTTGGAGGTCTCCGTATTTCTCCTCAGACTTTTGGTACTTTCAGTTTGACGTCCCAAATTCAACAATTGTATCGATGTGGTTAGAAATCAAAGGAGCTCATTATTTGTCCTCCGTCTTCTCGTAGTTTGATGTTTCATTCTGTATCTTTAGTGACACTTTTATCAGAAACCAAGTTTTGCCAGAGAAAAGAAACCGATAAAATAACTTCTACTTTCTGCTCGGCCAAGTTGACTCTAAGGGACAAAGCTTGGTTGGCATCATGTGTTAGCTGCATGCTCCAGCTTTACCATTCTGTTTTAATTCTGGTTTATGGGTTTTAAGTCACTAAAATCTTCAGCTTGTTAACCATGCTGAGCTAGCGGTTACTCTTATTGACTCGTACTCACAGAGAGCGATGTCCTGGCAGCAGTCACAGATGCCAGAGGACCACTGTTTGGACGCAGAGGTCATGGTGTACGCCCGGGGTTGGGTCGTCTGGACGTCGGCAGACATGTCTTCAGCTCCTGACAAAAGGGATGAAAAGAAAATAACAGTCCTAAGTTTCTAAATACATTTTACTTATGTGTAGGAACATGTTGCAGACTATCTCAATAAATGGGAGACATACTTTATATTTATTTTGTTTATAGAGTAAATAGTTTAGCTTACTTTTTGTTCTGTTGTCTCTTTAATAGTTCAGAAAACCTAACAAATGTTAACATCAGATTAAGTAAAAACCAAAACAGCAGTTTTATTTTTTTTTAAAGAAGCAACCCAAACCAACCTGGCTTTATTTGAAAACATAATTGCCCTTTGAGGGTAAGTTACAACCCAACACATTTAAAACTGTTTGTGCCAACAACTTCTGTTTCTGAAGGGTTTTTATTACCAAACAAGATGCAGAAGTTCCAAGTATTAATCCAAAACACACAGAAATAATCTAAAGCCTAATCCTGATTCAGAAATTTAAGGTTACTCTCTTTGAGTCTTACCTCACCTGTGGTCCAGAAAGTCTTACACCTGAGAAGAAAACATGACATGTGGCAGAGGAAGCCTCTTAACGACTGGTTTGTCCAGCTGGAGAGAGATCATCAAAATGACAGTCCAACGTCAGACAATGAGACAGTCGAAGTATTTTTAACTGTAATCTCAGAGATCTTGTTCTTTTTAAATAGCCACAGCTTTAACCTATTTTACTGTCTTCATTGTTAAAGATGTCTGATAGTGGAAAACAATGTTCTCCACCATCATGGCATCCACTACAGTGATAAAAGCAGGTTATCTGGAGTTACTGTACGTCATTGTGTTCTCACATCAGTGCTGATGTTTTGTTTGTAGTTGTTCAGGAAAAAAAAGCAGTTTGTACATTTGTGTCTGAAGAGTGCATCAAAATAATCCCACCTAAAGTAGCTTGATACTGAAGCTAAATGTATTAAAGCTATAAGCCAACATTTAAACTGGTTTGGGTTCCAACAATTTTGACTATTTCTGACTTTTTAAAATGCCTTCTAAAAATAACAAAAATAGTGCAATAAGTCAGTTTGCAAAGATCTTTTATGAAACAGTAAATTTAACATGTCATCCTTTCTGAAAAAAATAGAATAAAATAATATATATATATATATATATATATATATATATATATATACAGCAGGGTTTCCCCCAGTGCAATATAAGCCTGGCGGGCCAGTCTGAAAACTCAAGTTTTGCTTTGAAGAAGGCGACATTTGAAGAAAGCACCCATGAAGAGAGCGCTGACCAAGGGAACGATTTCTCCAATCTCTCAATAGAACCAGCTTCCCCGGCTGGGGTTGCTTGCTCTGTAGATGAGAAAGTTCTCTCAGAAACAACAGATGTCGTAAAGAACCAAATCCGCAAAAACGAAGAAAGTGACATTGACAATTTTTGTACGTTTTCCAACGCTTCAAAAAATGGTTGGATTAACGCCAGTTTTCAAGGAATACTGAACTTGAATTTTACCAGAAAGTGCCTTTCTCAGAATCCCCAGAAGTTTTTTGAATCGTCATCAGCCACACCGTTATGTGCCAGTCTCATCTCTACAGCCGTTCACAATCCGGGAAAATATTTTTCCCCACTGGAAATGTCCCGAGTTCAGATGGAACTGAGAGAAAGTGAACTGTCGTCTGACTTGGGTAAAGACTATCAAACTTCAAACTTACTGGAAGCTATTTTAGACTGGCTAAATTCAAGCGACAGAAACATGGATATGCTGATGAACAGTGAGAAGACCTGCGTAAAGTGTAAGGGAGATTTCCTAGACCTCTTGAACAGCAGTCCCCTTGTTATTCTGCCTGCACTTCCTTTCAGCAACATCGCCTCTCTGTTTAAGTTTTGGATGGATAAGAGTAGGGAAACTCACTGTTCAAACTGCAAGTCAGTCTTTAAGAGGAAACACTTCCTAAGTAACAATGAAGCGATAGTCTTGTTCCTGCGACAGTCGGCCAGGTCTTGGAGTCCAACAGTGATTCCAAATGCAACGCTTGACGTGCCTGGACAAAGTGGAAATCAGCTGTACCATCTTTCTTCCATCATCTGTTGTGATTCGGAGCTGACCCAGTTCTACACCTACCTGATCCGTGGATAACAGATATTCAAGGCTGATGACGACGGTGTTAAGCCTGCAAGTGGCCACGGCAAGCAAGATATTCATGAAAGGGGATTTGTCTACATTTATGAGAAGCAAACACCAAATGTGACGTCCTACCCTGCTCTCCCTCTTCAAAGCAGCCAGGCAGTTTTTTTTTACAGGAGCCAGAATCGTTAAAAGATCTTGCTGAAAACACTGGATGGTACCGGCTATTTACTGAACACAACGGAACAAAGTTGTTGTACCAGTAGCGCGAAGATATTTGAAGTCTTGTTCGTGGTACAGCTCTTGCATATATGGCTAGAAACAGTAGGAGCAAGCGGTACCGGAAACCATCTATGTGGCGCAAAGTTAAACGGAAGTACGTCACCACTACTTGTGGCATATCTGCTGTTATTAAAGAGAGTTTAAAAATGTGACTTATCTGTGCCTAGCAGCTAGCTGCATTGTCCCGGAGCGCTAACGCTTGCATGTACAACAAAAAGTAATTTTGTAGCAGCTATGTGTTTAACTTCAAACATTTAAGGAAATAAACTAACAAATAACTAGCTTGCAAGATTTTTGTTTTTTTTGTCCCATCAAAACCCGATAGTAAACATCCTCATAATTTTTGAAGCACCTGAAGTTTGTGCGACTTTTAAACAGTTATTTTAATAACTTGCTAGCTAGCTTTGCATCAGTGTCTAACTGGGACAGAAATATCTGGACATTTAGCTTCAGTTTGTTAGTTTTATTTATGTCCGTCTCAGTTTCTCTGCTTTAAGTAAAATCCTTTAGGTACTGACAAAAATAAAACACTTTAGATCCGAGTTGAACTGCTAGAGACTTCCGCCAGCACAAGGGGGCGCCATAACAGCCCTGCTACACAAAGAACACAATATGGAGAAACGTGTTTGAGTAAAACATGAACTTCCAGAACAACTCATGGTTTTTGTTCCACACAACAACTGATCTCTCAACTCCAATTGAGTTTGACACAAAAACTATTTTGTTCAAAGAGTTTTCCACCGACGCAATCATATTTATTTACATTGTTATGAGAAACTAGGGTAAAATCTTAAAATTCAATTTCTGTTATTGTTTCAGATGCTTACAAAAACATTTAGCCTCTTTTTCTGCATTATTTGTATAAATCAAGGTTTTTATTACAGCTTCAAGATATTGTGCAAACTGAAATTGAGACAAAAAAATTATTAAGCAAACAAAGATTTGAAGCATATTTCGGAAATAAAAACAGTTTCTGTAAGTTTTCAGAGCAGAACAATTCCCTAAAGAATAAATTTAACACAAATAGCTGATTAGGTCTTTCAAGCAACAAAGTGAACATTTTAAAAAACAAAAATAGTTCTACATATTTATTTGCAGACTACTTACGCAACATATTCACAAGTAATATTTATTAGAGACACTTTGACCAAAGAAAACATTTTTTTGCTATAAAGAATCCAAACAGTATAGAAAAAAACAGAAAGAGTTTAAATAAAGTTTAAATAATTTGAACAAACTGGACTTTTGTCTGTTATGTCCCTGCAGGCCAAATGAAGTGTGATTAAATCCTGACTTCCTGCCATCAGGGAAAGAAAGTTTCCCCGAGGCGTCTAGACCAAGTGCGCCCCCTGCAGGGAGGTCAGAGCAGTGTATCTGACTGTGGAGGAGGCCGGAGGAGAGGAGGCGGCGTGGGATGCTGCTCTTCTTTTCAGCTCCCTGGAGATCTGAAGCCAAGATAGCGTGTAGCAGCAGCATCCGTACAGGCAGTCGCTCCACACGCTTCCCTGCTCACAGAGAGATAGAAAGAGAGAGAGAGAGAGAGAAAAAGAGAGAAAGAGCTGAACATCAGTGGGAGGCCCAGGCAGAAAGGTGAACATTTACATTCAGGTGCAGAAGACACATTTTTCTTGTTTTATAAAGCAGCAGAACCACCGTTCACTTCTGCTGGTTACCTGAAAATGAGCTTTTGTTGCCCCTCAACAACAATATTTTACTATTAAAGGGGATCTATTATGCAAAATTAACTTTGTGCCCGTTTTTATACTTCAGTTTGAGTCTCAACTGCTTGGAAAAAACATCCAGCTGTTTTAATGGTAATAATTTATAATTTTTTTGTTTGAGCCGTTTCAAAAACCTTCTGATTGGTGAGTCACATTCCATTACCTAGCAACCCCAGCCAAGCCTAGCCCGTTACCTAGCAACCCAAGCAGAGTTCCAGAATGTTTGGTCAACTAGTTTAACTGGTGGTGTACAATGGCTGCTGGAAAGACAAGTGTTTTATTGCTTACTTTACCACGCAGAAAACACTTGCTGAATTCTCCTTGGTTGTTCAGGAGGCTCTACTGGTGCTTTTCAAACATGTACAGTAGTTGTGCATCTGTTTGCAGTCATTATAATGTGCACCACCTGTCCTGTTATTAAACACCACCAGTCCTGTTACTAAACACCACCAGTCCTGTTACTAAACACCACCAGTCCTGTTATTAAACACCACCAGTCCTGTTATTAAACACCACCAGTCCTGTTACTAAACACCACCAGTCCTGTTATTAAACACCACCAGTCCTGTTACTAAACACCACCAGTCCTGTTATTAAACACCACCAGTCCTGTTATTAAACACCACCAGTCCTGTTATTAAACACCACCAGTCCTGCTATTAAACACCACCAGTCCTGCTATTAAACACCACCAGTCCTGCTATTAAACACCACCAGTCCTGCTATTAAACACCACCAGTCCTGCTATTAAACACCACCAGTCCTGCTATTAAACACCACCAGTCCTGTTACTAAACACCACCAGTCCTGTTATTAAACACCACCAGTCCTGCTATTAAACACCACCAGTCCTGTTATTAAACACCACCAGTCCTGTTATTAAACACCACCAGTCCTGCTATTAAACACCACCAGTCCTGCTATTAAACACCACCAGTCCTGCTATTAAACACCACCAGTCCTGTTATTAAACACCACCAGTCCTGCTATTAAACACCACCAGTCCTGCTATTAAACACCACCAGTCCTGCTATTAAACACCACCAGTCCTGCTATTAAACACCACCAGTCCTGTTACTAAACACCACCAGTCCTGTTATTAAACACCACCAGTCCTGTTATTAAACACCACCAGTCCTGTTATTAAACACCACCAGTCCTGCTATTAAACACCACCAGTCCTGTTATTAAACACCACCAGTCCTGTTATTAAACACCACCAGTCCTGCTATTAAACACCACCAGTCCTGTTATTAAACACCACCAGTCCTGTTATTAAACACCACCAGTCCTGCTATTAAACACCACCAGTCCTGCTATTAAACACCACCAGTCCTGCTATTAAACACCACCAGTCCTGTTACTAAACACCACCAGTCCTGCTATTAAACACCACCAGTCCTGTTATTAAACACCACCAGTCCTGTTACTAAACACCACCAGTCCTGCTATTAAACACCACCAGTCCTGTTATTAAACACCACCAGTCCTGCTATTAAACACCACCAGTCCTGTTATTAAACACCACCAGTCCTGTTACTAAACACCACCAGTCCTGTTATTAACAGTACAAGTTGTGCTAAAATCTCTTCTATGGTATTTTAATGTCTGCAGGTTCAGATGAACACAGATCTGATCTGCAGGAACAGGAATCACCGTACCTAAACATCGTAAAACACTGTAAAACATAGGCTGCGTTTACTTTGCCTAATGATACAGGCGGGTGTGATTATATATTAGATTGTTGGATATTATGGATAATACTATGGGACGTTGTTACTCAGCTTGGTACTTTAAGTTATGTTTTTGAAACGTGTGTTAAAATATCGTTCTATGTGTCTCTTTAAATTTGAGCAACTGAATGGATGGATGGATGGATGGACGGACGTACTGTTGCATGGTAAAAGTGTTTTAAATTGATCTAAATTCTGGCGGCTGATTGGATGAAGCTGAATTTTTTCTTTCTTTCTCTCCTTCATGATCGTCTCTCTCCACCTGCTGAGCCTCTTTTAGTCACTTATCACCTCCACCATGACACGTCTTCTCCTCCGTCTCCTCCTCTCCATGTCTACCCGTCTCCTGTGGACACGCTGGTCCACATTAAAGACGTCCACAGAATGTGACAAACTCCCAGCGTTATGTAAAAGCGTCGACCCTCGCTGTGATTTCATGTGGGAGGTGACATGAACACCCAGAATAATTTCACCACCCACTAACACAGCAACAGGTCCAGTGATTTAAAGACAACTGCTTCATTTCGTCTAAAAAAATGAAGAAAATAAGGCGGCCATGTTGGATCAATGACCACCGAAGGATCTCATCTTGATATCAGCCTCCATTTCTGTTCATTCAAAACATCAGAAAGCCCAATTTGTTGACATCAAAATAGCTACAAAGCTAAATTATCAATAATTTAACATTTAAATGACCAAATTATAAAGTTGAGTGGAAGTTTGAGTCACTTAAGGACCAAAATGACAATAATTCATTTGTGTATGGTGAATTTTTGTGTAAAATAGTTTTGTTCTTCATTCAATGGGTAGAAAATCCACAAATATTTGGTAAAACGTTACTCAAGTACTGAGTAAATTAATCAAATTATTAATTACTTAATATTTTAAAAAATACATCACCAAACGGACCAGAATATAAAGTTAGATTGAAATTTTGGTATTTTAAAGAAAGAAATAACATTAATTCATATAAGTAACAAAAAAATAACAAAATCAGGCTAAATTAAATGTTTCTAAATCAGTTTTTGTTTTATAAACTTATGAAATTTTAGCAGAAAATGCAGGTGTGTGTCTGTGTCTGGTGAACGTTTGGTTAAAACATGTTTGTTTTTCATTCAGTGGGAAGAAAATCCATAAATTTAACTCAAATAAGAGTAGCGATACTTAAAAAATACTCCTAAAAGTACACAAAAGTAAATGTAACTGAGTAAATTAAACATCCAGCTCTGGATGTTCTGAATACCAGAGCTAAATGAACCTCTACTTTTATGTGATAATGTTGATCAAAAACAAGCAACGATATAAATCTGTTGCTTTGTTCACATGATCCGCGCCGTGATGGCTTTTTGCTTTTCTCCTCTGGTGGGAAATCTGCTGCTTTACAAAACAAACAACCTACAGGTTTGGACCCGTTTTCAGAAGAAGTCCTGGCATCGCTCTGCAGCGAGCGTCAGCCCACTCCGCCCTCAGAGGAGCCAACATTTCCAGCCTCCTTCTCTCGTGGCAGCGCTCCAGCCTCCGCCCGGCCTGCAAACACTTTCAGTCTTATCTGTCCTCCTCACTTTCCCAGAAAATAAAAACAAAAAATGCCTCGCTGCGCTTCTGCAGCGCGGACCCGGTGCCGTTGACGAGCTTTTTGCTATTTGCATGTCAAGCATCTGCATGGAGAGCTGATGGCTATCATCTCTGGTCACGCATTACGGCAGGCCGTGTTGACATAAAATCAGTGTTACATGATTCCAGATATCTGGAATTAGTTATTTATGACTAGACATGCTAAGATATCTCTAATTAAATTATACTGGTAGGAAGTTGGATGGAGCGTATGGCAAGGCGTTTTAACATAAAGTCAGTTTCGTCTGACTATAATTGCTACTCTTACTTGATAAACTCTCTGCATTCTCGGCTGTCAAACTTTCATTTTGGACCAAAACCATGAATGTTCTTAAAGGTCCGGTTGTGTTGATAAAACCGTTTAAACTTTTAAAATATCAATTAACAGCTGTTTGTTTCAGCGTTCAATAAGTGTTTCTTAAAATTAAATAATACTGAACATCTTTTCACACAGATCAGTCCATCCTGGATTTAATGATCACAGATTTTGTGGTGCTAATTTAAAAATATTTTAGGATATTTGCACTTTGCATGTTTTTCCCAAAATATCTGAGTTTTTTCTAGGAAATTTTCAACTTTGAAATGTTCAAGTTTTTCTTGAAATTTTTCTGCGTTTTTTGGCAGAAATCTATTCCTTTTGCTTTTATGTCAGCCTATAAAAATGTAAGTTGTTATAAAATGTGTTTTTATGTGAGTTGCGGTACCTTTATGCCGTAGCGTTCCCTGACCGAAGCCCTCATGGCCAGAGAGGCCGGAGGAACGCAGCTGATGCAGTCCAGAAGAGGCAGGCAGGGCCAGGCGCCCACCGCGTTCGTTACCTTACAGGTAAACAGCGGGAGGCAACAGCAGGCCAAGCAGCCTGCACACACACACACACACACACACACTGCTGAGTCTCCTCACACATCCCAACAATCCCGCTGGTTTTATGTTGTTCACTCACAGTCTCCGATGTCTTTGTAGCACTCACACAGTCCGGTGCTCCAGGCTCCGGCCTCTTTGACCCGGTTCTGTGGCTGCACACTCACCACATGTCTGGACATGGTGCAGCTGCTCTACCACAGAAATATACATAAAATATAACATTCATGTGAAAAACTTGATGGATTGAAATGATGTCGCGTTATAGTCGGCCTTCTATCACCTGAAGAACATTTCCAGGATTAAAGAACTAATGTCTGAGCGAGATCTAGAGAAACTCATTCATGCCTTCATCTTCAGTCGTATTGATTATTGCAACAGCGTCTTCACAGGTCTGTCCAACAAATCAATCAAACAGCTGCACCTGATCCAGAATGCTGCTGCTCGCGTTCTCACTAAAACCAGGAAGATAGAGACCATAACACCAGTTTTAAAGTCCCTCCACTGGCTCCCTGTAGCTCAAAGAATAGACTTTAAAATACTGTTGTTAGTTTATAAATCACTGAACAGCTTAGCACCACAATACATTAAAGATCTGCTGTTGTTGTATCAACCTTCCAGACCTCTCAGGTCTTCCGGTTCTGGTCTGCTCTGCATCCCCAGAACCAGAACCAAACGAGGAGAAGCAGCTTTCAGCATCTATGCACCACAAATTTGGAACAAACTTCCAGAAAACTGTAAAACAGCTGAAACACTGACTTCCTTTAAATCTCGACTAAAAACTGTTTAGGATTGTATTTGAAATGTAATCAATTACAAATTTAACCTGACTTAATGATGTGTTTTGATTATTGATTCTATGTTGCATTGTGTTTCTGTGTTTGTAATGATGTAAAGCACTTTGAAATGCCTTGCTGCTAAAATGTGCTGTACAAATAAAATTTGATTGATTGATTGATACCAAATGCTATTTATGGTACCTACTCATTGTTTTCCCAGAGCAATCAGTGATCTAAACACCGAGCACAACAGCCACTAAAGGGGCTGAATTATGTAAAATTGGCTTTATTTAACTTTACGTCATGTTTTAATGGTAATCCTTCTTAAAAACAAACCTGGAGTTTTACTCTGATTCTTTCATGCATGTTTTAGAAATCATTTGATGTCCATTCAGCTGTACAAAACGCCTGGTTGTACTTAGCCCCGCCTTCTAGACGCAGCTCCTCCTCAGAGCTTCTGCATTACAGAGATCCTTCAGACTAGCCAGCATCAATTAGCAAACACCTGGTGGAACTGTTTATCAGCTGACCTCACTATGGGAGATACTTCTCAGTGAAACGCTGGGGAAAACATTAAAGGGTTAATAGAGGAGCCATGTTGGGATCACTTCCTGAAGGCGGAGCTTAGGAAAGAGCAGGACCTTCTTAAAGAGACAGAAGCCAGGGGCGTGCTGTGGTGGCGTAGCGGTTAGCGCAACCCGTATTTGGAGGCCTTCAGTCCTCGACGCAGCCGTCGCGGGTTCGACTCCCGGACCCGACGACATTTGCCGCATGTCTTCCGCCCTCTCCTTCCCTGTTTCCTGTCAGCCCACTGTCATATAAGGGACACTAGAGCCCACAAAAATACCCCCTGGAGGGGTTAAAAAAAAAAAACAGACAGAAGCCAAATTTCAAGGTTTTAAATTATGAAGTAAATTTTCTTTAAGTCATATTTGATGTAAATGGCATTTTTATAACAATTGAAGGTAACACATTTTGTTGTAAAATAGCACTATGTGGCTGAAAAACACATAATACTGCCCCTTTAAATAAATTAGACCAAAATTAAACATTTTAGAGTGAATTTTTGTGTATTTTAACTTTCCAAACCTTTTGTGGTGTTTTTAAAGAAACAAATCAGGAATTTGCACCACACATTAACTTGTATTGGTGGTCTTTTCGATAAGACTACATAATGTGAAATGGTTCAATAAAAGGAGAAATTGTACATTTGGCATTATAGCTAAAAAGAAAACAGGAAGTAAGCAGAATATATTTGAATTTGCAAGTTTTATCCAAGTAACCCATTAAGACCAATAAACATTAATTCCAGTTACAGAGAAGTCAAAAGTAGAAAATGTAAATGTTGGATTTTATGCTAATTCTGATTAGTATTTTTTTTCCATCATAAGTTACATTTTAGTTCCGGTTTTTAGCCACAAATCAAAATGAAAGGACAGAAAGAGTCCAAACATGTGGGTCCAGGTCAAACTGGTGTTCTCTCAGAAATGATTCACGTCCCAGTTCTCCAAACAGAAACTGAAAATATAAAACCAACATTTTAATATCTTAAACTTAGACTTACCCGTTTTAAGAGCTGGAATGTCCTGAAATCCAACAGAGAACAGTTTTGTTCTGGTTTATAAACGACTGTTTGTTGTTTCTGTCCTCCGTCTTTCTCTGTGTTTTGGTATAAATATGAAACAGTCAGACGGTAAACACGGCGCCACGTTCCCATAACTGTTAACTAACCATGTGAAATATTCAAGGAACTGCTTACTTCAGAATAGGGAATATTTTAAATAATTAACAGGGAAATTACTATTTTTAGTCACACTGGTCTAGTTTCTAAAGTAAATATCTTAGTACACTTGAAATAAGACAAATGAATTTACAAGTAGCTTTTTAACAAGATATAGGAGTTTGTTTCAAGTAAATACTTCTTTAACTTTATTTATTATTGACTTAAACAAGCTCCAATATTTTTGCTGAAAAGTTGCTTGTAAGTTAATTTTGTCATATTTAAAGTGTAATAAAATATTGCATAAGAAACAAGACAAAAATACTTGGTAAGATTTTGTGTGTTTATAGTTGGAAAACCATCAAAGTATAAGATCTGTCACAACGACATCAACTGAACTCTGAATTACATTTTCACAGTTGTATTTTCACATAAACAACACATCGCAGCCTGGACATATCTGATCTCTCGTTGTTCTTTTAAACGCAAGCGTAGCAGCTATCAGAGGAAAGACGCAGTCAGGGAAATCTCACCCGTATTCAGCTGACCCAAAACATAAGGACTGGAACTGACACAAAGGATTGTGCAGTAGATTTGCAGAGGTGACATCCATGACACAGCAGAGATAAGCATGGTTCACATGTCCTCTCAAATAGAGGCACTGATTACTTAAACCGAACTGTCAAAGGCAGAAAGTAGCAGAAAATAATGCGGACTGATTTTACATGCCATGCGAAAAACAGGGAAACCGTTTTGAAGCAAATATGTCTGATCTGCCTATTTTATAAACAAAACGTTGCTACATAGCTTAGCTATACTCATGAAATGACCCCACTCTCACTAGTGAAGCATAAATTGTTATCTAGAGAATGATAACAGCTGGTTTATCTTCATACAAATCCATTATTTTAGATTGTTAGCATCCTTTTTACTCCTTATAGACAATAACCAGTTAGCTTTAAATCAGCTGTTGAATGGATTTTGTTAGCTAAGTCTAGGTTCTCTGTTAAAGAGTTAAAGTCTTTATTTTAAGCTAATTAATCTTAATTAATGTAAGTGTGGAAAAATTATACACTTATTGGCTAAAGTCTTTATGTCAAGCTAAGCTAATACTTATTGTAACTAATGTATGTGTTGTAAAATGATACATTTGTGGCTAGTAAAAGTCTTTATACTAAGGTAAGCTAACATTTATTGTTTTTACAAATATGATACCACATTTATTAGCTAGCAAAAGTTTTTAAGCTAGGCTAACATTTGCTATTTTACCAAATTCTTTTCAACAAAATGGGAAAAACTTATATCACTTTATTTGGGAATTGTTGAAAATAATTTTGTTTTTCTGGTTCATATGTAATGTCATATATAGAAGCAGACTGATGTAAAAGTGGCGGGAAAAAAATATCAGCTGCTGGAGATATTACTGTTAGCATTATTAGCCACTATAGCTGCAGGGAAATGGCTAGCTTACAAAATGTCATAAAAAATGACAACAAACTGGATGTTGTGTGTTGTGGTTAGTATTGCATCAGATGTTGAGTGAACTTTGTTAGCTTGAACCAGGACTGTTAGGCTAGGCTAAGTTTGTATGCTAAGCTAGGCGAGGCTAATACCATGATGGGTGTTTTCTGATCATTTTTATTTAATTTATCTAAAAACTTGGTGAAGAAACAATATTTTCACTTTGTACAAATAGAAATTGGACAATTCGCTCATTTTTAAATAATATTTCTTTATTTAGCTTACATACATGTTTATATTCAAACTATAGACTAAAAAAGTAAAAGGCACTCATCTTGTCTCTGTAAAATGTTTTTATTAGCAATAATATAAAAATAAAACAGATAAAACAATTAGCAGAGTCAGAATTAAGAATAAATTTGTATTGAAAAGGTAAATTTACACATGTATTATTTAATGAAGTACAAGTATCATAAAAGTATTTACAAAAACGAGCAAAAACAAACTGAAAACAGTTAAAGCATTGAAAAAGTCTTAAAAGGATGTCTTTTTTTCTTTTACAATCATTGCATTTTTGAAAAAACTGTTGTCTACTTTAAGAGAAAATCCTTAATTTGCTCCTACAACTTATAGCTTTTAATACAAATAGATTCAAATAGTTTTAATGTTTTGTTTTCATCGCTCTCACTTCAATCCCCCTCATTTACAGAACCGTTGCTCTGGAACAAGGGAAGTCACAGAAACTTTTCATCTCTTGGGTTTCTGCAAAGTTAGAGAAAAAAAAATTAGACAATATTAAAGAGAGAAAGACAAAACATGTTTGTGCTCCACTTACTATTTTTGTTTGTTTCGCAGCAGAGGCAGAATTTCAGGGCCTGTTTTTTCATGTGATTTGTGGGGATGAGTGGCTTTGGGCATTTCTTTGCTTTGCGAGGATGGACTACATCTGCAACACGCACAATAAAACGAAACCAAAACATAAAATAAAATAAAAAAACAGATGCAACACAATGAAAACTTGCAAAACTGGTCCTAACTCACCTGTGCATCTGCAATCAATTATGTCACGTTTAGTAAATCCAACAGAATGAAACTCATCACAATGAGCTGCAAAAAAAAAAAAAACACATAAAACAATACATGAAATAATTCAGTGCATCTTCAATAAAACAAACAAGAGTTATGAGATGTGCTTTTCCAAATACACAGAACAAAATTTAACATAAATCAGGATTTTTTACCCGTCCTGTCGGAGAAGCAGTGGATCAGGACGACCAGCAGCAGAGCGGCTCCTACAAGCTTAGCCATGTTTTCTGTTTTCGCTCCAAAGTGACTGAAAGTTTCTGCAGAACCGCACCAACTCAGTCTGTTTTATACCAGAACACATCCGGGTCCGTTTGGTCTCTAAGAGCAGTCCTGGCACGTTGGGAGAGGCAGGAGGGGGTCGGGGTGTTAATCTCTAATCTCTGCTTTAAATCATTTATAGCGTATTTACCCTTAGATACAGGAGCAGACTGATGAAAATGTGGTGGGAAAAAACTGATAAGCACATAAAAACAATGTGTTTCATTACTAAATACATATATATAAATAGAATAATACCATTAACTATATACTTAAAAATGATCCGAAAGTTTCTACAGTTGTTAGTCTCTCAGATCGATTCTGGTATGTTGGGAGAGGCAGGAGGAAGTCGGGGCGTTAATCTCTAATCTCTGCTTTGAATCGTTTATAAAATTCAACCAAGATCTAAAAGGAAGCATGTAAATTATTTATCATCTCTGCTGTTAATCATTTGGCCAAAGCGCTGGCAGCTACAAACAGAAACTTGCAGATAGAGGTCACTGTAGTATTTCCAATCTTATGCCGTTCCACAGATTGTGTCGGCTCCACAGCATCACAGATCTTCCACCGTACTTCATGGCTGGTATGATCTTTAGAATTGCCTTTGAACCATAATTAATGGGATATTCACCAACATATATGAAGTTTGAAGATGTTTTTGATGATGGCGCTCCATAAAATGTAATGTTTGTTCTCAAATTGGTGACTGTATGATGTTTTTGTGACTTTTTGTTTTTATGTTTTCATGATTTAAAGCATCTTGAACTGCCTTGTTGCTGAAATCTGCTACACAAATAAACTTTGATTTTCCAGAAAGTCATACTTAGTTTTGTGCAAAGCCCTTCTGCAATTTTTGTTTTGTTTTCTGCTGAAAAGCTCAATATTTATCTAATTTAACTACATCATAAAGCTACGACGGAGTATTAGAGCCAAACTCTGACACTAAGTCAAAACCAGAATGTCAAGATTAAAGTTGAAATAATGTGAAAATAAAGTCATATTACGAGAATAAAGTCTGTATTATAATACAATTGTAATATGAGAATAAAGTCATAACATTACAAGAAAAAAGTCGTACAAGAATAAAGTCTACGACTATTCTCGTCAATCTTTTACTACATTTTTGTAATTTTGTGACTTTATTTTCTTAGCAAATCCTTAACACTCCATCATATCCTGTTAAAATGTTATTGTAGCAGTTAGCTCCATGTTTACCACTAATAATCATGATTATTATATGATTATGGTTTTTATTTCTGACCTCAAAAGGCCATAGTAATAAATTTCTCTATTGGTGAACTTCAGGGATTTTTGTTGTTGCCATTTCTTGGCTTTAAGATTAACACAAGTTTGTCTTAAGGCCATGATTTCCTGTTTTTCCCATTTTGAAGAGTGGTTAAACAAAATTGGTCTGAGTGAAATAAATTTAGAAGATTCTAGAAACACTGAATAATTTAACAAAAGTATAGATTAGATTAAAAATGCTGTTTGTAAAAGGAATCGTTTGGTATTTCAGTAAATGTGTAATTTTTCCCCTCCTACTTAAAGGAAAATATTTTATTTATATATTTTTTTGCATAAGATTATGCAACACCAATTTTTATACATCTTTATTGAAAGTCACATCAGCCATTAAAGAAGCACAAAGTTGATCAAAAAGAGAGAAAACATAAAAAACAGTAACAAATTACCATCTAATTACATAAAACACTTTTACTAAACAAACACTTTAAACCAGCTGCCAGTGTAACATAGTTCTAGTTTAGTAGCTTATTTTAGCTTTTATTGTGCTAACTCTCATACTTATTAGATCTATTTTAAGACTTTAATCTACTTTTACTTAAATTTAGTGATTATTCTTCTGATAATTTATAGCTTGTGCAACTATTTCATTTTAAATGTGCTTTAGAAATAAACTTTAACCTTGAATAGTTGGTAAACTGTTTATTACTTTTACATGCACACATATTTTCCACTGATGTTGTACTTTTACCTTCAGGGAACGTAAAGTAAATGTTTTGAATCACCTAAGCTGGATGTCTCTGCAACAGCTAAGCTAACATTACCAATAATTTCCCACAAACGTTGCATCTTTTGAATCTCTGGGAACCTTAATAATGTTTTAAATGCTGAGAGTCTGCAAAAACTTTCACCAGTTGAACAGAAATAAACCTGAAGTAATTATTATTTTATAGAGGAACGATCCAGAGTCAACCAGCGATCAGGTCTGAAATCTGAACATAGTGATGGACTGAACATTCAGAGACACATAAAGATGGCTGCAAAGTCAGTCTTCTATCACCTGGAGAACATTTCCAGGATTTAAAGACTTTAAAATATTTCTGTTAGTTTATAAATGACCAAATAAATACATTAAAGATCTGCTGCTGTTGTTTCAACCTTCCAGACGTCTCAGGTCTTCTGATTTTATTCCGCTCTGCATCGTCCAGAACCAGAACCAAACATGGAGAAGCAGCATTCAGTTTTTCTGCATCACTGATGCAGAAAAACTCAATCCTGCCGGAACACTGAGTTCCTTTAAATCAAAGCTGAACTCCGTCTGTTCCGAGTTACTTTTGATTAATAATAACTGGAACATCCATTAATTCTAACCTGGGTTTCACCTTTTAATAACTTCTCTTTATTCTGCCACTATAAGGCAAAGTTTCGTTTTTATTTGTTGTTTTTAAACTTTTAACTGCCTTGTTGCTGATATGAGCTAAACTGACTCAACTTGAATGTGTTTGAGAAATGTTTAGCGGCTCGTCTAATTAATCAGTGGCAGACGGGAAGAAAGGTTACAGTTTTACCATCTTTTCCACCAAACTTTGTAAATTGAACTCGTCTCTGGTCAACAAAAGCCTGTTGTTTGCTAAAATGTTTTATAATTTTTTTATAACGTTGATTATAAAAAAACAACAACATCTGACTAATTCACGCCTTGTAATAGTAACAAATTTCTCACCATTTATCTTGTATATTCAGCTGACTTTAAATTTTCTGATCTATTCACACTGTTATGGTTTCACTCCGGCTGCCGCCCTCATTCATACCACTGCTCAGGCACAAACATTGTACTGAAATACAATAAAAATAGTTAAAGCAAAATGGAAAATATAAAAACAAAACAAAGATGTAAAATCAGAGACTTTGATTAGGCCATTCCGTTCTCCCTCGTTTATAACGGCGTTGAAGGAAAACACGAGAAGCTGCAGTACGCTTTCATGGCGTTGGATCCTGCAGAGGAACAAAACAATCGGCAAATTACTTTTCTTTGTACATTTTGATTCATTTTAAAATAAATTCCAGTGAAAACGTCCGCAGGCAGCTGGACTTACTCTGTCTCGGGTTTCCCTTTATCCTGCAGCAGAGGCAAAGCTTCAGCGTCTGCTTTTCCTCCTGGAGATATTTGCCTGTTTGTGGTTGGTGACATTTTTTAACTTTGAGTAAACCTGAAAGAAATGAAAAGGAACAAGGGTTGATAGTTGTTTTGTTAAACTCCTTCTCTAAATGTATCATTTTTCAAAAGAATGTTCCTGCGACCTCTGACCTCTTGAACAACTGCAACTTTACTCAACATCAGTATCAATTATGTAGGAAAAAACTGGTGAAAATGTGTGCATAAATTATGATATTTCAAGCTTTTTAATTGATTTCTTCCTTTTATTTTGATAAAATATCTAATCATTTTGGTTGGGAAATAGTAAATGTATCAGTTTTGATACAAGAAAATTAGAAATCCAGATGAAATTTTAAATAAAAAACATCTTTAAACCATTAATTTAAATAAAAAAAACAGCTTTCAAGTATTTCTTGTGTCAGGATTAATGCTTTTAGATGTATTAACAATGCTATTAAAGTAATTAATTATTAATTTTGATTAATTTTACTCACCATTTTCATTTCCTCCAGAAAGTTTAACCTGCTTTTCTTTACAATCAGTGGGCATCAGTGGGTAGGGACACTTTATTATGCCAGGGGAAATCGCTGCAATGGAAAAAACATTTATATCAACACCTGCTCTGAAATCAACAAACATATAATTATAAACATTTCTTTTGATAAAAAACCATGTTAACTCACTTGAGCATCTGCATCTTCGGATTTCACTGGTTGTAAATCCAGCAGAGTGAAATTCGTCACAATAAGCTGTAAAAACATCAATATGTAGTCAAAGTAAAACGTCTTAAACAATGTTTTTAGTGAGATATAGTAGAAAATTAGCATTGGAAGTTGTTTTTTTTTCTTTCGGACGTACCCGTTTTGTCGGAAAAGCAATTAGTCAGAGCAACGAGCAGCAGGGTTGATGCTATAATCTTAGCCATCGTCGCTCCAAATGGTTTGAATAAATCTGGAAATCCTGACTTTTATAGCAGCAGAGTTTCCTGGTCCGTTTGGCTGCAGAGTCCTGGATAGGTCGCGACACGTCTGATGAACCTTTATTTTGGGAACAGAGTTTATCTCTTCAGTTTGTTTGCTAAATGCGATGAACCTGGAGATAGTGCAAACTCCTGCACAAACATGACTTAGTTCTGATTAACTTCCATCAGTAAACAGGATGAAACGAAGCAAACATGTCCAGCTAATAACATGACATTATCGCCGGGACAAACCTTCACTTTACTGAGCAAAAACAGGAATTTCACCTCGCAGGACGCAGAAATAACAGGTGAGAAACTGAACCTACATGGTGATCAAACCCTAACGTGGCTTTCTTTTAAAACGCAAACACATGATCAGGTTTCTATTTTCAGTTTTTCTCTAAATACATCCATTCCTCCACACCATGAGTCACAAACCTGAGGCCTGTGGGGCAAATCCGGCCCGCCATAGCTTTTCTTTGGCCGTCTAGATTCTGGACTAAACACTAAGTGTGCTTAAATATTATGTTATCAATCAAATTAATGCAGTTTTTATTCATTTACTTCCAAATTACATCAATCAGTCCCCCCAGTTTCTTGGGAATAATCATGGAAATTCACACAAAATCAACAAATCCCCGCACTGCCTTTCACTAATACATAATTGGGAGATTATTGCAGGTTTTTGTCAAAAACCTTCTTACTTGTACTAATCAGCTGCCTCAGCTTTAGTTGATGTCAGATTATAGTCCATGATCTATACAGTGAGTAGTAAAAAAGTCGCATTTACCGTCATAAACAAGCGCTAATATTTCCAAATTAGCACCATCAACACTTTGAATTTCATTGCAAAAAATCACAAACCAATCATAAAACCCTGGAGGGACTGAAAGGATATTCGATATTATTACAGCTGAATAATTGTTTGATATTTTAACAAGTTGTGAATGAGTTTTATCAAAATATTCTGGCACAACCGGCACTTTAAGAACATTTGGCCCAAAACAACAATGATTTCGACAACTAAACTGTGTTATTTTGAACGGATGGTGATGACGTCATGTTTTAATTCGGTTTTCTGTGAAGCTGCGTTGCTACGGCTCTGTTGAGTGGCGCTACCAGATAACAGACAAATTAAAATGACCTTACAATGGAAAATTTTAGGTACAACACAAAGTATTCGTCTCCATAAAGACTCCTGTAATATCTACCTTTCATGATAAATTACCACCATTGTTCACGTTAAACCTGTCCACAACTCTGTTACTGTTCGTTCGCTCACTAACACTGCATCCATATAGTTTCTTTTTTCAGACTCAGCGACCTCAGATGACCTTTCTCAGCTCGGTCTGCAGCTTATTGACAGCATCATCCCACTCAGAGGACCGACTTTAAGTTTGTGGACTTGTTTAGAGGCAGAAACGGCAAAACCAACCAACTTCTGCTTCTACTGACAAAAACATTTACATCCATCCATTATTGGATGAACGTCAGATTAAATGTAGTCTTTTAATGATTTATTTTTAACTGTTGCATGTTCTAAATGTGGAAGAATCAATGGATATACAACAGAAACAGCTTTGAAAAACAACAATTGGATGAGCATGTTTGAATTTATTGTGGCATAATTCTGTTTGGTTGTGGTAGTGAGGTTTCATTTTAGTCAACAAATAAAGACAAATTACTAAATATGGTCTTACAATGTTTGTGTTTTGGTGTCCAAACTTTTTGTCACATGGACCAAAATCATCAAGTCAAAATTATTCACACGCTCAAAAATATATATTTTTAAAAAACTAAATTCATTTTAAAAAATGGATTGTTTATAGTTACTTGACTAACTATAAACTGAACTTGTAATATTTGAATTAAAGTGGTCAGATTGTCTTGAAGGAAAAGGTTGTAAATCCTAAAATGTGTGGTTATTTAAAGGGGCAGTATTATATAAATGTAACCTTTTTGAGCTTTACATCATGCTATTGTGTTCTTACCTCATTGAAAACATACCTGAGGTGCATTTTCTGAGTTTCCGCCTCATAGAGCAGAAACTCCCCCACTCTGCTCCTTCAGACTAGCCAGCAGCAATTAGCAAACACCTGGTGAAACGTACTGTACAAGCTACTTCTCAGTGGAAAACTGATAAAAACATTAAAGGGTTAATAGAGGAGCCATGTTGTGATGACTTCCTGAAGGTGGAGTTTCAGAAAGAGCAGGAGCTTCTTAAAGAGACAGAGACAAAATTTAAAGGTGTTTAACTACAAAGTCAAAGTTCTTTAGTCATATTTGATATTTTTAGCATTTTTATAACAATTGAAGTTAACATAGATACCATTCTGTGCTATAAAATGTAACTCTGGAAAACACAGGCACACAGCACCCATCTCAACCCCACAAGGGCTAAAGTGTTTGGTTGTTTGGTTGGTTGGTTGGTTGGTTGGTTGGTTGGTTGGTTGGTTGGTTGGTTGGTTGGTTGGATGGATGGATGGATGGATGGATGGATGGATGGATGGATGGATGGATGGATGGATGGATGGGACAAAATTGGTGAAGGGGTGAATTGACCATCAACAACAAAACAGTTGTCTTTTCCAGCAGCCATTGTACATCGGAACAAATACAGATAAAACCAACTGTCCGAAAGCGCTGGAGTTTCACTGTGGTTGCTAGGTAACAATCAGGGTTCGACTGAGGCTGCTAGGTAACGACATGGTCTGACTCAGCAAAAGGGACATTTTTGAAACCAAAAAACAAATTGTTACTAACAAACAGCAGGGTGGGTTTTTCTCTGTGCTTAGGATGTTTTTTCAGAAGCAGTAGAAACCCAAATGCAAGAATAAAATTGTGCAAAATATTAATTTTGCATAATTTTTTGAAGTCTTGAACTTGACCCAGAGTTCATCCCTTCCTAGCTCTCTGCTATGTTGCAGCTACTTAGCCTGTCATTAATGCTAATTCTAGCTAGTATAGCACTGATAATGGTGTATAAACAGTTTTCCTGTAAAGTTAAACTGTTTCTCCGCCATTACCACATTTAGCAGCTAGCACATGATTTTGATTGACGGCGCTAAGCCCCTCCTCCTGGCTCTGATTGGTTGCTCTCGGTTGGAAGCGGTTCATTTCTTCAGATGGCAAAAGTAGGTCCGGGAGGGGGTGGAGGAGATTGGCATTTTCACAGATTATTTGTTTCACAATAAACCGTCACAACATGGTGACAGATTTAACAAACATGTAAATATATATATATATTTAAATTTAAATTACATACAGCAGCTTTAATGTTGTATCACAAGAAAATTCTGCTTCTGGGTTCATTTCTAACCTCTGTAATCGGTGTTAACGTCTGAAAATGAGGACTAACAAGACTAACAAGATTAACAAGACTAACAAGACTAACGGACCATTGATCAAGTGACAACAAAGAAATTACTCGGGAAGTTTTTCATGACTAGTCAGCTCATTTGCATCTCTGTAAATGAGCTTGTGGTGTTGCGTAAAGTTCACCAACTTGTTGTGCGGTTGACAGTAGAGTCTGTCATTGGCTGGCCTCTGACTCACTCTGTCATTATAAGGAGGCGTAGCAGCGCAAAATCTCCCTTCCACCGGGTAAACTAGTCTGTAATCACAGCTGTCCTCATCGTGTCGACCGCGCTGTGACGTGATTCACGACTCCACGGGAGGAAATCCCCACGGCAGAGAGAGAAAGAGACGGGAGGCCCCTTTAAATCGACGCGTTTTCTTCCTCCTTGGTAGGGTGCCAAGTACCGTAGAGAGGCAGAGAAAAGACTGAGAGCTCCGAACAACAACAACAACAAGAAGAAGACAGCCACGGCTCTCAGCGGGCACATTTTCACTGATTCAGCTCTAACCCGGGGTGAGCTAAAGCTGCTGTTTGTTTTTATTTAGGACGGATCCGTGGAGAGTTGTTGAGAAAAAAACCAACGGAAATTAAGTGTTTCGACCCACAGATCGACGTGAAAATATGTTGTTTTTATGTTAGCTGTCGGTGTGACGCAGATGAAATAATGTTACACCTGTTAGTAGTAATAATTTCGGTTATTTCTGTTTTAAAACACCGAGTAACTGTCTGCTTTATGACACACACGCTGGTTTAACCGCCCCGGATTTAAACCTAACGGTCGATTCTACTTTCATCAACGGGGTGTTGGGACTTTTCTAGCTGTTATTACCAACATTTTGGTGGCGTTTTATTTTTATTTTTCAGCCTCTACACGTTTCGGTGTCGAGAACCATTGCGGAAGTAGTGAGAGTCTTCTCCTCGACGCCACAGCGACACGCTCGGGTCTGTGCTGACACCTAGCGGCCGAACCGGAGAACCGCAGCATGTACGGAGCTTCAGGAATCCCCGAGCTGATCCCACACAGCGGGCCGCCCCGGCAGCCCGGCCCGGCGGGGCAGTTCAACCCGGGACACCCGCAGGCAGACGGACACGACGGCGGGGCGAACCCCCAGAGGCTCGGACAGAGGGCTCCGAAACTGGGTCAGATCGGCCGGTCCAAAAAAGGTGAGAGAAACTTCAATGTGCTGCTTTATTCTTTTGTTTTCCGGCATTCATGCTGGTTATTTAATTGTAATCACCACCAACATATATATATATATAGTTTTTGCTCAAGTTAAAGTAAAAAGTAGATGTTCAAGAAATTAAAATAAAAAAGTGTTTGTTAAAAAGGCGACCCAAGTACTGAATAACTGATGGAAACATCTTTTTAATATTTAAAAATTACATGAAACTAAGAAATTTCTGTTTGTTTGTTTTTTGTTTGCTTTCTAAAACATCTAGGACAAACTCCTAGACTCAACATTTGAATTTATTGACAGGAATTTACTGTTTTTTCATTTACCATATAGAGTTATGTGGAAATCTTGGCATTTAGTTGATTAAAAATGAAAATAATTACAAAGTAACAAAATCATGCAAAAGAGAATTTTTTCCAAGTCAGTTTCTTTCAATATAAAACATATGGAGCTGTAACAAAAGCTGCAGATGTGAGTTTTTGGTGAAGACAAGCTTGTTGTTTTTGCTTCAGTAGTCAATAACTGCATTTAAAATGCTGCTTTGCTACTTTTTTTTCTGTCTACAACAGTAAAATAATTTCAGTTATTCATGATTCTAATATAATATTTTGTAAGCCTGATTTGTTTTTGTTTTTTTGTTTTTTGGTTCTCTAGTTACAATAGATATAGATACACAATACTCAAAATGGAACATGACTTTTTGACCCTGATCTATATAATCCTATAAAAAGACTAAGCTTGTAGCTAAAAGGAACATAAAAATATGGTAGGTAATATTCTCTCTTTTGACAGGCCCACAGCATCAACAATCCTCTGTCATTCTTTGTAGTTGCCATAAAAGGGCTTCCCCACAGATTTATTCCTTTTTTATGCCACCTGGATTGTTTTGGTACTGGGAAAGAAAATGAAGGCATCTGCATAAAAAAACACAACATTCAGCAGAAAATGCGTAATAAGAATAAGATTAAAACTCCTGAGTTGCTGTGGAACCAGCAGGTTTTTTTAATCGCTGTGTTTCATCTGACTCTGCAACAGAGATGTTTCTATTTCTGAACTCACCTCATGCAAATGTGGTGAACTGAATGACGGATACAGCTTTCCATTGAAACCTCCCAGGAAAAAAAGCACAAATCCAAACTGGAAACCAGCCCATTTTTTGTTTCCAAGCGTCATACTGACCAAACTTGTCAAGTTCAAGAACAAGAAATTATGAAAAATTCATGTTTTGTATGTTTTTGTACTTCCATTTGGGTCTCAACTGCTTCTAAAAACCACGCCACGTGCTTAAAACCTTTTTTGGTAACAAGTTCATGTTTTTTGGTGTCTGGAAAATAAGCTGTTTTAACCTGTTAAGTTAAAAATTAACTGGCACTACACCGTTACCTAGCAACCCCCAGCCAAGCCCAGCCCGTTGCCTAGCAACCCAGGCGGAACTCCAGGATGTTTAGTCAGCTGGTTTTAAAGCTGTATGGATCATAAAATAAAAAACGGAGCACAACCCAGAGGAGTCTGCAACATACTGAGGCGTACTGCACAGTTCAGCCAGAAGGTGGCGTCGATTAGAGGCGAAACAAACCAGTTATGTACACATTTATAACGTCTCCACTGCTGATAGTGTAGAGTGTTGTGTCCTGTTTCATAGTGTTTCTGTCTGTTGGCTAGTTATTTCTTTAACTGTATTTGTTTTTGTGCTTAGTTGTTTTAGGACAAAAGATGAAATGTAGTTGTGCTAATTCCTCCTTATTTACACTGGCATAAATTGTGGTAATGTTGATTAATCTGCACTGTCCTAATCAAATAAATGTAATTAAATTACAGCTAAAATGACGAGGCTCAAAGTAGGCAGAACTGCAGAGGCTAAAATCTCATTAGATTTGAAGTAGATATTTGCCAACACCATCAACACATAGCGTCAAACCCAGATTGTGTCTTCTTGGAGTCAAGCTAATAGCTAGTAAGCTAGTCTCTGAAGCTAACACAAGTAGCTTCGCTCAGTTAAAATGTCTTGCTCTTTTTCCACAGTGGATCTGGACGACGAAGACCTGGACGACCTCATGAACAACAACGGCCAGTGCCCCGTCTCCCTGTCGCCCATCTCCTAGCTTCATCTCTGAGAAGTGCCAGAAACCCGTTCCAGTCAGCGCTCCTGGTCCAAAGTGTCCTCTGGAGCTGCTGATGGCTCCAACCCGGCTCTTTTAGCGCCGCCTGAACGGAGCCCTGCTTGTACATAGTGTCTATTTAACTTCGCTCAGACTGTGAATAAATGAATCTCTGTACCTCGAAGGATTTCTTTCAAAGCTTCTTTTCTGAAAAGGGCTACTGCTGATCGGCCGGACGTGTCCGACGGAGGTTACCGATTCTCTGCTGGTTTGTTGTGTGAAGGAACACGAGCCTGTTGGGGTGAAAATTTTAGCTTTTGGTTGTGCAACGACTCGCACAGATCCAAACGGAGTAGCTACGAGCGCTCGCTGCTTAAACCAGAAGAAAACGACTACTGCAAATTATTTATTGTTCAAAGAAATCTATATTTTTAGTTGTTGTGGCTTCTACTTGTTTTTTACTTTGTCATCTAAAAGTGAGATTTAAGACGTGCACTTTGTGGGAATGCCTGTCATGTGCTGTGACACGTCGCAGAAACCTATGCATGAGGTCTGTGATTAAAGGGCTAGATTGTAGTTTTCATAAATCAAAACACTGTTTTTTCTTTTTTTTGTTTTGTTTTTTGCAGGCAAACGGCAAAATTTTGATGCACTTTTTCTTGTCCTTTATGATTATAAATCAGATTTATATCTAAATATATTCTGATCCGCATGCGTTGATGTTTATGATTCGTTTTCGTCTCGGCGTCTTTCCAAGCCAGATGTGATTGCAGTATGAGTTCATAAAAACGGGCAGCTCTGATTGGCTGTCGCTGCTGAGACAATCTAACTGATGTTTTGGGGATTTTGTGAAGATTGCAGTGGAATTAGACTTAATGGGCCTTTTAAAGGCTCACAGTTGAGGTCATAGTTCACTGGTGGAGGATGTTTTTCACATTTCTGAGCTCAGTCTTTGACTCTGAGGCTGGGGTTGTTTGCCTTTTGCATGAAAGTGATCAACTTTTCATGATGCATCTCTGGAAATAAATAAAAGTATAAATTCTAATAAAGTCTGTTTTTGTCTTTAATTTAGGTTTGCACAAACAGCTTTAAAATAACCCCAGATTATTTTATTACAAATGTAATCCACAAGATTTGGATTATTTTAGTTATTTATGGTAATCTCCCAAATAGTTTCTGAGCTTTCTCAAATTTTCAAATTGAAATTTCCTTGTTTTTACTAAAGAAAATTCTAAGATTGATCTCAGAAATTTCAGATTTTTTTTTCCAAGGAAATTTTAGACTTTTCTGAGAAAATTTCTGAGCTTGAGAAGTAAAAGATTTGCAAGAAAAAAACAAAACATTTTGAGATTATACTCAGAAATTTGAGAAAAAAAGGACCTGTAAGTTACAAACGTAAAACAAAAATGTTACCTATGAAACTCAGAAATTTCCAACATTGTTTCATGCATTTTTTGTTTTACTTCTCAAGCTCAGATGTTTCCAGGTCTTTTTTTTCTAAAACATTTCTGTGATTAATCTAAAAAATATTTTTTTTCTAATAGATTTTCTACTTTTCAAGCAGAAATTTTTGCTTTTTTTCTAGAAACTTTCTGACAAGTCTCAAAATATTGGTTTTATCTAGTAAACGTTTGACATTTCAAGTTTTTTCTAAAAGATTCTGAATTTTGAAATTGCTTGAAATCCTTTGACTTTTCAAGCTCAAACATTTTCATGTTTTTTTAATTAAAGTTTCTGATATTAATCTCAAAATTTGACGTTTTTGGCAGAAATGTGCTCCTTTTTTATTTACACCGACCGTAATACACTGTTGTAAATTTAAACATTGAAAATGTTTGCGAGGTGTTTTTAGCAACATTTGCTGTATTTTCTTGCAGTTTCTCTCAAAGGTTTTCCAAATCTCCAAAAATGCACTTATCATTGTTTAATGTTAACATTTGTTTGATTTAACGTAGGTCTGAGAAAAAATTCCAAACAAATCTGTAAAAAGGATTTCACAACACTGTAGGTAACAATTTGCAAACATCCCACACTTAATATCTGCAGTGTTTTTATTTATCTATATATTGGCATGTTAAAAATACTTTTTTCATACATTTTCTATGTTTCCATTATTCTGTAGTTACAGCTCAGAGTATAACAGTGTAAAATCTACATACTAGAGATCCTTTAAATCTACAAAAATAAATAGGAGTATAATCAGGGTAAAAAAAAAAATTGTGTTTATCTGAGCAGAGTTTCTAGCCGGCTGATTTGAAGAGTAATGGATGTCGTTTGGTGTACGATGAGGCCAGTGTGAGAAGTCACACCATGCTCACTTTAACGTCTATTTTAGTACACTGATATAATAAAACGTCACATGGACTGAGCTGCAACCTGCACACCATGGAGGAACTGATTACTTTCAATTACAAGACATGTGCTAATTACTGTTAGCGCTGACATACGGCTGCAAATGTTGGCTTTAGTCCATAATATTAGGCTGCAACACAAAGTCTTGTGGATTTAATAGGGGGATCCAATTATAATATGTCTGAGAAGACCAATGGTAAACAATTGTGGAATGTGAGGACGGAGTATGAAACATCTTTGATGAAACAATTCAGAGCAGTGTGTGACAATTAAATGCTCATTAAAGCCCAACAAGGAGTGTCACTGTTTCACATCTTCGGTTCTGCTTCGTTGACGCTGCAACAATTGTTTTTTTGTTTGTTTTGTTTTATTTAACCCAGCAGTTCCAGCCAGCAGGGGGCGCTCTCAGACATATTCCTTGTTGCTGCTCGTAGGGCTGGAGCGAGAGCCGGGCATATTTGGGTACCTGGATACCTGCTTCTTCCTGGGACAGGAGGCGGCCAGCATGGCGCCGCCCAGAACGTCGAGGAGGGCGCCGCCCCAAGCGATGAAGATGGCCACTCCAAATTCAAACCTGGGAAGACAAAGGTTACATTAAAACTAAAATAATCAGTTTTTAGTTTTTCTGTTGTGTTTTTATTTCTTTTAAAGGGAACCTATATTAGAAAAATTCACATTTTTGTTATAGGTTCAATTTTGTCCTCTATCTCTTTTAGCCTACTTTTTAATCTGCTTACACGCACACGCTGCAGCTTACAAGACCATGTTTATGTGTGTCTGCCGGCAGTCATACATAAACAGACTGAAACTGATTAGACAAGCCTGGGAGGGCTCAGATTGAAGAAAAGAATAAAAAACTAAACGCTACAATCTTTGCCTCAGTTGGTTCCTTCCATAACGTGAGCTCAGTGTGGCCCAGCGCTGGACGGTGAATGTAACTCTGCATATGTTCCATTTGTATGACCTGTATGGCTTGTAACATTTGATCATCTTTCAGCATTAAAGCCTGTTTTTATATGTAACCAAATCTCATTATTTCTCAAGGTAATTTACACTTAGGGGTTCTGGTCGGGTCCTGAAACTGGTTAACGGACCTGGTGGAGCACAGAGACGAAAATGAATTAACTCCAACATTTTCTCTGTTTTTATATTTACATTTGGGTCACAACTGCTTAAAGAAAAACACCCAGTCAATTTCTGGCAACTAGTTAATGTTTTATGGTGTCTGGAAAATGAGCCATTTCAAAAACCTTCCAATTGTAAAGTCATATAGTGGCGTTACCTAGCAACCTAAACCAAACCCAGCCCGTTACCTAGCAACCTAAGTCATACTTAGCCTGTTACCTAGCAACCTAAGCCAAAATCCAGACGATTACCTATCAACCTAAGTCAAACCAGCCTGTTACCTAGCAACCCAAGCTGAGTTCCAGCCGTACGTTTTTCAAAGACGTACGGTTGTATAATTACGCATCTGTATGGAGCCATTTTCATATGTTGGTGTAAATGATGAGTTGGGGGACGTGGTCAGCAGCAGCTAATGTGGATTTAAAGTGACAAGACGCCCTAAAACAGAACTGAGCAAATCAAGCTAACAACTCCAAATTAAGCTAACACCATCAACGTAAAGATAACAAGCTAGTATTCACTTTTAGTGTCTAACATTCACTCTGAAGCTAACACAAATAGCCCCATGAGCATATTTTCCAATATGGAAAGGTTTGAAATACCTTTTTATAATCATTTAAGTTAACTGGTCATGATACTTTTGAGCTTAAACAGAAAGTATAGCTCTGGTGTGCAGAGTTTAGCTACATGCCTGTAGTGTAGTAGAGAAAATGCTGACAATGGAAGCAATTTAGTTTTTTGAAACACCAGAACAAAACTCAAATTGAGTTACCATTTGTCTTCATTCTTGATTAGCATTTCTCAAATTAAGTTATTCCACAAAATCCACAAAACTAGGACTTGGCCAAAAAATAACAACAGTGATATGTAAAATGTTGCAATAACTAATTAAAGTAACAAACACAAAGGATTGATTTTACAATCACACAAAATACAGTGAAATATTTAGCTTTTCTTACTTGGTGTTGACCGGAGTGTAGGGGTTGTAGAAAGCTCTGATGACGTTGTGAGCAAACCAAGAACACGCCACAATGGCACACAGGCCTGCAGAGAGAGAGAGTCAACAGGAAAGATCAACCATTTCATTAACACATCAAAATTCAACAGGACAGAAACCATTTTTATCCCTTTTAACAGCAGCCCCCGCTGACTCCAGCACAATTGGCTGTCAGTGAAGTCTTCAAAGCCCTTTGGACGTCAGATGTTAGAATCAGAGCCAGCAGCGCAGAGTTCATTCAGTAATGAATGAGCTCAGAGGGCAAATGAGTGGGAAGAAAGAGCTTTGGACTTGGGATTAAACGTTCCCCAAGGTTCACTTATGGGCAGCAGCAGAACAGAGTACGTCTTTGATTCACACCAGTCCGGTTTAGACCGCTCCAGTACGTTTGCATAGGAAGTTTGAAATGTTTGGGGAGGTGTGAACGTGCAATCAAACTCTGATGCAGGCCAAACAACTGAACTCGGGTTCGTCTACAAACCTTCGGCGAACCTTTGGTACGGTTTGAATGTTTAACCCTTTCATGCATAGTGGTCACTACAGTGGACAGCTATCTAAAAGCCATTTTCTTGTGTTTCCTGTGGATTTTTATGTTATAAATGCACACAGACCACTGAAGTGGACACTAATGCATCATAAAATATACCATCAACTACTGGCCATCAGCTGCAAATGGAAGAAATTATTTTTGTTAAATACAATATGGCCGACAGACAAAAAAGCATGAGAACCGACCCGGTCCCTCCTTCTACTGTAGACGACTCTTGCAAGTAAAAAAACATATTGTGACATCAGATAACCCCTAAGGAACAATACTACTGATGTATTTTTCAAATAACAACTTTGTATTTGGACAAAATTACAATTGATCACATAAAAATAAAAAATAAAAAAAAATTATTTTTACAAAAAAAATTTCCTACCTTTTTTATGCCTTAAGAAAAAAATTTTAAAAAATGGAAAAAAAATTCTGACACAAAGGATCATAATTCATGCATCAGAGGGATATGTGAATGCCAAGCGGACTGGAAACCACTCCAGAAGCAGGAAGTGAACAACGGTGCAGGGCTTGCTGGGTAAATAAAGTGACCCAGAATGCCAAAACAAACAAGCTAATGTTGCGCTAGCATGAGAAATGACTTGTGGCCTTTTACCAAAAACAAAAGAGAAATCCTACTACTGCTAAAATCTGACGCCACTCCATTTTTGTTCACATTTCATAAAGAATGAAGTTGACCAGCAACCCTCCCGACCCCACAAGGGTGTAGAAAAAATGGATGGATGGAAAGAATGAAGTTGCTCTCAGTGTCTTCTTCAGAGGTTTTCATGTCATTTGCTTTAGTGTTTCTTAGTGCAGCGCCACCACAGGTGAGGAGGGGAAGAGATTTTTCAAAGCCATCCATCCATCCATCCATCCATCTTCTTCCGCTTATCCGAGGTCGGGTCGCGGGGGTAGCAGCTTCAGAATGGAGGCCCAGACTTCCCTCTCCCCGGCCACTTCTTCTAGCTCCTCCGGGGGAATCCCGAGGCGTTCCCAGGCCAGCCGAGAGACATAGTCCCTCCAGCGTGTCCTGGGTCTTCCCCGGGGCCTCCTCCCGGTGGGACGTGCCCGGAACACCTCACCAGGGAGGCGTCCAGGAGGCATCCTGACCAGATGCCCAAGCCACCTCAACTGGCTCCTCTCGATGTGAAGGAGCAGCGGCTCTACTCTGAGTCCCTCCCGGATGACTGAGCTTCTCACCCTATCTCTAAGGGAGAGCCCAGCCACCCTACGGAGAAAACCCATTTCGGCCGCTTGTATCCGCGATCTCGTTCTTTCGGTCATGACCCAAAGCTCATGACCATAGATGAGGGTGGGAACGTAGATCGACCGGTAAATCGAGAGCTTCGCTTTTTGGCTCAGCTCTCTCTTCACCACGACGGACCGGTACAGCGCCCGCTTGACAGCAGACGCTGCGCCAATCCGCCTGTCGATCTCCCGCTCCCTTCTTCCCCCATTCGTGAACAAGATCCCGAGATACTTAAACTCCTCCACTTGGGGCAGGACACCCCCCCTGACCCGGAGAAGGCACTCTACCCTTTTCCGGCTCAAGACCATGGCCTCGGATTTGGAGGCACTGATCCCCATCCCGGCCGCTTCACACTCGGCTGCGAACCGATCCAGCGAGAGCTGCAGATCACGATCTGATGAAGCCAAAAGGACCACATCGTCTGCGAAAAGCAGAGATGAGATCCCAAGGCCACCAAATCGGATCCCCTCAACACCTTGGCTGCGCCTAGAAATTCTGTCCATGAAAGTGATGAACAGAATCGGTGACAAAGGGCAGCCCTGGCGGAGTCCAACTCTCACCGGAAACGAGCCCGACTTACTGCCGGCAATGCGGACCAGACTCTGACACCGGTCATACAGGGACCTGACAGCCCGTATCAAAGGGCCCGGTACCCCATACTCCCGGAGAACCCCCCACAGGGCTCCCCGAGGGACACGGTCGAACGCCTTCTCCAAGTCCACAAAACACATGTAGACTGGTTGGGCGAACTCCCATGCACCCTCCAGGACCCTGCTGAGGGTGTAGAGCTGGTCCAGTGTTCCACGACCAGGACGAAAACCACACTGCTCTTCCTGAATCCGAGGTTCGACTATCCGACGGACCCTCCTCTCCAGGACCCCTGAATAGACCTTGCCAGGGAGGCTTAAGAGTGTGACCCCTCTATAATTGGAGCACACCCTCCGGTCCCCCTTTTTGAACAGGGGGACCACCACCCCAGTCTGCCAATCCAGGGGAACTGCCCCCGATGTCCATGCGATATTGCAGAGTCGCGTCAACCAACACAACCCTACAACATCCAGAGCCTTAAGGAACTCCGGGCGGATCTCATCCACCCCCGGGGCCTTGCCACCGAGGAGCTTTTTAACCACCTCGGCGACCTCGTCCCCAGAGATTGGAGAGCCCAACCCAGAGTCCCCAGGCTCCGCTTCCTCAGTGGAAGGCATGTTGGTGGGATTGAGGAGGATTTTTCAAAGCGTTTGTTTCAATTGACACAACAGAGAGTGAAAAAGAGCTGCACCAGCAGAAAATGTAACAAGTGTAATGCTGATTCTCCAATTCAGCCAAGTGCAGCTAGGAAAAAACAACTGATACAACTGATTCTTTTACAAAGAAATGTATGAAAATGTACAGAATGTTGGGAATGCAGGTTTACATCTTAAATTAGTCCTATTGTTTAGCTCAAACTAACATCAACAGTTTGGAGCGTTTTCGTCCTCACCTCCTATAAGCAGAATAATTCCTCCTATCATGGCAATGCGAGACTTGCGTAGTTTGTCACTTCCTCCACAGGTGGTGCACTTCATTCCCATGCAGGCCACGCCCAGACCCGCCACGGACACGATGATGCCGACTATCATCAAGGCGCGGGTCGTCTGCAGCGAACCTGGAGAAGGAAACGAAGCAAAGATGGTGAGGCAGCTGGATATTCCCACAATAAAGGAACATGACATTTTACGGCATTTACAAATAAAACAAGAAAAGGGAGAAGTAAATTTATTTTAAAAAACCTCAGGAAATATTTGATTTGATTAATCTCAGAAGTTTTTGAGAAGAAAATTGGAAATTTCTGAGTTTCAAAATGTGAACATTTGGACTTTTGAAACTCAGAACATTTTCCTTTTTCCTCCCAAATTTTCCAAAACTTTTTCTAGAAATGTTTTTAAATGGAAAAGTCCACAATTTGCTAAGAAAAACTCTGAATATTTAATATTATGTTGAGTTTCAAAAGTCAAACAATTTTCAACTGAGAAATTTCAAAGTTTTTCTAGAAAATCTCTGACATTGAGAAGTCAAACATTTTCTATGTAAATGTAGAATTTTCCAGAAATCAGAAATTTCAAAAATCTGAAAATGTTTGGCTTTTGAAATTCAGACATTTCTACATTTTTTTCTACAAAGCTTAGGACAAACTCTGTCAATACCCTCAACATTTGAATTTTTGACAGAAATGTACTCACTTTTTTTTTCTTTCTACCAAAATACACCATTATAAATATGCAACTCCAGCTCAGGAAGGTTAGAAAATATCAGAAAAACACAAAAGTGGAAGAAGAAACATAAAAAATAGGGACTGAGGCTTTGTCTGAGTGACTAGAGGTTGTAAATTAACTTCCTGTTACTGGCAGGGAAGCCATGGGAGACTCATGAATACGCCAACAGTGAGAAACAACACAATTTTCTTCACTTGAACTGAATCCAAGCGGTAAAACCTTTCGTCAGCCTGTAAACCTTTCACAGGATGAGGCCCCTCTTTGTCCAGATCCTGCCTCTGTCCACCTAGAACCAGTCTGTGCCAGCCGAGGCCATCCCTGCCCTCCCCAAACAGACCAAACCGCCCAGCAGGGAGCGAGGGAGACTTGATATGACATGTAAATCAGAGGGAAATGGGAAACAATACGCAGGATTATGCATCTTACTTCTGATATAATCACATTCTTGTTTCTAAATTGACCGTCAAAGTCAAGGAGAAATCCACCGAGAAACTTTCACTTGTCAGGACTACAAAAGTTAGGAAAGGGCCGTTTTCTGAACAACTGTAGATTCCTGTTATCAGTTAAAACTTGAATGTTTCACCACTTTGCAAAGGTCTAAGCTTTTCCCCTGACTGGATTATTAAAAAATAATCCAGAAATCACAAAGTTTCCAGGGTCGAAAGTGGAAACTTCTCCCATAAATGCTTAAATTTCAACACAAACCATCGATCCAACCTTTTTATATTTGTTTATTGAGACTGACAATAGAAAAATAATTGATTTTAATGATTTCAGGGCAGATCAATTAAAAGATTTTACTTTAAGATTTAAAGAGATGCCATTTTGTGTTTTCCAAGCAAATAATGCTATTCCATAGCACAATCAGGTAACTGCTACTCTGAGTTAGGGTTGGACAATAAATCAGTAACAATATTTATCGCGATAAACGCTTGATCAATATCAGTACTTAATAGATTTCTCAACAATTTCACTGAACTCTGATCCAGAGCCACACAGCTAATCTTGGCTGGTGGAATAAACTAGCTGACTCACTCCTTGGTTACCTAGCAACTCATTCATTCTTTGGTTACCTAGCAACAACCTGCTGAGTAACTGCCACCGCAGCAGTTTAAGGCTTCACCTCATAACTGTTTAAAGATTTTAAAAAAACAACGACGTGGAGTGAAAACTGTGGATAAAACAGGAAAGATCACGCCGCCAGTCTGGCAGAATTTCAGATTAATCAATATTTATCAATATCGACTGATATAAAACATTGTAATATCGGGATTTTTCACCATTTTCTGACAGCTTATTATGAGACAAATAATCTGTGAAAAGATCAACAACTTACAGTTACAGAAAAACTGTTTATCCATTATGGTAACTAGACTGAGCATTCACAACAGGCTAAGCTAGCTGCAGCGTACCAGACACCAGATTGTGATTGGTAGCTCTAAAGCCCGCCTCCTGGCTCTGATTGGTTATTTCTAGTTAGCGCTAGGAGAAGCTACATTTTTTTCACAGATTATCTGCATCAAAATGCTCAGTCATTTTGTGACTGAGCGTTTTGTCAGTCACAAAATGCTGACAGTTTCAAACAATATGTAAAATATAAAAGTTAAGTAGCTTTAAGGGTTGTAGAAATATCAGTATTTCTTTCTGAAGACGGATTATACGAGCCGCACTCGGCTTGTGACAACGGCTTGTTGACAAAAGGGTGAAACTCAGAAGTTTGTGTTGAATGTAACACAACCAGACTTCCTGTCACCGCCCGTCCTGAGAATCACACGGACCGTGTGCTGAGGGGTCAGAGGTACGAGACGTAGAGAAAGAGAAAACAACACATTGTGCACTGCAAAAACACAAAATCGTACCAAGTGTTTTAAAGTGCAAACATCTTAGTACTCGGGAAATAAGACAAAACTAACTTACAAGCAACTTTTCAGTAGGAAATAGGAGCTTGTTTTAAGTAAATAATCCCTAAATATTGATTTTAAAAAGTACTTGTTCCATTGGCAGATTATTTTGCTTATAAAAATACATTTTTTCATGTTATAAGTAAAATAATCTGCCGATGTTGAATCCTTAATCAACATTAAGGAATCAAAGAAATTACTCAACTAAGAGTAAAAAAAGTATTTGGTTAAAAGTCTACTCCGGTACTGAGTAACTGATCAAATTATCAATCATTTAATATGTAAATTTTACATCAACCGGTGGACCAAAATATGGAGTTAAGTGGAAATGTTGGTATTTTAAGAACTGGAATGACAATAATTCATAAGTAACAAAAAAATAACAAAATCAGGCAAAATAATTTTTTTCCAAATCAGTTTCTTTCAATAAAAACCTTATGAAACTTTAACTGCAGGTGTGTGTCTGTGTCTGGTGAATTCTTGGTTAAAACATGTTTGTTCTTCACTCAGTGGGTAGAAAATCCAGAAATTTTACTCAAGCGAGAGTAGAAAGTAGAAATACTTGATAAAATTATTCGAGTAACAGTAAAAAGTACTGTGTCGTAAAAATGCTCCTAAAAACAAATAAAAAATAATAATAAAAAAAAAGTTACTCAAGTAATTGAGTACCAACTCTGGTTATTTACATGAATTATTTTGATTTTGGCCTCATATTTTAGCTCAGTTAAATATTAAATGTGTGCAGCATTTCTACCAAACACTTTTTTTTCCCTCTTATTGAGTCATTTCTCCTCTTTTACGTGAATAAAACCGTGTCAAAGTGTCGCTAATTTCGCGCGTGTTTTCGTCTCGTCTTACTGTCGAGCTGCAGGATGGAGTCGTATATTTTGCACTGCAGCTGTCCGGTGCTCTGGAAGGCGCAGGACATCCACAGCCCCTGGTACATGGCCACGGCCGTGATGATGTTGTCCCCGATGTAGGCGGACATCTTCCACTGAGGCAGGACGGTCCCCACGATCAGCCCCACGATGCCCACCAGAGACAGGAAGAAGCCCAGCAGCTGGATCCCGGAGTTCGCCATGATTCAGTCAAACGAAGTTCTGTCCGTAAAGGTTAAAAATATCAAACTTCCGCAGCTCCGTTAGGTTCAATAAGGGGGATAAAACCTGCATGCAGCGCAGATGGAGGTGAGGGACGGAGGGTGGGAACCACGGAGGGGGTGATGGTGGTGTGGGAGTGGGAGTGATGCTTCCCACTTCTGTCCTGCGTGTCAAACCGCAGGAATTATTTAGGAAAATAATAATAAAAAGTTTACAGTTTGGTTCAACTTGTATCAGATTTAAACAGAAGATAGAAACAAACATTCAGGAGTTACAACATATAAAGGAGATGGAAAAAATATGAGACATTTTCTAGAAAACAACAACAAAAAAAACGTAGAATAAAGTAAAAATAAAAAAAGTGATTTTTTAACTCAGAAATATGGAGACTGACATAAAAAATTTTTCTAAATAAATACATCAAATTCTACGGAAGAGGATTAGGACCACCAAAAATAATAATAAAAAAAGAGTTCTGACTTTAAAGTCAGAATTCTGAGATTAAAGTCAGAACTCTTTTTTTTTTTTCGGTGGCCCTAATCCTCTTCCGTAAAAATCAAAAATTTTGAGATCGACCTAAACATTTTCTAGAAAAAAAAAAGAAGAAAATTTCTGGTTAAAAAGTTGAAAAATTGCTTAAGAAAATAAAACGATAACGATGGACATTGAACTCTGAATGAACATTTGAAATTAATCTAAATTTGTTTTTGAAATAACACGGAAATTTTTCTAAAGAGAAAATTTTTGACTTATGGAATCAGAAAATGTCCAAAAGTCGAAAATGTTTAACTTTTGAAGCTCAGGAACTGTTTTTTTATAGACAATCTCAAAATGTCATTTTAAACAAATATATTTTTAGCATGTTTTCAAACTATAAAATTTCCAAGTTTTTCCTAGAAATTTTTTTATATTAATCTAAAAATTTCCTTTTTTTCTCTCTAGTAAAATTGTGACTTTTCAAGATCAGAAGAATCTCATTTCTAGATTAATCCTAGAAAACCTGAATTTTTCTAGATAAAAACTCAGAACGGGTGACGGCCGGACTCATGGGATGCAACTTAACACATTTCAAAGTTTGTTTTTTTTTCCCCCCCAAGAAGATTTCTGAAATTAATCTAAACATTTTTGAGTTTTATCTTCTCAACCTCAGAAATTTCTACATTTTTCTAGAAAATTTCTGAGATTCATCTTACAAATTTGCAAGAAAAACCTCCAAAATGTTGAGATTAATCTTGTAAATTTTCTAGAAAATCTTCAGTTTAAAAAGTCAAAAACCTGAAGCAAGATAAGTTTAGTCTGATTTAAATTCAGACAGCGAGCAAAAAGGGTGTATGTGTCTTTTTACTAGATGGATAAAAATATCTGCTTTCAACTGTAATTTTTTTGTTTTTACTTTTTTGGCCCTAATTGTCTTCCATAGGTGTCACAAAGGCTTATTTAGCTGTTTATAGTTAAAAAATGGTTTAAATGCAGTCTAAAAAAGGTCATACTCGGGTTAATGATGATATTTTGATTGATTAATCTCAAAGCTCGGTTCCTGCATATCAAACTCCTCTCTGTCTTGCTCTGATCCTTCAGTTTCTCACATTCTTGTGTTTCCAGCCTCTCCTGTCACTATAACTCTCCTCCATTCAGCTGCTGAAGCAACGATTACCCCATTGTTGCAGCGAGGAATTAATCTGCTTCTCATTGAAACAAACGATAAAGATTTCTACATTTTTTTGTATATTTGGATTAGAGAAAATAAGGAAAATTTGTAGATAAAAAAATCTAGAGGAGCAGGAGGATCCCAGTCCTTCCAGTGCTGTTACTACTGGAAACCTGATTTATATGACATCCTAATCCAAAGAAAAACTCCCCACACCACCCATTTCCAGTCATCTCTACCCTTTTCCCACTTCTTTAAAGCGTAAACACACATTCATCTTGGTGGTTTCGCCGTCGCACAATGCTCAGAAGGAGCCAAAGAAGAAAAAAACGTCTAAATCAGCCTTGACAGCATTCCTCCAGGGGCTCTGCCTCCTCTTTCTGAGGCCTCCTGTGGGGCTGAGCTGAGCAGTACAGTACAAAGTCAACGGCTGAAGTGCTTTAAGTGGAAGTCACTGAGGCATCAGCGATAAAACACTTTTCTCCTGAAAAGGCTCTGTGGGGTGTGAATGAGGGCGGCGGCGCTTGTCCTCTTCTTGGTCTTGTGGCTTCATTCTTCTGGTCTGCAGGATGGAACGCAAGAAAAACAAGACTCAAAAATAAATGCTAGCAGAAATAAAATGCAACTAACCCCTAAATATATATATATATATATAGATATATACAGTATATACTGTATATATCTATAGCTGATAACTTGTATATACTGTATATATATATATATTGCTGATAACTTGTCTAAATAGATTATTTAGGGTTCTATATCTGTGTTTGTGTGAATTTTGCTGAGCTGCAGTGTTGTTGCCATAACAACCAACAGTTTAAAAAAAATTTTTATGAAGAAAAGTCAGAGTGGTCCAAGAAGTCAATAAATATAGCAACAAAGTGCCTCTATCTTCCTGACCACGCCCCTCCCCCCATCTAATTTCCATTCGTAGCCACGCCCCTCCATTGCTCTTGGCTCCGCCCACTTAGGCATTTTGCAGAATTTGTCAAAAGTCTTATGGTTTCATAGTTTTCACTTACACTGTAGAGGTGATCTATTATTCTTCCCAGAACAGGTTAAAAATATATCTGTGGTCTATTCAAAACATTTTAAATACATTTATTAAACAAAATTCTTTCAGTTCTGCCTGTTTTGAGCTTCTTTCAAAATGAGCTTCTTTAACAACCTCAAGCTGCTGCTGACCACAACCCCATCTCAACGTTTACACTCACACATGAAAATGGCTGCAAACAGATATGCAATTGTAGAACCGTACATCTTTGAAAAGCAGAATTGGAGACTCCTGCACAACCAGCAAGAAAACAGTAAGTGGTGTCTGGATGGTAAGTCAACAACAAACCGCTTGTCTTTTCCAGCAGCCAATCCAAATGTGCTCGAGTTCAGCTGGGGTTGCTAGGAAACGGGCTTGGCTCGTGGAATATGACTTAATTTGGAGGTTTTTGAAACGACTCGTTTTCCAGAAACCAAAAAACATTAATTTATTGACAAAAACAGCTGGGAGGGCAGAGCTTGGGCCTTTTCAAACCAGTAAAGACACAAATAGAAAATAGAAACATGCAAAATGTGACATTTTCATAATAGGGCCCCTTTATGTTTTTGTGTGTATTAGGGTTTCTTAAAATGGGGATCAGGGCCCCAGGGGGGGTCGTGGGACACCAAGTGAGGGGTCGCAAAATGCTTTAGTGATGTCACACCTGAGGTTTATACAGGGACAAAATTTAACAAATAAATATATCACGAAATAAATAAATGTACCATTAAATAATGTACAGTAATACACATTTTAATCATTTTTATACAATAAATTCATTTTAAAACGCTCTATAAATGTATTTGTAAATAAATAGATAATTTTATGTATTTTTACAGGGTTGCCAGTTTATGACACTGTTATTTTGGGAGTGACAGGCTGAAATGTTTGGGAATCCCTGATATACATCATAATGTTTTTAAAATTCATGATTTTAACTGAATTCATGGTTGTATCTCATAAAGATCATTTTCATTTCCATGACCAAGTTTAACAAATGAAAGAGGAAAAAGAAATGAGTGATGAAGTTTTATTTACATAACCAAACTTAGTTGTGCCACTACAAACATTTTAGTCTTAATAATCCAGTTTCAGTTAATATCGTAAAAATTTAAATGCAGATTTATCCAACGTGGAAGAGGAGAATTACTGACTGAAAGTTTTAGTTTGGAGTTCTAACCAATGTGTCTGTAATTCATGATAGTAGGAAAACATCACATATAACAAAAAACTGGAGGCTAATCTAAAGCACAAACACTCTGACCAAACAGATATATTTATGCTCCCCTTCTGACCAGCATTGTTACTCTGATGTGCTCAGGTTTGTTCAAATGCATGTTTACCCTGAATAACCAGCTTTAAATTAACAATTGGTTGGTTGTGTGAGGCTCACTGTTTTCCACATAAACGTTTTTTCTTTTAACTCCACTACATTAATGTAGTTGTCAAACTGTTATTTTATCCATTACATGACTCAACCTGCGTAAATTTGTCCTAAAAAGCTACTTTAAGCTAATGCTACACATGCTGTGGATGGAAGGGAAGTTAAAATTCGGATTATGCTATAGATCCTGCCTAATGCTATCGCTTTCATTTTGCTCAGACACAGAAGGGGAAAAAAAGCAGCAACTAAATGTTGCTACTCTGTGTTGCTAATTATGGTAGCAACACAGAATAGCAACATTGGGCTGATTTACCATGATCTGTGAATGTCAGTGGATGTTTTGTACTAACAGTAAAATGGTTTCTATTTTAAAATATGTACACTTTTGAGAGCCAGTAATAAGAAATGTTCTCATGTTGGAGATTTTAACTTGTAGATTTCTTCAGAGTTTCTTCCAGACTGTAATTTGGTATCTCAAACAAAAATAAAGGGACAGGAAAGTAAATCCCTTTAAGGATTTTAACAAATAAAACTGCAGTTTTCAGTTGGATTTGACTGAAAATCCAATAAAAACACTAAATAACTATTACTATTATTATTATAATAATAATAGTAAAATCCCTGCTTCAGAATGTGGCTTTCTTAAACACAACAACAGAAGTGCAGCAATAAAACATGAAACAGCATTAAAGAGGTTCCCATGGCTGCTGCAGCCTTGATTAAAATATATACACTGCCCTCTACTGGATAAAAATATAAACTACACCCAGTGAGTTTTAAGTGCAAAATGCACAAAATTCAAGTTTTTGGTGCCATAAAACAGGAGTGAATACATAAATTGTAGAAAAATAACACATTTGATTCAACATTTGGCATCTGTTTACTTTTCAGAGAAAGGCAATTTTACAAAACAAGCTGACCAGAACCAAACAGAACAGTTTGGTCAAGGAAAGTCCGACTTGGGGAGCGTTTGACCTGCACAGCGTGTTTTAACGATGCTGTCCTTTATGGGAACGGGTCGTCCGGTGTGTAATTAAAACTAGCATCCAGGAACACGGCCAGAGTTCCCAGGGTGGTGATGATGACAAACAGCCACAGGAAGAGGCGGTCCACCACCAGGGCGATGAACTGCCAGTCTCCTGTCATCTGGAACACAAACGGTACTTCCTGTTAGCGCTGACTCGGCTCCATTCAGCGCCACAAATCAGAGCTGGTTTGGGCCTAATGGTGGATAAAGTACTCCGCTCTAGTACTTCAGTAAAAGTATTGATACTCATGGTTAAAGCTCGCTCAAATACAAGTAAACCTGGCTCAGTCAAAAGGTTCCTCAGGTTCAAGTACATAAGTAGTTACGTATGAAAATACTCAAAAGTACAAATTGTGTTTTCTAATATCAATACATTTCTGTATATTTTATCTAAGTGCTTTTAGAGAACCCTGGAACTTGCTGACATCTACTAAAAGTCTAACCCCTGTGAAAAACTTCTATGGCAGCATATTAGGGTCATTGTAGGAAGAAAAAAAACTTTCCACCAAAAAAAAACCACTCCAACATTTTTCACTTTTTTAACTCATGGAATGTCCAATTTGTGAGAAAACACTCTGAAATTTTGAGATTAATCTTTGAAATTTTCAAGGAAAAACTTTGAAATGTCTTAGTTCACAAGGTTTTTCTCGAACATTTGAGATTAATTTAAAAATGTGCTTTTTTACAAATTGGACATTTTTTAGGTCAAAAAGTCAAAAACAGTCTTTTGAATTTCTTTTTTAGTTTAAAAGTTGAAACTCTAAATTTCCAAAGAGTTTCAAACGTCAAACATTTTTCAACTTCTGAAACTGAGAAATGTCCAAGTTTTTTCTAGAAATGTTCTGAGATCTATATCAAATTTTCGGAGTTTTTTTTTCTCAGAAATTTTGACTTTAAATCAGAAATAAAAATCTTTTTCTTCCAGAAAAGTTCTGAGATTAATCTTAAAATATCAACGTTTTTTGGTGAAAATTTGTTCTTATTTTTCTGTCTACGATGGCCCTCATATGCTGTTGTACAAACTTAGGCATAAAAATGTAATTAAAAAGTGACAAATATTTTCTTTTTCTATTATTATCATCATTTAAAACATACCAAATCCTATAAGAAGTAAAAAACAAGGAGATTCTCCCCACTAACAGCAACACCGGTAATGAAATGGTGCCATAATTAACATGGAAGCTTACAAACATCAGACATTGAGCTAGCAGCGGACTACAAAGCCATTCTGAGTCAAAAGAACGAGCTTCCTAGAAATGTAGTGCAGTCGAAAGTTAAAAGTTCCCCAAAATCAATAATCAAAAAAGATACTAAAAAAATGTACTTAACTACAGTACTAAAGTAAATGTATTTCTTTACAATCCGCCACTCGTACGGCCCAAACACTCACCGAGTCGTCCGTGTCCTGCTTCTTCAGCTGCTCGGCTATGTAGGTCACGGCATCGATGGCCGACTTCAGGTTGGGAGGGAGGATCAGGCAGAACCGGTCCGAGTCTGGGAGCTGCTGGAGCTGCACTGTGCTCTCACACCTGAAATAAACGCACAAAGGGAACGAGTGAGAAATGAATTTCTAGCTAACCCAAAATGTGGCTAGCTTAGCTTAGCTACCTTAGCTTACTACATCGTCATCATATTAATTTAATGAATTTTTGGTACCTGAATGAAAAATGGTGGAAATTTTGGCCTCAAAACATGAGTGACAATATAAAAACTAAGATAAAACTTGGCAGTTAGCAGTAACGTACTAACAGTTAGCACACCAGCTAGCATACAGTGTTAAAATTCTATCAGTAACTATGGTTAGTTTTTTGTATTGTATCAATTAAATGAACATTATTAAGATTTTGATAACAAAACATCTGACTGTACATACAAATTGATGCATCCAAACGGTACTTAGCATGTAAGATTAGCATACCAGCTTAGCATACGAGCTAAACGTAATCCATTAAAATCCTGTCACAATTAGCAGATTTAACGTGATGACTTTCTGTGTTGTTTCAGTTAAATAAACATTTAAGTTAGAATTCAGACCACAACAAAATCAAAACTGATAAATTCAGAGAAATCCTAGGATAAAAATTTTGCATATTAGCTTAAAACTAGAAAATTCCTGAAGAAATTTAACTGGGGCCTGCCAAAGTGTGCTGGTTGGTTTAGACACAGAGTTCTGATGCTAAAAATTAGCATGAAACCCTGCTTATAAAATATATTATATATATAAAATATTAAAATATAATACAAGAAAGCACAGAGTAATTCAAACTACAGTTACAGAGAGCAACAGAAAAATGGGGGCGGGGCTGACAGTTACTGGTTGCCACGGCAACCACCAACTGCCAAGGGCGGAGTAACAGTAACTCACGTAGCAACAAAAGTCAGGAGAAAATACCTTTTTGACTCTACAAAATGAATTTAAAGAATAAGTAAAGCAGTTTTGACAAACTTTACAGGTTATAATATTGTTAAAACAAAACTCGTTTTTTAAAAGCGTGTGAGCTAAAGGCTCGCTTGTAATTTCTAAACATTAGGGTGAGCGTTTTACGCTTTTAGCTTTGTCTCAAACCCAGGTAATCACAATGTTCAGCTCTCCAGCAATCTGCGGTATTGAATGTGGCCGGTATGCATCACGCACAGCAATATTAACTGTTCCTTTTCACTAATCTACAAACACACACATCACCCTTCAATCAGCTGCTTCATTCATGTGTTGTCGCACCGTCTCTGTGTGTCTGGCTCGTCTGAGCCCTCCCTCCTGCTGGTGCCACACTTTACCACCACGCACGCCGTGTAACTGTACACTACATACACAGACTGTATAATAAATGGCCTCACTGTGACAGGTGTGCGCACACTTATACAACCGGAATGCATTCAAAGAAATAAAAGTGTTCCAGGAATCGATTGATGAAGGACCAGGAAAGCTAATTGTGTATCCAGAACAGTAATTTGATGATAACAAATTTGCTGGTCATTTTGAGATCATTTTCAAGTAATATATTGACAATAGTTCAGGTTCGCCCACTCAAAGACCAGTAAATTTTAATTTTGTACCGAACACTCCACATTGACACTGGAAGACATTTTAAATGGCCAAAAAAACCCCCAAAACAATCATTTGTATTTATTTATTTCAAGTAGATCTATCACAATAAGTAATAAATCAATTCATCAGATGATAAATTAAAACTAACTAAAAACAATTTCCATTTGCATGATTTATAATTTTTCTCTTTCTACCAAAACCTTGACACCAGAGTCCAGTCTGGTGTTTTGGTCTCAACTAGCTCTATTTTGGAGGATAATTAAGTCTTCAGAAACTTCATAATTCATATTATTTGTCGTTTATCTATTTGGATATTCCAATGTTAAACGTTCATTAGAATTTAAAGTTATGTTCTTGCATTATTATGCCATTACCTCCATATTACTTGAAAGTAGTCTCAAAACAACACTATTATCGTTTATCGCAATAACTTCTGGGACAATTTATTGTCAACCATCTGGACATGAGAAAAACACTTTTTTCCCCCCAGTTTCTACCAAATTAAAACTCACAAACAGGTAAAATTAACCAAAATACCTTCAATCTGATTGCCTTGCAAGCTAAACAGCAGAAGTAAAATGCAGACATGTCGATGAAAGCTCTTTGTTTCTACTCCATTGAACATCAGGCCTCTTGTGGCCCGATCACTCAACAATGGCGGCCATCTCTCCCTTTCTGTTCTTTCGCCACCCTCCACCTCCTTTCAGTGGGATTACCCCCTAATGCCCAACCTAAATAGAGGCTTAGTCGCTGGCGACTGTCAATGGAAGTGCGGGGCTTAGCTGAGGCTGAATCTGATGCCTCTGGAACGGGCCGGGAGATGCCGAGGAACCGGGCCTGGTTCATGAGAGCGCCCAAATGCTTCTGATGCCAGAGTCAAGTGGCAAGTTTCAGGATTTTTTTTCTTTCAACATTAGCCACAGTGAAGTCAGCTGTAACTTTATATCTTTAAAATAAACATGTACAAATGAAATAATTAATTTTTTTATTACATTTCAAACAAATCCCAAAAAGTAGGCTGAGTTACAAATTCTGAAATTTTAAAGGTCAGGATGGGTCTGTCAATTATATAAAACATGCTTCTTACATTTTTTTTTTTACATGAAATCATTTGTAGATAATGAGATTTCAGTCGGGTTATTTCAGACTATTTTCTGTTTTAGGACATCTTGTCGCTTTAAATCCTAATAAGCTGCTGCTGGCTCCCAAATCAACGTTTACACTTGCATGTGAAAAAGGCTACAAAAAGATGTGCAATTATACAATCATACATCTTTGAAAAGCAGAAGTGGAGCTTCCTGCACACCCAACAAGAATGCAGCAAGTGGTTTCTGGATGGTAAGTCAACAACAAAGCACTTGCCTTTTCCAGCAGTCATTGTACAGCGCATACAGCGGTAAATAGCATAAATAAAATGAATAATGGAGGTGAAGATGCAAAGAAGGATTCATCATAAAATCAAAAAAATGATGGACATCCCTGACCATCCTCTTCATGAGACTGTCTTGGGAAAACAGAGTATTTTCAGTCACAGGCGTCTTCAGATTCACTGTAATATAAACTGCTACAGGAGATGTTTCCTGCCAAAAGCCATCACTGTCGACGATAATTCTGACAAGAATTGAATTAATGAGTTACAGTACAACATCATTTCAATTTCCTTTTCCTCGGCTGGGTTGCTAGGTAACGGCAAAGTGCTTTTTGAATGTGACTGTCACAATAAGCAATAAATCAATGGCATAATTAATTAAAACACACTTGATAATTTCCTTTCTGATATTTTTTGAAGGGCAATTTTGTTGAGATATTCTATTCTATTTTATTTATGCTTTTATTTGCAAGTGGTTTTTATTTCCGTTTTAATTGTTTTTGTTGTTGTGTTTTATTTTGAATAATTAACAAATCTTCTAGTTAGAGTGTGAAATGTTCTGTACGAAATTAAAGTTTGTTTTTAACAGTGCTAGCTTGCATTATTGTTCCATTATCAATATATTACTTGAAAATGGTCTCAAAACAACAATAGTATCATTTATTGCAATAATTACCTTCCGGCAGAATATTCCATTGTGAAAGGCGTAATAGTGACTTAACAATCGGGGGGATTTTGAAACAGCTCACTTTCCAGACACCAAAAAACATTATTTATTGCCAAAAAGGTTTTATTTTCGTAAGCAGTAGAGACCTAAAAAGAAGTATAAAAATTCCAAAATATGAATTTTATATAAAAGGTCTCCTTCAATCTAAGAATTTGCTTTTTCTTTGACCTAAGCATAACCTTACCTCCCTCTCCATGGTAAGACAAGATCAGGGTTGATCTTGCGGAATAAGTACTCTCCTCCAGGTTGGCGTCCACTGAAAGCACGGAACGACGTGTCGTCCTTCTCAGAGTCCTTCTCCAGTAAAGGTTCTTCTGGGTTTGGTCTCATCATGCCAATGTATCTGGGCAGGATGTGAATGAACACCTGCAAATTTAGGTTTAACAGTAAAGTGAAGCTGTCAAATGGGATTTTTAAAGTGGTTAGACCCTTTACACGTAACATTACACTTTTCAGAAAGTGTGGCATCCGCCATGATGCATTAGATTTGTAGCCTACAGTTGATAGCCTAGCATCACTTTTATTCAGTCGATTTCACTGTAAAATGGTCATAGTTGCTACATGATCGGCTGCAAACAGACAAGTATGCAAACTAAACTTATTTTTTTGTGCAACTTTTAATGAGGAAGGAAGACGGTGGCAAAGGCTAGCAGGAAGGACTAGCAGACCTCAGTGTACTTGTGGATTTGAGCCAACACTTTTTTACAAAGTACACAGATTAACGTTCATATGCTTTATAAGCAAGTATGATGCAATCAGATATTTGCATTATTGCACGTGTCTAATATTTAGTAACCATGGAGACAATGCCGCACCACCATGTAGCCCATCATGTATGAACAAAACTGGTTAGCATCTAAACTTTTAAGTCAAACAGTGAAACGGTGTTTATGACAAGTCTAGCTAGCCATTTCCAACTTTTGTAACCACTGCCGTCTATTAGCCCCAACTATGTGTGCTACTTTTAACAGACAAACTAGCTCAACTTGAACAAGCAGAAACTATAACTATATTGGAAAAAACAACTTGGAAAAACAATCATGTTCAATACTCCTGTTCCTAATTTACGATGTCCATCATGGCACGTCAACGTGATTAAGTGACGTAGTTGCAAAGTGTCAATAGAAAGGCGATTCTTACCTTCCTAACCCAGTTTGGCATGATGTGGGTGCTGGGCGTTCGGTGGTGCAGGTTGAGTACGACGACGCTCAGGATGACGGAGAAGGTGACCAGGATCATGGTGAACATGACATATTTGACGATAATAGGGATGCCGAGTGAAGTTTCAGGGACTCTGTCGGCCAGCAGCAACATAAAGACAGTGAGAGTGATCAGGACAGAAATGGAGAGAGTCATCTTCTCCCCTGGAAACAGAAGAGTAAAAAAACAAGTTAGGATTTATACACAAGCTCCCTATTAGAGCAAGAATAAATAGCTCCAAACGGTGTTCATATTTGCTTTAAAAGAGAGCAATTCTGATTTTAAAGATTTTGCCCATTTTTTATTTTTCCAAACCTAGTAATGGAGTCATCATCTTTCGCTAAAAGTCCAATGACCTCCTCACAATCTGAGAGCCTCCAACTGGTCAAATATTCATCGGCTCAGACAGAGTGTCTGCACCATGTAGCATGTGTCGTTTATGGCAAAGTAGTTTAAATCATGTGGAGTAAATTCAAGAAAAGTTGGCGAATTTTTATCAAATTAAGGAGGTTTGGGTCGTTCTTTGAGCTAGCCATTTCCAACATTTGTAATCACAGCGGTCCATAAAACCCAAGTTACGATGGGACATAAGGGACACTGTTGATAAAAAAAGAGGAGTAGATTTCTGAAAGAGATTTGAGTTTTGAAAGTCAGAAAAGTTTTGACTTTTGAGACTTTTTTCTAGCAAATCTTTCACTTTTCAAACTCAGACATTTCAATGTTTTTTGTAGAAAATTTCTGACAATCTCAAAATGTCTGTTTTTTTCTAGATGTTTTGCGAAAGGTCAAGAGCAGCTTATGATGATCCCACATAAAGCATCAGTTTCTGTATTAATTTCATGCTGACCTGCTCCAGGAGGCAGGTAGAAGACGAATATAGCCAACACACTGGTGAGGATGCAGGGCACGATGATGTTGATGATGTAGAAGAGAGGCTTCCTCTCTATGATGAGGTAGAAGGTGATGTCCTCGTACAGATCATCTCCAACGTTCTTCCTGCTTGGTTTGTGACGTATGGCCCATTCTCCATTCTCTGTGGCGGAGGAAAAGACACGCCAACATGTCAAAGAAATTAATAAGTACCAGAATAAATGGGTTTAGATAAATGTCTGTTTGGAACAAACCTGTGAAAGCATTTTTATCAATTACGATCTCATGGATTTCTGTCCCGTTCTCATCAAGGTAGACCTGCAGGTCGACCTCTGAAGCGTCGTAGGTGTACGAGCGGAAAACCATGCTGCAGTTTTGCCAATCAAATGGGAAATATGCCACCTACAGATTATATAACAGAACCAAACACAATATACTTTTATTTACCATCAACAAGAAGCTATATTTTTGTCTCAAGCTACTACTAGCTTGTTTACAAGCTTTCAAATTTTTGACACCAAGTTAATGTAGTAAAAAGCCAGAAAATTGGGATTTGATAGACACAAACTATTCATTTATAGGATCTAGGTTAGTTTTATACCTCAATGGAGCAGGAGCTACGGTAGATGGCAGGTGGCAACCAAGAGACCATACCATTACTGTAAACCAAGACGTTAACGTACAGAGCCACGTCAAACTGCCCGTCGTGACTGTGAGGGGGAATAAAGACAAACGTGAGATCTTTACACACATTTATGCATAAAATCACTCATTTATTTATTGCATCAAACCTGCTGCCTAAGTCATGATGGGTTATTGTGTTGGTGGAGACACGTCACTCACTTGTTTATGAGGTAGATGTCAGGACGCCACACCTTGTTGGGAGGAATCCTCACAACAGCAATGTTGTCGTATTCCTCCGGTTTCCATGACAACCTGTAGTCTGTCCAGTTCTGGGATGGATGCAGGAAAAACAGAAAACAAAAGAAGACCAGATATTTTTTGAGTAACTGACGTCAATGTTGGCTACCCCGAGCAGAGATTAAATCCATTAGTTAAATATATTGAAGTTTTACACTATATTATTAAGTTTTACAAAGTACAATTAAGTTTTACACAGTAAAATGCTGTATTATGCCCATTGTAGAAAGAAAAAATGGGAATAAAATTCCATAAAAAGTATTAGTTGTTTACTAGAAAAAAACTCGGAAATTCCTGAGTCTGAAAAGTCAAAACTTTTCAACTTTAGAAACTCTGAAAATTTCCAAAAGTTTAACATTTTTGACTTTTGAAATCTCCAATGGAAATTTACAAGTTTTTTTTTTAAAGAAAATTTCTAAGCTTAATCTTAAAATTTCTAGAACCTTTTCCACTTTCAATTTCAGAAATGTCCTTGTTTTTTCTAAAAATGTTCTGAGATTGATCTCAACATTTCTGAATTTTTTGGCGGGAAATTTACTCCCTTGTTTCTTCTATCTACAACGACCCTACAACCATTAAAGGGATCCACAACTAGTTGTAATAATAAACTTTGATAAATATTCTCTTCAGATGTGAAAACAATACAGGAAAATACCATAGGTTAAGTTTTCTATTAAATTTAAAGAAAATATTGCTGCAAAGACATCATGTTGGATAGATGATGTATGCTACATGCTAATGCTAGCTCCGTTCACTCTGAACAGTCATTTTTGTGCTTTGTTTCGTGTTACAAAGATTTAAAGATGATTCATTGACACTTTGAACATCGATTCATTACCCACTGATTAGTTTAGATTCCATGTTAGCTCCTGCTAATGCTGTTAACTCCTGCTAATGCTGTTAGCTCCTGCTAATGCTGTTAACTATAGCTGATATAGTAAACAGTAGCTCAAAAGTCAATCACATTTGTTTGGTTCAATAAATATTTTCTGTATATATAAAAGGCAAGCTCTGTAAGCAATAAATATAATAAAGATTTTTGAAGTAATTATGAGTTTTTATGTATGATAAACAACAACATTTAGGTTGATGCATAAATTACAACATATTTAGACCAGCATGTTCATCTAGTGGTGGATCCCTTTTGGGAGTCAGAAAGTGGGTTGGTGTTATAGAAAAGTGTTTTTATGTCCATACCAGATTCATGAACACATTTGTTGTCATCTCGCTGTTCTTTTCATTCTGTAGCAGGACAGAAAGGAAAACGTTCATGTTCGTTAATGTATGCTGTTGACATCTAGATGTACTTTGTCACAATATGTTGTTTTGGATAATCTTGAAAATACACTGTCTAGTCATACTTTTGCACATTTATTTAGCAGGAAAAAACTGTACTTCTTTAAAAAAATTTTTTTACATGACACCATATGTATCTACATTATTGGTTTCCCTGCTTCTAACAGGCTGTACGACGCCTCTGTGCCTGTAGGACAGAACTTTGTGTTCTTTGGTAATATTTATAAAGCTTGTAGCCTTCAGAGTGAGATTATTTATCCTCCTTTTTCTATTTAGAAGACTGTCAGTTACCTTTACAGTCCTGAGAGCCATTTTTTCCATCTATCTAGCTAAATCAAATTTGTTTAGCGCCACAAAAGCTACATGCAATTTTTTTAAATTATTTTTACAATATCTACTACAAGACATTTATTTAGCTTTTTAAATTAAAGAACAACACTGTCCTCTTTGTTTTTAAGTTTTAGAATAATGAAAATGGCTTCGTATTCTCTCAAGTTTAACATTCTAAAAATTTTACTTGGTCTAGTTTGTAGTACAAATATCTTTGTTCACACAATAAGACAAAGCTAACTTATAGAAGCTTGTTTAACATCAATAATTCCTTAGTATTGATGAAAAGTACTAGTTTCACTGGCAGATTGTTTCATTTACAACACAGAAATAAACAAAGTAAAATAATCTGTCCGGAAAAATACTACTTTTTATCAATATTAACAAATTATTTACTCAAAAAAAAACTTCTATTTGCACTCAAACCTACAACCAAAAGGTAAGATTTTGTTTTTGTTTAGTTTTTAGTGTAATTGCCAATTCTGAAATTAACTCAATAAGTGTTTACAATGGAGTCCCACCTCTCCTGCATACACATCTTAATCATTAATAAGTGAGGGTTTCTATTAGTTTTGCTGGATATTTACCAAGCCGATGAGCTGGGACAGAGTCATCCCCACGCGCACCGTCACCCTCTCCTTCCAGTGGCGAGCCGGCCTGACCTTCACGTTGTAGTCCTGGAACAACTTCTCATGGAGTCTTCGCTCCGTCTCTGAGGCGCCTGGAGGACCAAATATTCACTGTGACGAATAGTGCAGGAAAGAAATGTGAAACGGCTTAAAGCGAGTGACAGGATGGTTGGACAAAGTGTGCTTGAACTCCCAGCGTAAGCCTCTGAAAGGCAGCGTGTTTGATCTCTGGATCGATAAGTCACACCTGCTGCGGTTTGGTGTTGTGTTCAATTCCCACTAAGATTACAGGCTAAAAATATCATCTGACTCTATCTACAGGATGCACGGGTGATCTGTTATTTAATGTAGAGGTCACCGACCTCATGGCCGCTCGGTGGCAAAGAGAGAGCGTCTCATAGTAGGCGGTGAGTAAACTCGCAAAAAAATAAAAAATAAAAATGTGGTGATGAGGACTGTTGCTTCCTGGGAGACTCTCAGTAAAAGATGACTCTAAAGTACTTTTGTCTAGTTTCTACACTAGAAATAAGACAAAAGTTACTTACAAGTAACTTTCAGCAAGAAATAGGAGCTTGTTTTAAGTCCTAAATTCTTGAATATTGATGAAAAAGTATTAGTTCCATTGGCAGATTATTTTACTTAATGGAACAAGTGCTTTTTAAGAAATCAATATTAAGGAATTATTTATTTAAAACAAATTCCTATATCTTTCTAAAAAGTTATTTATAAGTTAGTTTTGACTTATTTCAAGAGTACTAAGATATTTGCACTAGAAATTAGGCAAAAATACTTGGTAAAATGTTGTCTTTGCACTGAATATATATCGCCATAGAAACGTGATAGATCATACAAGTGATATATTAATAATATTCAATATGTAGAATATTCACTGAATTCTGACCCAGAGGAAAGGCCTACGCTGCTCAACCTCTCACAGCCAGCTAGGCAAGGTTGGTGGACTCAACCAACTCACTCACTCTTTGGTTACCTAGCAACTCACTCACTCTTTGGTCACCTAGCAACAACCTGCTGAGCAACTGCCACAAAGCTCCACCATTGTGCCTCATAAGTGCTTAAAAATAAGAAACAACAAAAACTGTGAATAAAACAGGGAAGACCATAGTACCAGTTTGACAGCATTTCAGATATTTAAAATAAATAAATAATAATTAATTATCAATAGACAATTATGGATATCGACTGATATGAAACACTTATATCGTGATAAGTTTTTCAGGCATATCATCCAGCCATACCCTAAAGATATGATGGGATGGATTTGGTGAACATCCTTGGCGGAAAATAATGTTTAACTCAACATTCAAAGCCTTGTAACATTGACAAAACAGAGTGATCTAAAACAAAACCTGTCTTAACAACCACAAGGGTTCAATTACTGTATTTCAATAAAATAATGAGTCCACAAGTCTCAAGTCCAAAATTCAACATAATCTGCAGTTGAAAATCTTCTAAATTTCCTTCAGATGCGTCTATTTTTCACAAAGTTTTCATCTTAACCTCCGTTAGAAAAGAAAAAAAATTTTTTTTCATATAACTTAAATAAATGAAATGTGTTCAAAAGCTGTTTAAATTTTTATTTTAAAAATGTGATTTTAATCTGATGATCAAGCCTGATCTGAACACATATCCTGACTTACTCAATATGACTGTAAAAACTTAACAAAAAAAAATTATCGTAAAAAATCTAAATCAGACAGATGAATTAATTCAGGTTTTGATTGCATAAATAGAAAAATCAATCTTCAAAAGTAGCTGCAACCACATTTCAATATTTATTTAAAAATAATTTTTAAAATGTTTTAATTATTCAAGAAACAGAATTTAAGTTTTTCACAAGCTGTCAGACCTAATCATCAAAAGCAGCAGAAATATTCTTATCTTATCTCATCAATGAATCGGTGAAAAATGATATTTAAACTAATTAAAATTATTAATATAAGTAATTAAAATGACGCACAATTTTAGTCAGTTATCAGAAACCTTTAGAACAACAAAACAGCTTTTATGAATCACCAATATTGTTATCCTGGTAACAGCAGGAAATAGGATTATGAGAACTGAACTAGCTTGATAAATATAATAAATAAAATATAATTTTCAGGAGAAACAGTGAGGAACAAACAGGACACACAAAAGGGTCAACGAGTGTCATACAGTGAGCTAATGTGACGGATACGCTGCGAGGAAGATGGATCGAAGGGATTTCTGGGACACCATCTCCAACGGGGACGGAAATATTTTCTGATTAACAAACAATGACGTGTTGATTTTGTTCATTAGATGGTCCTGTGGAAGAAATAGATTACATTTTCTTTTTTTCATAAAAAATACAAACAGAAAATATTGATAAAAAGGTAATAAAAGTAAATATCCTGGGGGTTTTTTCGAGTGTATGTCAGGTTTATTTGTGTCTTTATTTTGTATTTGACGTTGTCAATAAAAAATATCGATGTCGGACTGCACCACAGGCCACCAACCAGAAAAGGGCAACACCTTGTTTTCCTGAGTGTTATTCGGGGTCAAACAGGAATTGGGAGAGAATTACTTTTATTTTATTTAAATAGAATTATTTAATATCTAAATTTGTTTTTAAAAATGGCAAGAATAAAAAAAAGCTGATTTTTTCACTTTAATATCAATACATTATAGTATTATGTACTGCTGCTAAGCAAAAACAATAAGGTTGGATTACAATTATTTTTTATTAGTTTGTTTACACAATCAGCAGAGAAAATATACAGAAAATATGTTGCTATTTTGATTATGTATGTATAAAAATAAAGATACAATAAATGTACACCTTTTTCAGTCCACACTTTGTGTTCTTGCCATTGACAGGAATTTAAACATTGTTCATCTATTTCTGTATTAGTTTTGTCTTGTGTTTTATCCTTCTTTTGCTTTCTAAATGTTTTTTACTTGTGTATGGAAAGGCTAAATCCTTCAATCATTCCTTATTCAGACACATACATGGGCCATGAAAAAACTGAAAAATTAGAAATCAAACAATAAAAATACAAAGCAATAGAAATTGAAGCAGAAAGTGACCGAAACAAATAAATAACAATAATAATAAAGACATGTACATAATAAAATACATGTTAAAAATAGGTAGATTCCCTACCTGTGGAGGTGAAACAAAGAATGCAGCAAATTATGAGAAATGAGTCCATGTTGAAACTCAACCTCATCCGACCCATGATGGCCACCATTACATCCTTGTTAAAGGCTGCAGTCGTTTTGACTCCTCGGTACCGAACCCCTGAATCCAGACTACGTCCTCCAGCGGGACACTCTGTCCGTCCGGCGCGCGTCTCTCCCGCCCCTTTGGATCTTTGTGGCTCCACTGGTCAAACCACGGCCTGATTGGGCACCCCATGCTGGGAGTCACGAAAGGGTGGAATGTGTTTGTACTGGGAGGCCTGCGGCGTGGACACCTGTTGGTGCTCACCAATCTGAGGTTAGGGGATGGGTGGGTGGAGGAAGAAGAGAAGGAGGAGGAAGAGTAGGGGATGGGATTATGACAGTGGAGATATTTTCAGGGCAGAATGAGTTGTGACGGGTTTTTTTCTTGGAACAGGTGGAGGATTGATAATCTATTGAAGATGAAGAAAATTACTGCAGGCATCTGTAGTTAACTGGACTTCTTTCCCATCCTGTAACTCAGAAGTGTTCAAAGTAAAGCTCTGGGCCATTTGTGGCCCTTACAACAATTCTGTATGCCCTTCATCCTCAACAGTACAAATTTGGCCCTCTTCTATAGGCATTTGATACAGATTGATACCCTTTTGCCAATTTTAGGGTGAGATTTTCACAGATATTTTAGAAAATGTTAGGATAGGCCTACGGGTGATACAAAACATGTTCATTAAATTGTTCCACAAAATAATTTTCAGGTTTTAGTCTGGTCAGTTCTGCCTAATATGAGCTCCTATCAGAATGAGCCGTTTAGGGCGTCTTGTCACTTTAAATTCAAATAATCTGCTGGTCCCCAACTCAATGTTTACAATCACACTGAAAATGGCTGCAAACTGATGTGCAATTGTACAACAGTACATCTTTGAAACGCAGAAGTAGAGCCTCCTGCACAACCAACAAGGAATGGTTTTCAATGTTTCAACAACAAACCCCTCTTCCTTGCTGCAGCCATTGTACAGCGCATACAGTGGTAAAACCAGTTGACCGACTGGTGAAGCTTCTCTTGACTTGCAAGGTGAGGGGCGTGCCTGCTGTTTTGTGACATTCCAGAGGTTTTTGAAATGGTTCATTTGGTTCACATAATCAACAGCCGGATGTTACTACCTGTGGGAACGACAAAGAAAACAACAAGAAATAGTAGGAGGATGATGGTTTGTTTTTGGTTCCACAAAATCAAACCATCAAACAGTTCAGAGAAAGTTGTGTGGCTGATAGATGATGACCGCAAACACCATGAATGAATTATGAATATATCTCATGTAACTGTTTACATCAGTTGCTGCCATGATTTTTAATGACTTACCATGTGAACAAAGTTATTCAGATTTTTATTTTGTTTCTAATTTAATGGAAACACCTCAACTGCAAATTGTGTTTCTCCAACATTTCCAGAATAGGAACAAAGATTTGTGCACATTTGTAATGGAAACGCAGCTACTGACAGACAGGCTTCACTGCCCTGTGGTGTGATGTAGTGATGACAAATAGACTGGGTGAGCTTTGACCCCAGTCTACCAGTTGACTGAACCACTTCGACTGAGTCTGTTTGACGCCTCTGCAATGCGGTTATACTCATAACTCATTTGTTAGCTTTTGTCAGATATTTTGTTCCATAACTTATGATACGTGCAGAGGACTGAGACATAGATGAACTGGTAAATCAAAAATTCAGACTTTTAACTCACCTCTTTCTTCATCAGGACCAGCTGAACTTGCACTTTATGAAGATGATTCCTGTGATTTAGTGCCTGCTCTTCTGTCATACTTCTGTCATACTTAGTGATACTTAGTGCTATCCAGCTCTTCCTCTCTGTCCTCTCTTGCCTCCTGCGTCATGTTATGCCCTCTCTCTAAAAAAAACCCCTGGCCGTAAATCAAAGCCACAATGAGGGCTGAGAGAAGCAAAATGTCTCAGGTTTGCCCCGTGCATGCCAACGCACCGGGTATAAATACATCAGTCATAGGGGCCCCTGTGTATTTTCATGCATCCGCTAAACAGCTAATTTGCAGTATAATGCAGGGCCAGAGTGTTAACTACGAATGTGAGGAAGGAGATGAGTGCAACTTGACCGGTACGGCAGTGGTAATGCTGTGTAAAGGTACATAGTATTGAAGGGCTATCAGCAGTGTCAACAGGATGAGCTGATGAGGTAGAGTGTAAAGTTTCAGCTTTAAATGCTTCACACACTTCAAATCAAGAATATAGAAATGTCACTGAAGAAGGCATCGCTGACCAGCTACTCATAAAACAATCATCTTGCACACAGTCATGCAAATGTGGATTAAATTCGACTTTTTCACAGCAGTCTGAACGGCTCGATTCCAATATTTTCAACCTCTCAAAAAAATCTGATTTGTGTTACATCTGTATGTGGTACTAAATTGAATACATATCCGGTTATTTTTTAAAGCGTCCGCAAACTGAACGGTGACGTTCCTTTTTATCTGACTTTTGTATAATTGATGTCTGACGTTTATCATAATTCTGCACCAACAGAAACCAGACTTGGTCAATCTGGATGTAAACAACGGCTGAAAATTGTAATTATGAAAATTTAAAAAATGATTAAATAAGTCCGTTTCAGTGAAGCGCATCACATCACAATCCCTCCACTGCTGGTTCTGACTACACATCCAGACTGACTTCCTGTAACCGTTTCAGTCAGAGATCCACCAAAGGTCATTGCCACACCACTGATCACGTGCGTCAAACTACTAAATTTAGATCAGGGAACCGCCATTTTAGGTTCGGACGAACAAGAGCGGTAAGCTGCCTGAACAGCTAATTTTGTTTGCGATCCTCTGATTTAGGTTATTAATATGTACAACAGTTGTTTGACAATCACAAATCAAGATGAAGAACTGTTTTATATGAATCGGAGCTGATAAAGTAACGGTGAGAGCTGCTGGGTGTTGCTCACCAAAGCTTGACAAGAGAACAGGGTTTGCCAAATTGATATTTAATTGCAAAAATAAACCGCAAAGCATTAATAAATCTTTTTTTTTTTTTTTTTACCTACAACTATTGTGGCGCAAGAACTTGGTAAGGTAATCCAAGTTAACTTAGTGCTAGCAAGTGCTAAGTGTTGGCTGTCATAAACAAAATCCCCCACCTTTCAACCAGCGATGCCTTCTTTACGCTCACATTACAACCAAGGTTTAAGTTTCTCCACGCAGTGATTCTGTATTGAAGAAACGAAGCTGCTCTCCTCATCTTCCAAAGTTACACCCTCTTCAAATGTCGCCATTTCTGTTCATGCTTTTCTTGTCCGCACATCCGGGCAACACTGACGTCATCTGCGATCAGCGTCTTCAGTTCTTTCTTTTTTTATTAGCTTCCTTCGTCTTGTATGGTCGTGTGACAATTCCGTTATCTCACATTGGTGAATAACTTTACTATCGATCCATACACAGTGGGATCCATGTTTATTTTTTGATCCATTTTTGTTTTTTTCTGTAAACAGAGCGCAGCTGCGTGACGTCAACATCCTTCTTCTGCGCATGCGGGTCGCTTTGGGGTCATTAATGTTTACTGAAAAGTCTGACTGCGGTTATTTAGTAGCAAGAAGGACTACGCGAAAAATCGGACAGAAAAAATGTAGTTGTTTTTGACCTGATTCTAGTTAGCAGTTAGCTTGACTTCCTAAGTAGCTTGGCTTGACTCTACTTAGGTGTTACTTTTATTTTAAGTTGCTGTGTGTTTGACTTACAGGTAGATGTGTAGAATCAGAAAATGTCATAAAACAGAATCCGGCTGACATCAATAAGTAGGTGGAGATCAAGAAAATGTAAAATTATCTCCCCAATATTAATTAAAAGATCATAAATCTCCTGCATGTCTGGCTCATCATTAGCTTCCCATCTAAAAATGTGCTGCCTTCATTGCAATGCAGCAAATCTGTGTTTATAGTTCAGTCGTAACTTTAGTGCAACTTTTGGCTATACTGTATATTCAGTTTCTTTTATTAAGCTTTAAATTAACATAATGATTTATATTCATATCTAAAAATCACTAGTAGGTGCTGATTTAATTACAATGAACACTGAAAAAGACCAAAAGTGGAACAAAAATAATAAAATTGTTATTTTTTAACTTGCTCTACAATAAAACTGCACCTTTTCAAATTGTAGTTGTAATCTAAATAAACATTTGTAATAAATAGTGTGGATTCTACATTTTCTTTGTTAAATTCAGATTTTCTGTTTGGGGAATTGATCAAATAACTGATAGATATGAGGAACATATCAGGAGAAACCCGGTGTGCAGTAACCACCGCCTATTATTAGACCTACTAATTGGTCTAATATTAGCTGAATGGGCAGGTGATGCGCAGTGTTGAAGCATTGTGACAACAAATGGAGCCTTTGATATATATCCTCCCCTCAGATCTTTATTGAAATGACAAAAACAAAAGCACAGTTGCAGCTATGTATGTACCATAAAGGACACGTGGCGTCCTCGTGTCCCCTGACAAAGTGAGACACGGAGGACACTGATGTTCTGGACTCCGACACGAGATTAGCCTATACACCAGTGTCTAAAGCACAAATAGGATTACTTTGGCTGCAGAAATATCCCCCAGGCATGTGCCACACTCTCTCAAAGGCAACTAGCCAGTTTATTACAGCAGCTGCTTTATCGTGGTGTTTATGTGTTAACAGCATGTTGACATATCTGCAGCTAAAATGCTTTAAAAACACCAAAGTCACATCATAGCATAATATGTATTATGGATTATGCTATATTTAGACGGGTTGCTACAGTCCAAGCAATAACCGACACCAAGGGATTACCAAGTTCGGGCCAACACTACTTATATTTTCCTGTTGACGCCTGTGGGAGAATGCTCTCCATCATTTTCCTGAAGGAACACCAAACCGTTTCAGGCTAATTTGAAGGGATCTGTGGGCGTGTGATTGAAACTGGCGTCGGCAAAAATGGCCAGAGTGCCCACAGTGGTGAAGACGACGAAGATCCAGAGGAACATGCGGTCCACCACCATGGCCACGAACTGCCAGTCCTCTTTCAGCTGTCGACAGTGAGGGATTTAGAAAAGGCAGAGAAGATAGAAACCAGAGAACATTAGGATTAGTCTGCAGGGATCTTGTGATGTAACCAGAGGACAGGAAAACTCACCGCTTCGTAGTCTTTCTCAGCCTGCAGAGCCTCAGCGATGTACGTGATGGCGTCGATGGCCGACTTGAGCTCGTCAGGCAGAGTGAGGTAGGAGCTCGGGCCGTCAATGAACTTCTTCAAATCGGTGCAAAGCCCCTCTGGCTGGAACCTGCAGAGCAAAGGACATAACAGGTTTTACAGATGCTAAAAATGAGTCAGAGGTCCAGAGAACATCTGGATGATTGTAGAGTTCATAACTGAAAGTTTGTTGCAGGGTTTGTTTACCCATAACACTTCCTTGAACAGGTTAGGACAGGTCTATGGCCTATATACAACATTCTCATTACATTTTTTGCACATAATTCTTAGATGATGAGATTTTAGTCTGATCAGTTCTGCCGATTTTGAATTGTTTTAGGGCGTCTTGTCACTTTAATCCAAACAATCTGTTTTTGGCTGTGCCCCCCAGACTCTTTTTCTTGTGCTGTTTGCAGCACATGGAAATGGCTGCAAACAGATGTGCAATTATACAACCCTGCATCTTTGAAAAGCAGAAGTGGAACCTCCTGCACAACCAGCAAGACTGCAGCAAGTGGTTTCTGGATGTTACGCCAACAACAAAATACGTGTCTTTTCCAGCAGCCATTGTACAGCAAACGCAGCGGTAAACATGCTGGAGTTCCACTTGAGTTGCTAGGTAACGGGCTGGGCTTCACTGGCGTTGCTAGGTAACGGAATAAGGGCTGCTGATTTGTGATGTTACATTCCAGAGGTTTGAGAAATGGCTCATATTCCAGACACCAAAAAACATTAACTTATTGCCAAAAACTGGCTGGGTTTTATTTTTGTACACTTCACACTGGGACTGGAAAATATTTTAGATATCCAAAATAAGACACAACAACCAAAGACAATAAATAAAATAAATAAAAACCACACACAACTGAAACTATAAATAAAATAGATTATGACGTTTTCTAAACAAAATTACCCTTCAAGAAATATTTATCAGAATGAAATGATCACGCTCATTTTAATTTATTTTTAAATTTCATACATTTGGGACACATATCCCAAAAAAGTAACATTTATATTTCCAAACTGCAGACACACATTGGGTTGCAGATCTAGTCCAGGTCCAAACGCAAATTAAAATCTATAAAACTGTGAAGCAGGCAATAAGTCTGGCTTCCTCTCTTCTGCCAGTCAGAGGAATAAAGGGAAGGTCAGGAGCTCCGGTACCGCTGTGGGAGCCGCTGCTTGGATCCTGCTGACCGCCCAGAATCTCTACGTGAGAATGTGTGAATGTTTCAGTGTTTACTTGTTTCCCTCAGTTACCAACCATCAGCCGGTGCCAGGAGCCGCAGGGGGAAGCCAGAAAAACGCTCCGAGGCCGTCTTGCACAGCTGCCACTGAGAAATGTTCACAGCCACGGTAATTCACACTTTCTTTCCCTCCCAGTGACATTAAATTATATGGAAAAAGGAGACCAGGCTGAGAGCTGAAGCACAAAACACAACCACAGCTTCTACACTCAACCAAAATATTAAAGAATATCATAATAAATAAAAATACTTACCAACAAAGTACGCAGAAATACAAATTTAACACAAAAAGAAAACAAAACTGCATTTCAAATAGTATTTTGTAGTCCTGAACAAGTGGTTAACAACTGCATATCTACAATGGGAAATTGTGAATAAAAGAAGAAACACAATAAGTACAACTTTCGCCAAAAACTCAAAAGTATTAAGATTAATTTCAAATATGTACAAGAAACAACTTGGAAATGTTCTGATGTTGAAAACTTGCAAATTTGCAAGAAAAACAAAATTTCCATATGTATATATATTAAAAATTTCTTTACTCTGGTAAAATTATGACTTCCTTCTAGTATTACGATGACTTTATTCTCATAATATTATATATTTATTCTGGTAATTTTCTGACTTAATTTTTTAAATATTATGAATTGATTCTCAAAATATTATGACTTTAATCTCCAAATACTACAACTTTATTCCTGAAATATTATGACCTCATTCTCTTAATACTATGACTTTATTCTCATAATATTATATCTTCATTTTGGTAATTTCTTGGCTTTATTCTTGAAATATTATGAATTAATTCTCATTTGTTTTGTTTTTCTTAGCCTGGTCCTAAGACTTTGTCATAATAATTAAAAGTATTCCTATTTATAATAATTTCTTGACAAAATAAATAATAATTTTTATACATTTTAAAAATAATTTTTGTTTAAAAACACTGTAATAAACAGAAGTTTTATGCCACTGCAGACGCCGTCCACCAGAGGGCAGTGTTGCTCTGTAGCTGCATGCAGCAGTCGGAGGATAACGACCAGCTGCTTGGTATTCTGCTCATGAACCGTTGAGTTTACGATGCAGAGCTGCCATCACGGCTCTCTGAGCGCGGCAGGTGAACAGGCTGTGACCTCAGACAGGTGAAGCTCCATCAGGTAGACGGAAACAGAGAGCGGGGAAAGGATGGAGAGCAGATACCATTTGACCTTTCAACCCCTTCCGTGCTCTCCGTCTTTTACGACATAGACTCTCACTTCATCAGCAAGAAGAAAATTACTATTCAGGAGATTAATTTTAAGGAAAACTGGCCACGTCTGGTGCCAAGACATCCGCTAAACCAATTAGAAAGGTGCATGTGAGTGTATATATGGCCGACCGGGAGATACTGCTGTCTCATCAGATTGTTCTGACACAACCGCCCCTCCATTTACTGAGACACACATCTTCCCGCTCTCCTGTGTCAGAGTCAATTTGTGCGGGTCATTATTATTTCAGCGGCTGTTCTTTTCCCTCCAGACATATTTTACTTCTCACAGAGGACAGACGCACTGCTGGGACAGTTTGGAGAGTTTAGTGGAAAAACATGAAGGAGGGATTGAGAGTCTGGGAGTAACTAGTTACATTTACTCAATTACATTCACTTTTTATTTTGAAAAAATAAAAATTTTAGGAGTATTTTTACTTTTTACTTGGGTAATTTTATTATGAAGTATTTCTTCTCTTGGGTAAAATTTCTGGATTTTCTTCCCACTGAGTGAAGGACAAACATGTTTTAACCAAACACTTTACCAGACACAGACACACACCTGCAGGTTTTGTTAAAGTTTCAGCAGTTTTGTTATATAAAGAAACTGATTTGGAAAAATGTATTTTGTCTGATTTTGTTACTTATATGAATTATTATTTTGGTCTTTAAAATATCAAAATTTCCACTTAACTTTATATTTTGGTCCACCTGATAATGTAATTTTTAAATATTAAATGATTGATGATTTGATCAGTTACTCAGTACTTTTTACCAAATCCTTTTTTAATTTTAATAAGTACTTTTTACTTTTACTTGAAGTACTGTTACTCTTACTTGAGTATACTGTTTGGGTTCTCTGCCCAGATGAATGTCAGGATGTATCGATCTCCAAACTAATGCTAGACACCGAGGGAATCTGTGAAACCTGTGATGACGGGGAGAAGCTATAGCATACAGCCAGCAGGCGTGCACACGAGTGTATTTGACAGCACTTAGACCCGCCTCCTGGTTTTGATTGGCTGTTTCTAGTTTGCACTGGGAGGACTGGGAGAAGGCAAAGGAGCTTGAATTTTGTCACAGATTATCTGTCTCTTTTCACATATTTCAAAAAAATATGTAAAAAAGTATATTTTTAGGGATGCACCGATTTATTGGTGCCGTTTTCCTTAATTTTGGAAGATTGGTGATCGCCCTCTGGAATCCGCTAGCTCCTTGTAAATAAAATATTTCACATGTCTGCCTGCGTTTGAACCAGTTTAATTCCAAATCAAGCTGTTTCTTTAGCACCTAGCTGGTTTTATCCAGTTTGGTAGCGCCTCATGATGCTCACCTGTTGGGCTTGGGGAACAGGATGGACAAGTCCGGTTTGCGGATGAAATACTCGTCGGCTTTGCTGATGGTCATCACCATTTGCTTCTCCCTGCGGGGAATCATCTCGAGGGAAAGCGGCGTCTCCACTTTGGGACGCATCATGTAGAGGTAAGGAGGCAGCATGTGGATGAAGATCTGGGTGGAGACGGAGAGTGAAGGTCAAACACGTAATTTGACAGATTATGACGATACAAATGTATTTTTCTTACTAACTAGATTATTTATGCTTCACACTAAAGATATCTTATTCTTTAAAAACCAATTTCTGTTGCATTTATATCACAAAAGTCTGTTTGGAGTTCAATAATTGTTGGCTAATATATTCCAAGTGTTATTATCTTACACCAGGAGTGTCCAAACTGTGGCCCGGGGGTCATTTGTGGCCCTTACAATACTTTTGTGTGGCCCTGGCGGCCCTGAAAGTTTTTATAATATTAAAATTAAGTACAATACAAAGAATTTTTCTCTTACTAAACTTTTTTCTTTTTGTTTGTTTTTTCCCCATAAAAATTCAGCAATTTTTACTCAAAAACTAAGGCTACCAATCCATTATATTTTGTTAAATACAAAGACTTTTTTAAGTTTCATATTCCAAAATTTTAAATGTAGATAAAATTTTCATTTTTTAATTTTAAAATGGAATTGAATTGTTTATTTGTGTCTTTTAATGTATATCTAAAACTGTATAAGAAGTCTTAAATGAAAAAACTGCACAGTGTACCTTTTTATTATTCAATTAATTGATTAATCGTGAGAATAATCAGTTCCTTAAATGATCATTAGCTACAGCTCTAAGTTTTAGTTTCATGAATAACAATTTTCATCACATTTGGCTCATGAATTACAGATGACTGAGCTTTTAAATCCCTGTGCAGAATGCTGGTTGGTTAGGTCTCCAGGCTAATTTCTTCTATTTTCTTTGCTCTCTCTGTACAAATTACCATTTTCAATTTATTTTGTAAATTATCAGCAACACATCCGTTCAGAAACGTTGAATTAGAAACCATTGCTCTGCAATTCATGTTGCTTTGAGAAATAAAAAAAACGAATTCCTCTGGATTTTCCAAAGAAGCACTTTGAGTTGGACTCGCGTTGGGCAACACCCAAGTTTCTGCTGTTAAATTCAAATTTACAGTTTGGTGGATCAATGTGAGAGAATGAATAGTTGCCTTTTAAGGAGCCAGCAGGGCACTCAGTGATAAAATAGCACACCATACGGACAAACGTTGGCCTTGATCGATATAATAAATGTTTTAAACGGCTCATTTCTGCTCTGTTTGATGAGCTTTAAGATGCTTTTTAAATAACTCATCATGTCAGAAAGTGAGAAAAACAATTCTTTTTATATGCAGTGAATAGAGATATTTACTTTAATTGCAAGAACTGGGATTTCTATCTCTAATGAAGCCTCAAACAAATATAAATGTGCTTTCCGTTGTGCAGAAGTTTACTTTCTCCATCATTTTATGAACCCAGTGATCTTCTGGAGAGCAGGACTGAAACAAGCTGAACATATAGAGGTAATCTTTTCCAGCTAAGCTCCATTAGGCCGTGTAAATCACCTGTATGCAAGTACTGAGGTACAATCTAAGGTGAGCGTACCCTGAAAAGCGTGACAGACCGACGTAAAGAGCCGTAATTAGCTTCACATAATGTACAGTGAGGGCAGCAGCAGCTGATGGGGGTTAATGGTAGAGGATGACATTTACATTGGCGACTCTGTTTTAATCCAACAATCGCTGCCTCCTCACACAGATTAATGCTAAATTAAACCCAATTCCGTCTACTGGAACAGGAAATTGGAGTCAATAACAGTTAACTTCTTTAAGCTTTAAAACTTAGTTAAATTAATGATTGATCAGTTGTTACAATTTGTTATATTAACCTAATTTACGAGAATTTCTTCTGAATAATGTCTAAGGTAGTGAGAAGTATGATACTCTAGTAGACTCGGTTTGGACCAAAAATGAAACATTTGTTGCATTTTCAGCTTGTTTGGTTCTCTTTCCCACTGGACTGCCCTAAGGGATAAAAATTAATTGAAGAACCTGTTCCCCTGTTCACCTGTGGGGGCGCTGCAACAAGAATCACTGAACGAATCGACATGAAAACCTCTGAAGTAGACACAGAGCACAACTTCCTTCATCACAAAATGTAAACAAAAATGGATTGACATTTTTTTGTAGGATTTCTCATTTGTCTTTGACTCTGGTCCGCTTGGTGTTCACATATACATTCGAACCACATCAGAATTCACTTCAACCGAACCAAGACTTAGGTTTTAAGTTCACCTTTTTGGTCCTCACCAGTTTGATTGCGCATTGGCACTTCCATAAAGAAACCAAACTTTCTAGGTAAATGAACTGTAGTTTGATTAAAGTGGACTAAACAGGCCTGGTGTGAATGCAAGCTAAGGGTACATTCGTATGGGGAGGTGTGAATGCACAATCGAACTCTGATGCGGACCAATAAAGCAAACTGTGGTCCACCTACAAACCTGGTCTGGGTTCAGTTAAAGTGAACCCTGGTGCAGTTTTAATGCAGATCTGAATGACAAGCGGACCAGAAAGCAGGAAGTGCACTACAATGCATGGCATTCTGGGTAAATACAACTAAAACAAACGCTGTAGTCTAGCACTAGAAGAAATGGCTCATGTTCTTTTTCCAAAAACAGAAAATAATCTGACGTCACTCCATTTTTCCATACATTTTGTTAAGAACGAAGTTGCTATCAGTGTCTTCTTCAGAGGTTTTTGTATCATTTCCTTCAGTGGTTCTTGGTGTAGTGCCCCCACAGGTGAGGAGGGGAACAAGTTTTTCAAAGAGTTTGGTTCATTTGACACAATAGAGTGAGAAAGCGAAACACAGCAGCTGAAAATGTAAAAAATGTTGCAATTTCAATCCCCAATCAAACTGAGTCTACCAGACTGTCAGGTGTGAAAGCAATCTAATAAGAAAACAAATTTATAGAATTCAAGTACAGCTGGTTGTGTCTAGATTGTGACAGTTTCTAAATCCCCAGTTCGGCTTGATGCTTCTGCGAAGCTGACCTTGCGTATCCACATGGGCATCATGTGGGTGTTGGGGGAGCGGTGGTGCAGGTTGAGGACGACCACACTCAGGATGACGGAGCAGGTGACCAAGATCATGGTGAACATGATGTAGTTGACAATGATGGGGACGCCCAGCGAGGTCTCTGGGATCTTATCGGCCAGCAGCAGCAGGAACACAGTCAGGGTGAGCAGCACGTTGATGGACAGACCCATCTTCTCTCCTGGCAGAGATGGAAACAGTTGAGCATCAGGTTGTTCAATCCCAGAGTCAGTAAAAGAAAAGCTGTGTGTGAAAAATTAAGTTGGTGGTTGATTCATGATGATCATTAGTAATATTAGTCAATAAAAGCAGGAGCTTCAGATGTTGTATAGGTCTGGTAAGAGTCATAACCAACCAATTTGAAGTCTGTCATTTTGAATTAGTGTCCGTTGGACAGAAGACTTACTTTAATCCGCTTTAATCAAACTCCAGTTCGTTTACCTAGAAAGTTCGGTGACTTTGGTCACAAACTTTGGTCGGTCTACAAACCTCAGTCTGGTTAAAGTGGACCATGAATTCCTCTATATTCCAAAGTATTCGAGAGTAAAAAGTGTTTACCTGCATCGGGAGGCAGGTAGAAGTTGAAAATGGCAATGATTGTGATGAGGATGCAGGGAATGATGATGTTGATGATGTAGTAGAGAGGTTTTCTCTCTATGATCAGGTAGAAAGTCATTTCCTCGTACGTGTCGTCGTTCATGTTCTTCCTGCTTGGCTTGTGTCTGATGTACCACTCGCTGCTCTCTAAAGAAACATTAAAACAGGAAAATTTTAATTCACAGATACCTTGGTAATCTTCAATACGCTGCAAAAATACAAAATATTACCAAGTATTTTTGGTCTAGTTCCTAGTACACTTGAAATAAGATAAAACTAACCGACAAATACCTTTTCAACAAAACATAGGAGCTGGTTTTAAGTCAATAATTCATTAATATTGATGAAAAAATACTAGTTCTATGGACACATTAATTCACTTATAACATGGAAGAACATTTTGAAGCTCACCACTGAAGCCAACTGGATCCAACTGGATCTCCTTGATCTCCTTGCCTTTCGAGTCTCTCGCATACTGCAGGTCAATCTCCGTCGAATCGTACGTGTAAGAACGAAACTGCATGGTGCAGTTCTGCCAGTCGAACGGGAAATATGTAACCTGGAGAAAAAAACAAACAATCACAGATGTGTAAGTGAACAAACTGAAGGGAAAACAACAGGAAGAGGAAAAAAATGTCCTCCCACCTTGACTCCACAGGAGCTGCAGTAGAGAGCGGGGGGCGTCCATGTTACCCTGCCGTTACTGTAAACCTGAACGTGGACCTGAAGGGCAACGTCGAACACGCCGTCATTACTGCAAACAGACACACAAAGGAAACATTTACTGCTTTTACATCTTTTGTTATGTTTATTTGATGCTTTTATTCTAAGTGATTTGCAATTATGAATCAACATTGAAGGTTCAGGAAAGTGGTTAGCTTAAATCTGGCTAGCTGCTAGCTTAGTTCCTGTTACTAATGACTAGTATGACTGTTGCTTTTAGCTTAACTTTATGTGGATGTAAGATTAACTTTAATTACCTGTTAGCATTTATTTAATTAGCTGTTAGCTTCAGTCTGCGCACTGGTTAGCTTAAATCTGGCTAGCTTAGTCCCTGTTACGCCTTTCCGTGACTAGCATGACTGTTTGTTTCTTTTATATTAACTTTGACTAACTGTTAGCATTTCTTTAATTAGCTGTTAGCTTTATTACACGATGCTGTTAGCTTCACTCTGAGCACTAGTGAGCTTAGCGCTGGCTAGTTGTTAGCTTAGTCCCTCTTACTCCTTTTCGTAACTGGCATGACTTTTTGTTGCTTTTAACTTAACTTTATGTAGCTGTTAGACTAATTTTGATTAACTGTTATAATTTCTTAAATTAGATATTAGCTTCTCTGTGGGATGCTAATAGCTTCAGTCTGAGCAGTGGTTAGCTTAATTCTGGTTAGCTGTTTAATTTTTATCAAAGCAGCTATTAAAAATGAACTGAGTATGTTTTCTTCTCGCTCTTTTTCACTCTTTGTTCGACTCTTAGTAATTTTGATTAGCTTTGACTTTACTGAGCAATTAGCTTGGATATGAATACCAGTTAGCTTGACTCTGTCTAGCTATAACCTTGACTCACACGAGAAATATGTTTCTGATTTTTCTCAGTTACTCTACTGAAATGTAAAAACAAGATAATAAAAAAATTGATTATTAAAAAAAAAAAAAAAAATAGCCACATTAGTTCTTTGTTTTCACCACATCATGAATATGTAGATATTCCTCTTGTGGTTAATTAACATAAAATGTAGCTTCACCAACATGGTTAAAGAAGATTTCAGTTTCTTTGTTACAAACTTCTTTCTGAGTTTCCCGTTGGCTGTAGCCTCATTCTGACCCAACATCACAACATTTTATGTGGCATAAGCAATAAAAAGCAAACATTAGCTAAGCAGTCGGGCCAGCCAACGTTGGATCATGTACACAAAGCTTTCCTGGCAGATAAACTCACAACTGAGACATCAAGCTAATTAGAGACTGATTTAACCTTCTCACAGTACACAGTTTTAGGCTTTTATGATACAGGTAATTGAGCAGACTTTGTGTTAGCCCAAATAAAACCCTACTATCTGTGACGGCGCTGTTGAAATTAGCAGTATTGATCAGCCATATTGGGAAGCACACAGAGGCTTGTGTTGATGCAGATATTTGTGTGTTGATGTTCCAAATGAAGGCCTTGTGTGCTGAAGTTGCTGAACGGCGCCATCAGCCCAGTTATTAGAGAGCCATGCTGCTTAATTGCCTATAAAGTGTTGATAAATGGAGCAGTGGGGACAGTTACAGTGGTGTTAATGGGGGCATGCACATGTGTTGGAATACGGGGACCATAAAGCCTCCTCTTTCTGCTCTTTGAGTCTCTAATTTGATGCATTCTCATGCAGTTTTATTCACTGAATGAATGCTGTAGTGCATTGGTGTCCAAATTGTGGCCTTCGGGCTGATTTTGTGCGGCCCCCAACTGCAATTCAAAATTGTTACAAATTTGGCCTTTAGATGCAGATGGGGACTTTTAATTTGTAATCAGGTTAAAAAAATATTACCAACGTAATTTTCTTACACAGGAAAATGTAAGGTATAACAAAATGTATTTGTTTTTGTAACCAAGTTTATACAGAGATTTTTACCGAAAAGCCAACTTTGTTTTTATTCTTATCAGAAACTTGGCTAAACATAGCGAGCGTTTTGAAAGAATTTGATCCAAATCCTTTTCTTATTACTGAAAATAAATTTATTCAATTGAGCCCAAAAGAAACTGAAAACTAGAAGTCTTTATTTTAGTTCTGCAAACATGCAAAATCTACTACAGTGCATTTGGGCCGTTGTGGAAAAAAATATGCAAATTGATTTTACCAAATAACTCATCTCAGAAAACCTCTAGGAAAAGTTAGGAAATTTGCTAGAAAAAAAAAATCTGATTTTAAGATTAACATCAGAAATTTTCAAAAAAGAAAAGAAAAAAGAAGACAACAAAGAAAATTTAAATCAGAATTTCAAATGTCAAATTTCTGAGATTAGTCACAAAATTCCTGAATTTTTGGAGGAAATTTACTCTTTTTTTTTCTATCTACAATGACACTAATACACTGTCATATTAATCCCTTTCAAGTTTTTTTTATCTACAGTAAATATTGAGCTACTTCATTTGCTTGTTTGTTTTTTTAAAGGTTTGATTCACAAACACGAACACTAGTAACGTTTCCTAAAAGGCTAAAGATTCACAGATCAGAAAGAGAGGAAGAAGAAAATAAGCATCTATCCCTACTGATATCCGTATTATCACCTTTGGAGAATATATTTTACAGCGTTTTATCTTCATGAACAGTTTTGTTCACATTTGCCCTGGGCTCTCTACAGGAAACCTTTAGATCTATGGGTAGGGTGCTGGTTAGCTAGGTCTCCAAACTGCTGCTCCTTGACATTTCACCTGATTTTCTTCTTCGAATTGGACATATTGCCATTTACATATTCACCTTATAAACCCAGATTTGAGCTGAAGACTTTTTATCTCTGATTTATTTTCGGATTGTTCTTTTGGTTCTTCATTAATGCCCAAATTTGGTGTTTCTGTTATGACATCATCTCTGCTAGGCAACGTCTGGCAACTTTGAGCTCATTTCATTCCTCTGATGTAAACATTACTATAATAAATGAATTTATCAGTCACATGTCAGAAGAAAATTGAAAAGAAAAAGTTGTAAAGATCATCATATCCATCTTATATTTATATCAAAGTACAAATATAAAATTGATTTACTTACTTATTGATGAGAACGATGTCAGGAAGCCACACCTTCCCAGACGGGACGCGCAGCACCTCAATCCCATCGTGCTGCTTGGGTTTCCAGTTGAGCCGATAATCCGTCCACTCCTGTAAGGACAGAAAGTTTTGGATTATTAGAAAAATAGAAACAGCAAAAAAAAAAAAAAAACAGAAACAGCAGGCAGAAACTTTTTGCCCATTCAGTACAAATGTGAAGCATTTTGTCATTTCATCACTTTTTCTCCCTCTTCTCATTTTGCCGCCACTTTAATTTGCGTCCTCAGGGATGATTTTCCTTGCATTTGCATAAAAATAACAGTATTTGCAAACGCTTTAATTCTGCCTACTGAACTCCAACTGTTCTGTTCTGAGCTGAATATGGAAACAACCGTAAAATATGATCAGAACCACAAGCTACCGAGCGGTTCTGGACCAACAAACAGAGCTGAACTGCAAATAAACTTACCAGATTCATGACAACAACGGTGCTCATTTCCTCATTTTTCATATTCTGAAAGGAAATATGAAACAGCGCGTTAATAATAATTAATAATAATAATCTGAAACACGTCAGATTTTCTGCCAAGCATATAACTTTTATTAAAAAATATTATTTATGTATTTGTTGAAACTGTCATTATGTCATGACAGTTTGGAATGAGGCAGATAATCTGTGAAAAAGAGAAAGAATTGAATCCCCAGAGCTACCTAGAAACAATTAGAGCAAAGAGGCGGGGCTTAGCGCTGTCAATCACAATCCTGTGTGTGTGCCTTAATATGCTGCAGCAAGCTAAGTCCATTATGAATGCTAAGGCTAGTTAGCATAGCCACAAATGACAGCAGATAAACAGTTTTCCTGTAACAATAACTTGTTTCTCCGCTATTAGCACATTTAGCAGTGAGTACATGAGGATGATTGACAGCGCTAAGACCCACCTCCTGGCTCTGATTGGTTGTTTTGGTGTTTTTAGACAGTAATAAATGGAGGAGAGTGATAATTTCACAGATAATCTGTCTCATATTATACTGTCACAACATGGCGACAGTTTTAACAAACATGCAAAAAACCATTTTTTTTAAATAAAAGTTACGTACTGCACCTTTAAGACAAAAACCAAGGCATTTCAATGAAAAGAAAAGTTTGCCAATGTCTTCTGTTTTGAGTTCAACACTCGGTGAAATTATGGGAGCGTCTAAAAAAAAATATTGACCTCAGAATCGTAACAAACTTAGCAGGAAGTTGACTTGACTTGTTGTTTGAAGCAGCCAATCAGACGTCTGGGTGTCCCGTAATCCCGCCCATTACGTATGAAAGTTGTCAGCACAGAAACATGAAATAATATGTTGTTTTTAAAATGAAATCAATTTAACTGAGGCACACATAATTAATTCTATATTTTAACAAATGATTTCTGTATTATTTAAATAATTATTTTAAAAGTTTTTTATTTATTGGAATGTGGCATGATCGAGTCTCCATATAAATGTTGGTCAATCACACCAAAAACCCCTAAAATAAATTAAAGTTTGTGGTTGCAATACGAAAATAAATGGAGAAAGTCACTTATGTGCATATGAACTAAATTAATCCATTATATAAATATAGAAAGTTGTAAAACAAGTTAAAAACTTTCACTGTAGCGTCTAGAACATGAAAAACTGCAACGGATCCAACAAAAATCTAAGTTAAAAATAAATAAATTGTGTTTGAATGCAGCTGAAAAGGTTCTGCTTGCAAAGCAAAATATGCTTGTTGTTGTCAGACAAGCAAATTAAAGTCCAAAACATCATAATATTGATAGTTTTAAAAATATTATTAAAAGAGGAAGCTGAAGCTGAAATGATTTCCGTTCTTCTGTCTCTAACTTTCTGAGCCTGACCTGCTATTTAAAACACAAACAGGAATGTTAGCAAGACAACTGGAGCGACATCAGAGGAGAGCGGGGCTCTGAAACCCCAAACACATTTCTGCCATTACTGACACTTCCTGTACCAGTTCACCTCCAGCTGATCACTGGGAACCAACAAGCATCTCACTTTCCAACACAGCTTCCCGTCAGAGCCAAAAGAGTCCTGTTCCTTTAAGGAAGCAGGCTCACCTTGACTGGAGGTAACAGGGGCTTCAGCTGCTGTGTATCATGGCGTCTGCATCGATGTTATGAAGGTTTAGTTACCAAAAGCCATGACACTTTCAATTTAACGGGGACCTGTTATGTAAGATTTATATTTTGTATGTTTTTATACCTCCATTTGTTTCTCAAGTGCTTCTAAAAACAGCCAAGACTGAGGACAGTGATGTAGCTACATAGTCTGTATGTGAACAGAAAAGTTTTCTAAGGGACATAACAGGAAAGAAAAGGTCAAATATTTGCTCACCAGCCCAACAAAGGAGGAGAGGATCATCCCCACGCGGACCACCACCCTCTCTTCGGGTTTGCGAGCCGGCCGGACCTTCAGGTTGTAATCAGTGAAGACTTTCTTCATCAAGGCCTGCTCTGCCTCCACAGCGCCTCAACAACACAAAGAGCAGAAAACATCATGGAAAGGAGAACGTGGAAGAAAACACAAGAAAAGCAGAGTTAAAAGAATCAACAGTTACCAGGAAAGAAGACATCTTTCAAACCACGGTATGTAACTTTTATAAAAATGTTTTACTTTTTTACATATTTATTTGTTAAACTGTCACCATGCTGACAATCTGTCAAAAGATCAATCTCCTCCACCTCTTCCCTGAAGAAATGAACCACTCCCAACCAAAAACAGCCAATCAGAGCCAGGAGGCGGGCCTTAGCGCTGTCAATCAATTCATGAATGTGTTGCTAAATGTGAAAATGGTGGAGAAACTACTTAATGATACAGAAAAACTGCTTAACTGCCATCCAATGTGGCTATGCTAACTAGGCGTAGCATTCTCAACTAGCTGTACCATAGCAGAAAGCAAAAGGGTGAGTGACAGCGCTAAGACCCGCCTCCTGGCTCTGATTGGTTGTTGCTAATTAGCACTGGGAGAAGGCAGAGAAGCCAATTTTCTTCACAGATTGTCTGTAACAACATGGAGGCAGTTTCAACAAATATTTTTTAATAAAAGTTACATACTGTAGCTTTAAGAAAAATTAAAATAACCCAACTTAACTGTCAATTGATGCAAAATCTTTATATTTTAAATATTTAGCAAAAACCTTTAGCGCATAACTAATGGAGAACTCCTTCCAATACTCAGAGAAAAAAAGTCAGACCTTTAAAAACTCAAAATAGTTGATCATTTGGCTTTAAATCCTGTGCCATAATTTTAGACTAAAGGGTAATTTTAGACGGCTTCTGTGCTGCGCTATTAAAACCACATTTCTTCCCTTTAAACTGAATTTCTGCACACAAGTCGGCCCATTTCCTCCTTGGTGTTGGAAGGTTAGGAGCATTTATAATCAGTGGCACTGGTGACGTGGCATCCATCACGTTTGGCTTCGCTGTGGCTCCAGCACAATCTGACCTGACAGGAATAAATGACAACAATCACCCAGCAAGGCGGCGCTATTAACGAGGCACAGGGAGGCGACGCTGCTTGGAGACAGGAGGAGGTTCTGACTGGCTCCTTATCGCAGAAATACCATGACTAGATGCAAAACAACAACCAGAACTCTGGCTTTTAAAACAGAAAACAAGCTTTGGTTTCTTTAGTGAGGATTCACGTAAAGCTTGTCTCACTTCTTTAAGCTGAAAGAGGCGATGAGCATCATTTAAAAACTAGCAGCAGTTTTTAAACGTCACTGTCAGAAGAGTTTTACTCCGTTTCATCGTAAAAATGATTGATTTCTCCAAAGAAAGGCCCTCAGATGGAGATTACATCAGTATGGTTTCTCTGTTAGTTTGCTGGTTTAATGAATGCCGACATGAATCTTAAAACTAGTTTTGAACATTTTTTTCAGTTTCAAATCTTTATTTTTTATTTTAATTTTCTTTAATTTCAAAAAAAATTCAATTTCAAATATTTTCTTTCAGTTTTTATTTTTATTTTAATTTCACTTTTTACAGTTTAAAATTTACATTTTTTATTTTATTTTTTTTAGTTTAAAAATGTTTTTACAATTTCAGATCTCTGGTTTCAGTTTTAATTTTTGTTTCAAATAGTTTTTTCAGTTTCAGATCTCATATTCAGGTTTTTTCATTTTATTTTTTGCAGATCTTTAAGTTTCAGATCTTTAAGTTTTCATTTTTTTAAGTTTCAAACTTTTTCAGTTTCAAATCTTTATTTTTGCTAGTTTCAGTTCTTTATTTTCAAATTTTATTTTATTTAGTTTAAATGTTTTTTCAATCAAAATTTTTTTTTCTGCTTTTGAACAAACTTTATGGCCCCAATTTAGCACCATATATTTCCATTGATCATATAATTGCGAAGTTTTAAAATAAAACTGCTAAATGGAAACAGGCCAGTTCTGAATAAAATATTTTGGTGTCAGGATATCGTGATTTCTTTGGGTGCATGAAATTGGATTATTTCACTAAACTGCCACAGAAACACTTTTTCACACCAAATGAGTCACATGATCAACACCTGGATGTTACTACTGGCGGAAACCTCAAAGAAAACGACAACAGGAAGTAGTTAGTGGATATTTTTAATAACTTATTCAAACTTATTCACATGTGATATTGAATGCATTTCTTTAATGGAAACACATCAATTAAGAAATTGTGTTTTTTCAACATGTAGACAAAGTTTTGTGGACATTTGTAATCAAGGCACAGCTAGTCAACCTGCCATCAATTTTGTGCACCTAGCTAAACAAATGAACATGTTAGCATGTTTGAGTTAGCATCTGGTTAGTAGCAAGTCACCCTCCATTACAGCTTTATAAAATAAAATGTTTATTTAGTAAAACTGGAAGATATTTATACAGTATTTGCCCTCAAGTTAAAACAATGTTACCATTTAATATTTTTAGTAGAGTTTGAGGCAAAGTTGTGGTTTATTATCATTGTTTATATTCTTCTGCTGTTGGCTGTCAGGGTCAGAAGTTGATGCTTCTTTTATTTTGAAGGTGAGAAGAAGTTTGGGAATGAAGACCAAATAAATCTTTTGGATGTTTTTAATCAGAATATGTCTTTTATATGTATTTTAGTTTTTCTGTGAAATCAACTACAGTAGAGCAACAATATTATTCCATATTTTTGTTTTGATCTCTATATAAATTATATCTTGACCACAACTCCGGTTGAGTACGTTCAGTGATGTGTCTTACCTCCTAACGCGCTCAGGCTGAATAAGCAACATGCTAGCAGCAACTTGCTCAGCAGGTTTTCCATGACGGACTTTCGGACCTTCAAACCAGTTAATCCAACTCCTCAGATTCAGATTTTCTTCTTTCTGATCCGGGGAGCGTTTTGACGCTGAGTTTGGTTTGGCCGGTTTGAGCTGTTGTTGTCTGTCAGTCAGGCCCGCCTGGACAACTGGTCGTGTCCGATTACCCCGAGGAGGGAGGGGCTCCCAGCCTATGTGGGTCAGGCATGTCGGACCAAAACTACCTTACAATGCAAAGATTTAACAGTACAATGATCAAACCAGAGACTAGCCTCTGATTTCCACTGGGAAATTAGTAAATCCAGAAATCTTTACCATCCTGAGGGACATTTTTGCCTTTGGTCTGACTTAGGGGTGTCCAAAGTGTGGTGCGGGGGCCATTTGTGGTTCTTGGGATGCTTTTGCATATGAAGATTTTTTTATTTGTAATTAGGGTAGAATTATGTCATTTATTATGTATTTGACTTTTTCTAATTATGTTTTTATAATAAGCAGAACCAGGTTGATCAAGTTATTAAAGTCAGGAAGCATTTTTGAAAGAAAGTGACAAAATCCTACTCTTATAAAATTTGTTAATTTGAACCCAAAATAATTCTTTCTCCTTCTTCTACTGTTAACTTTCCATTATTTCATCATCTGATGGTTCCTAAATCCTTATTTAAACGTCTTCAGCAACTTGTTGCAGAACTAAAATCACCAAAAATGTCAACTTTATTCATCCATTCGCTTCCTAAGGCTGTATTCTGTTGCATTTGACTGAATTATCTTATAGAACTAAATACCAGAAAAAATTTATTTGAATAATAGAAATATGAATGTTAGATGCAGAAACACAGAAGCAACCTGTCTGTTTTCCTAACAGAGTTGATCAGATTTACCCGCCAGATGCGGTTTAATTCTTCGAAGGCTCGTGAAGTGAAAAGTCTCTCTCTTCTTTTAACACATTCCTACACTCATATTTTCACGCCACTCTGCTCTAACACTCATCTTTGACCGATCCACTCAGCCTTAATTTACGATCTGCTATCTGTGCCATTTGGCCCGTGGCCAATTTAATTATGAAAGAAGGTAACTATTAACAGCTGGCAGCCAGAGTCACTCAGCACATCTGTGGTCAGGAGGGAGTAGACGACTCAGAATCACAAACGGCTCACTTACAACACTTTAAATTATACTTTTTATCTGCAACAAATGATCATTTCTTAATTAACAAAATTACAAGTTATTGTTTGAAGTTATGTATTTGGTTAAACTTTCATAAAAAATATGCTTTTTTATGATCTCCTCCACTTAGTCACTGAGCTGCTATTGCCGTCTGAAGACATGAACCATTAAAAACCAAATCAGAGCCAGGAGGAGGGGCTTAGCGCTGCCAATCAATATTGTGCATGCCCTTACAAATGTGCTAAAGGAGGAGAAATGGCTTACCATTACAGAAAAACTGTTTATCGGACATCGTCAGTGGTCCTGCTCATTGGCATTAGCATTGATGACAATAGGAGGTTGATTGACAGCGCTAAGATCCGCCTCCTGGCTCTGATTGGTTGTTTCTAGTTAGCACTGGGAGAAGGCAGAGGTGCTCAATTGTTTCGATTTTTTTTAATTATGCTGTACTTTCTACTTTTACTTGAGTAATTTTATTATAAAGTATTTCTACTCTTACTTAAGTAAAATTTCTGGATTTTCTTCCCACTGAATGAAAAACAAACATGTTTTAACCAAATATTCTCCAGACACAGACACACGCCTGCATTTTTTGTTAAACTTTCATCAGTTTTTTAGTGAAATAAACTGATTTTGAAAAACTTTATTTTGCTTGATTTTGTTACTTATATGAATAATTGTCATTTTCATCCTTAAATTACCAAAATTTCCACTTATCTTTATTTTTCGGTCCATCTGATGATGTATTTTTTATTATTAAATAATTGATAATTTGATCAGTTACTCTTCACTTCAGTAAACTTTATACCAAATATTTTTTTAGTCTTACTTGAGTCACTTATTGGACGGCTACTTTTTACTTTTACTTCAGTAGAAATACGTTGAAGTATCTTTACTCTTACTTGAGTACAATTTTTGGAAACTTTTTTTGTACAAAACTGTCACAAGATAGTGACAGTTTCAACAATTATGCAAAAATACATATTCTTTTAAAGTAATATAATTCAGCTTTAAAGAGTGTTGTGAATGTAAGAACTAACCTGTTTGGATCGGATCCAGGTAAACGTGGCAAGCTGCACTTTCCGTCCTGGAAGAAAGTAAATGGTCTTTACTGACAAAGCGGCTTTCAGGACTTATCTTACCTCCTAATGTGTTTCTCATCCTCCCAAACGGGGCTGCTTATCGCATATTTGCATTGCTGTTTGTGTTGTAGTGGCTTCATACACACACAGATATCGAGGGCACTTTGAGACCCGGATGTGCTGCTAATCGAGTCGTAGATCTTCACAGTCAGCTAATGCGGCACAAGACCTGAGTGTCTGGTGGTCGACAAAATAAAAAAAAGATAGCTCAAAAAATAAACTGTTTCTTCTAAATAATGTAATCACACACTGGGTTAGGATAACTATCCAAAAATTGTGTTAAAGCAACCAGAGTTTGTAGTTTGTACAACTAATAATTAGCTAGCCATAACCCTAAAACACAATATTTGACCTTTCTCATTTAAGTAAAAATGTTCATTAAATCCTAAAATAAAGCAATAAATTGTAAAGAACCAAAACAACCCTTACATTAACGGTCTCTGCTCGGTTGAAGTGAACTTTGCTGCGGTTTGAATGTGGATAACAAGCGGACCGGAGAACGCTCCAAAAGCAGGAAGTGGACTACAGCGCAGGGCATTCTGGGTAAATGCAACCAAAACAAACGTTCGAGTTTAAAATTAGTGGGAGAAATGGCTCATAGTCTTTTATTAATCATAAAGGATAAATCCAAAAACAATTAAAATGTGACACCACTCCATTACTGTTTATATTTCAGGAAGAAGGTCACTGTGTGGCGAATCATGGACAAGTTAGTAGAAGAAACACTGCCACCTGCAGGTGGGAGTTAGCATCACTGAAACCCGATGTTTTAAATTTATTTTTTTACTATATATATATATATATAAATAGATTTTGTTTTTTGAAAATTTGCCGTAAACTCTCGATCCATTAGCACATAAATATAACGACGTATTAAAGACATTGTAGATATAAAACAAACAAAAAAAGGTTGTAGTAAATTTCCACCAAGAAATATAGAAATTTGTTTGAAAAGTCAAAACTTTTCTACAAAAGACAAGGACATTTCTCAATTTCTCCAGAAGTAAATTTTTTTTTATAGGAAACCCTTCACAAATTTTGAGATTAATCTCAGAAATTTTTTAGCTTGAAAAGTAAAAAATTTTTCAACTTTACAAAAATGTCCAAAAAGCATAATTTTCCAATTTTTCAAACTTTGACATTTTCTGACTTTTGTTTAAGAAAATCTCTGAAGTTAATATCAATTTTTTTTTTGTTTTTTGACAAAAACGTACATTTCCTTTTTTATTTTTCCATCTACAATGTCCCTAAAATGCAGTAATGGATAAAAATTTAGGAATTTGTTGATTTAATTTAAATTTCCGCCATCATAGAATCACGAAAAACTGGAGGGTGGAAGTACTACTTACTGCATAGTACCACAATAAACAGTGGTAATACATCACCAGTGGGTTTCATTGCAGAATGATAATCCCATTAACGTCCCCATTATAAAAAATTCTTCAGAGACAAGTGTTACAATCATACAAATATATTAGTTTGTTTTATTCAATTATATCCAATAATACATCTCCGTTGACTTTGTGTAAGTTATTATAGAAATAAATACAGATCATATTGCAAATGCAGAGAGTTTGGGATAGTGAGAAGAAGATTAGGTGGTTAAAGGGGCTCAAAGAGTAAATACTGGGTAACTCCTGTCCAGTAAATGATCAGCGCATGCATGCTCACAGTCCCTCCACTTGGATGCAGTCTGAGCTCCAAGGCTCTCTCAATGATCCCCTTTTAGCTCCTTTTTCCCCAATGATCCGTAGGTCTGGATGGCAGAGATTAGCGCCGTTTTTCCACCCAGCTGGAAACAGGAAGAGTCGCCCCGTTTTCCCCGGCACGCTTGCATGGATACACATATATAGAAGGAATATATTTAGATATATGTACTTTTTTGCCCCAGTAGAATATAAAAATAGTCTCATTGTGGCTTTGATAACTGGAAGCACTCTTTTTGCATTTGGAAGACGGGAATTGAAACAAAACGTTTGCAATGATTTCTTTACGGTTTCTCTGGAAGACTCACACAACAGTTAAAAGAAAATAATAACATGAAGAAGGTGTTTGTAGACTGATGACGGTTGGTCAGTATGAAACGTTTCCTCTATAAGTTAAAGTTTCATACTCACATATGCCACAATGTGGAGGCAAAACACATGGTGAAAAGAAAGTACACCCTCTTTTAATGTTAGAGAATCAGGAAAACTATTTGATCTTTACCTGGTTTTAAAATTAATGCATACTTAACATCAAGACTACATAAAAAACTCTCAACAGGATCCACACTGGCTATATTTAATAAACAAAGAAGAAGTCCATAGGAAACGTTTTATGTCCATATCGGCATTGGTTTCAAACTGTTGGGAACCAACATGGGTTGGTTTGGTTTGGTTCTAAAGGAACCGACCCTTTGAAACCATATTGGGTGGTTTTGGAACCAACATGGGTTGGTTTGGTTTGGTTCCAAGCCCTTGGAACCAAGAGTTTTTCAAAGGGTTTGGATCGTTGGACATAGTGCAGTGTGAAATCAAACCGCCCAAGCTAATCAACAGAACCAAGTCTATCAGGTGTGAAAAAAAATCTCGTTTGCTGCGTTTCCTCTTTCCATATAATTGCGCAATTTGGCATTGAAAATATAAATTTGCTTAATGAAAATATGCCAGTTTCAATAAACTCTTTACTGTATTTTATTTGGCCATATTGTTTTCTGTTTTCATGTCGTGTGTTCAATAACTGGATGTTTCTACTGGCGAAAACAGTCATGACAGGAAGTAGTTAAAGGATAATGGTGCGGCGTGTTTTTTTAGTGTCGGATGGCGTGAACAAACTTATTCACAGGATTTTACTTGTGTTTATTTAATGGAAACACCAAAATTGCGAGATTGTGTTTTTCGTCATTAGTGGAATATTGATATTTGTAATGGAAACGCAACTTGAGTAATTTCCATTTTTAAAGTTACAATTTGGCCCAAAGTTGGTCATAAACAGGACTATTGTCCCAGAATCAAGAAACCTGCAACATAATGACCAAAAAGAAAATAATCAAGGTGTCACAATGGTCCAGTCAATCTCCAGATCTTGAGATATTAAATGTACTGAAGCAGCCAAGACACAGAAAACGCCTTCTAACGGTTCTTTTAGTCCATTTCGTCTGGGTTCTGGTTTGATAAATAAAGTCAGACAGGATCCTGTTGTTTCTTCTTGTGCACTTGAGGTTAAATTCACACAATTTTAAAAGTCAGTAAAACCAGATCAGCATGACGTTAGACACCAAATGAACCAAAAGAAAATCACACATATCTAGACCGAACATGGAATTACAATGTCGACACAATTCACAGTAATTCCACCAATAAATACCAACATCACAATCGATATTGCCTTAAAATACAGTCAAAACAGCCAGGGACAGGTAAGGAGGGAGTTCAAAGTTTCAAATAAAAAAAAGTGTGTAAGCTGCTAAGAGGTGGAGTCCCTCCCCGGCCGTCGTCCTGGTGGATGAGAGCGATGCACATGTGCCTTAAAAATGTATTCACGTGAAGTTAATGTGTTGCTACACAGGATGTGACAGTAGGCACTCTGGATTCCAGTGTAAAAGCACTTTAATGAAGCAGCTAAACCAAAAGTCGGTCTGAGTCAGAGCCTCTCTCTTCCTCCCTCTCTCCTTTTCTTTTTTTTTTGTGTTTTCTGCTGCATTGCAGATGTGGCGGAGGGACTCCACCTCAAACTAATGCACGCACACTTAAACAGCTGCCACACCAAAAGGGACAAAACGTTAGGGAAAAAATAAAAGCTGCAATAAATACACACAGTTTTTTCCTCCAGATGATGTGGCTGCACCTTGTTAATGAACTTTATTGCTTTCCGCCCAAGGACCCGCGCGTATTGATTTCAATTTCTCACATGTATACAAAAATTTCACACCAGGCGTCTCGCACACTCGCTCTGCCTCCAGGTTAAAGGGAAGGTGAGTTTTATTGGAAGCTTCGCCTCTCCGAGTCCCTCGAAAACAGAAAAACCGTGTGTGACCCTCCCTCTCTGCAGCTGTAATTCGCTCTGTAAGCAGAGGGAGGCCCTGACTCGAGAGAAACGGGAGTGAAGGGAGTCCCCGGGGAGAGAGGTGTGTGTTAAGAGAGCGGCTGAATCAGATATACATCATTTAACTCGCTTTCGATATCCGCTCACATCCACTCCTTTCATTCGGACAAACGGCGACGCCAAACTCTTACGAGGGGAAGATGTTTAACGTTTTGGGAGTCTGAAACCCGGAGACGCTAAAGGCGGTAAATTCAGCCGTCGGTTCACCAATCAAACCTCCGATAGATGGGAAACTTTACATGGTGTGACTGGCCTGAAGGTTTGGGGAGGCAAAACGCACGCTCATGCAATCATGCACTCCACTCGCAATAAATGATCCAGAAATGTGTCATGATGTGATAATCAAAATAAATTAATAACCCTCCAATCACAGAGTCTCATATATAAAAATATGTATTTACTGCTGAAATGCATGAGATTCATTCATGCTGGAAGAGAGAAACTACCAGTAGATAACAGGAAGGCCAAAGGCATAACAGCTAGGGGGCGCCATTTGATCTACAATTTTGAAGAGTCAGTTAATGGAAACAGCTAAATCTGAAAAACAAAAAAACCTTCTTTAATTTTGTAGAGAAGTTTTTATTTTCACTTTAGATGGTTTTTGGCTTTTCCAAAAAGATGGAAACATATTTGCTGAATAATCTGTGATGTACAGAACGTTCCCACCCACTGGAGGGCCTCTCTGCCTTATCAGAGGAACAAAACTCAGAAAAATGTCCAAACCTCCGGCTCAGGACTCCATGTTTTTCTAAGGTCCATGCTAGTTTTCATCCTCTGCTTCCTGTTTATTACAGCCATGCGTAGCGTCACGCTTTGTGTAGCCCGGTTGATCTGCTTCAAACCAGAACACGGAAACACAGTTAGTTCGAATTTTCTTCTTCTATTTTTTTTACATCGTTTTAAAAGTTCACTGAAAAGTTACTTGTGCCAGATTTGGAAATGTTGGTAGCCTTTGGAGATTTTAGAGTCAAGGTAAGAATCTACATTATGCTAAATGCTAATATATGATGCTAACAGGAGTTTAAAATGTAAACTCTACAATCATTTTGTCTTAAAATAAAATATGCTGAATGTTGTTATATTTTTCTATAATATAGCTTTTAAATATAAACCAGAACAGTGCAGAGTTAACATGGAGAGGCCAGTGATTTAAAATCTGGCCTTCTGACATGATTCTTAGTTGTTGTTAACAGCTAAGAGTTAAGATTAGACTCAAAATATAACAACTACCTGTAGTTAAGCTAACAGGTAAATAAAGTCCAGCTCCAAGCTAACAGAGTGAGGCGAATGGCTACGCAGAATCAGGCTAACGGCTAACCAGAATCAAGCTAATGGCTACTTAAACTAACATGAAGCTCACAGCTACTCAGAATAAACAGTGATTCAATGTGAAACTGTAAAGTTAAGTTTTAACTGTGTAAGAATCAAGCTGTTACTGGCGCTAACAGCTAAACTTACGTTCTACTTACTAAGAGTCAAGCTAAACGAAGTGATCATAGCTAACAGCTATGAGTTAAGCTAATGGTGAATCATTCTTAAACAAAACTAATCTGGAAGTTCAGGGAACAAAAAACATCTATTTTTAATTTCTATTAGTAATATCAATTATTCTTTGCTATGCTAACATGTCACATGGGTTTTATTAATGTCTTTACAGGTAAAAATATATAGTTATCTGAAATCTGTGGATTACCCCCGCATACAATAAAATATCTGATAAATCCTGTAAATTTAATTAAATATGAGACTTTTGTTTAAAAGAAAATAAATCTCTTAAACAAAAGTTTTAGCCTTTAGCAGGTTTTCTCAAACTTGAATCAATCTTTGATTTCCAAACTTCACAATAAGATTACTGTCATTTTGATTAACTTTTTCCATGTATCTACCAAACATTATTCAGACCCAGTTTATACTAACCTGATAAACTGGAGGAAGCCCCATTTAATGAAACATTTAAGTAATTACTTAGCAAAGCATTGAATACAGAGATCCATAGAGGCCGTGTGTTAAACACAACCAAACCAAAGCTGGTGGTTAATTAAAGGAGCTTTTAAATGTAGCTTGAATAAAAAAAAGAAATCAACAGACGCTGAATTATGAAACTCTTTTCTCTCTTCTTTGCTTCCTCATTTTGTCTCCTAGTATATTTTCCTCTTTTACTTTTTACTCATCACCTAACTGTTTTCGATTTTCTCTGGAAAGCTTTATCTCCCAGGTAGCAGATTACTTTGCTCAGCGCTTTGCCCGATTTGGTTATCACTTATTATTATTTACAACTACAGGTTCAAGGGAGCAAAAGATTATGCATGGAAGGAGAAACGTGCAAAAAAGAGCGTCCGTCCAGTGCAGTAATTCCCTCTTCAATCTCTTCTTGTTCTGCTTATCAACATTAATTACCCTCTCTAAAATGTCCTTTTGCCTCCTTTAAACAATCCATTTTTCTTCACCCACATCTTCTACGTTGCGTTGCTTTACTTCCACTCATTTCCTATAATACATTACTTTTATGCTATAAACAATTACTCTTTTGATCAAATTGTACCAAGAAAGTTTAATGTAGAAAAAATTATTTAATTATGTCTCCAGTTCCCATCATCCCATTTGATGACATCTATTTATTTTGTTGTAAAATAATAAACAGTTTAGATTTAAGTTTTAAGTTTCGTTAATAATGTTTAAATGCCGGTAAACATGGAGGTCATGCAGAGTAAAGTTTGTGGGAACGTTGACCCGTTTCAACACATATGGAAGTCCGCATAGGTGAAATATCACCTTGAACATTATTACCACACTGTAAAACTAGACGGCTAAAAAAATGACTTCTTTATCAGTGTTTATGACAATAAAAACGTAATAAGACCATAAAAAAGAAAGTCACTGCCGTCCCTTGCGGTTCATGCACATGATCCAGCCCTTAAATTTATCTACATGAACCCAAGTTAGGAAAATAATTAAGTTACCTTGAATGTGGAGGCAGAAAAGAACTTTTGTTCTTAACTTTGGATAAATAATAAAATATTAGAGAGAACTTGCTCAATTAGAGTGACAATGGGTTTCAAAGTTGGAAAATATTTCTTCCATCAGGCTCTGTTCTGGACAATTATTAGAATGATTGTAATTAGTCGCTAGTGCCACTTTAAGTGGCTACTAGACAACTTCTAAACTCTGAGTGGCTGTTAGCTACACTCTACGTAGATGTTAGCGTAACTCTGGTTAGCTGTTAGCTCAATTGTGTAGCTTTCACCTTGATTTGAGCAGCTAGTTTGATTCTGAGAGTAAATGCTAGCTTGAATCTAATGGCTCGTTTCCCCTGGAGGTCGTTTACAAACCGAACTGCACCATGTTGTAAATGTAGCATTAACTTTGAGTAAATGCAAATTTGACTTTAGGTAGCTGTTAGCTCAATTATGAGTAGCTGTTATTTTGACTCTCAGCCGTTATCTTGACTGTGAATAGCTATTGACTCAACTATGAGTAGCTGTTAGCTCAGCGTTAGAAAATAGTATGTTTGGTTATGAATAGCTGTTCACTTGACTAGGAGCTGCTAGCTAGACTCTGAATAAATGGTAGCTAAACTTGGAGTGACTGCTAACTCCGAGTAGTTATTAACTTGGCCCCGGAAAATTGTTGGTTTGACTCTGGATAGCTGTTATCTTGACAAGTAGCTATTAGCTTTACTATGAGTGACTGCTAGCTCAACTCTGAAAAATCGTTAGCTTGGTTCTGAGAAATTTGGTTCTGGATAGCTGTTAGCTCAACTCTGACCTATTAGCTTGACTCTGAGTAGCTATAAATTCAGGTAGCTGTTAGCTCAGCTTTGAGTAGCAATAAGTTTTCTTATTCGGTAATTGTGAGGTTATTTCTCTATGCAGCTGGGCTAACTCCAAACAGCGGTTAGGTCAAAAAGTTGCTAGCTCAACTGCCTAGCTATTAGCTTGACTTAGGGTGTCCATTAGCTTATATTTAAATTATTATTAGCTTGAGTTTTGGGAACCGTTTCTTAAATGAGTTTCTTTGACTCCCCGTTGCTAATTTTCACCTTGATTTTTGTCTGTTGTCTGCTGCTAATAGACACTAAAACAATAACAACTCACTTCTCTAATCAAATTATTTACGCTTGATGTTTTTGTCTTAAACTTAAACTATTTAATAAAAAGAAACAGTCTGCATAGCTGCATGAATTGCCATTTGTCTCATCACCAACATAATCAAACATCAGCGTCCCGTTCTCATGGATGCTAACTGACCGATGTGGGGCTTAAATATCCATAAAACTAATGTGGACGAGTTGAACCGACTCCAACATGGTCAGTGACGTGAGCATGGTCAACAAAATGCTTGACCTTTTGACAGCGTGTTTGATAATCTGCAAATGCAGCTCAACACGCGTTTGTAGCACAGTTTAGATTCGTAAAAAAATAAAAAACCAGCATATTTAGTTTGGCAGCAATGACATGCAGATGCTATGTTGCCCTGGAGGGTTTGTGCAAAAGAAAAGCCATTGCAATGCAATCACAACGGCTCCATTACGACTCATTATGTCTTCCATCATCTCACACCTGCTGCCACTGAGTGAATGCATGTCATCGTAATGGTCATGAGATCATTTTCATCTGTAAGTACAACAGAATACATATGAGAGTGTGTGTGTGTGTGTGTGTGTGTGGGTGTGTGTGTGTCTGGTTACGGAGTGTGTCGAGGGAGTGATTGGCTGCTTGTTTAAGGGTCGAAAGATTCTGATCAGCCTCTGACTCCATTAGCAGAGCCAGAGGGACGGGAGGGAATTTTATTGTGCCTCAGAGTGGAAAATTGAGTCCATGTCACAAACTAATCAAATTGTGCCAAAGGTGAGTGAAAAAGAACAGAAAACACTGCGATATATACATACACACACGCGCCCCCTCACAGACATTCACACACACTCGCCTGACGAGACTTCAGGCCATCTTTGAAAGTTGCTGACGCAAACAGAAGATGTGGACGCAGCAGATGGCCGCAGAACTGAAACAGTGTGACAGCCTCACATTAACATGGCTTTGTGTCAAGCTAACATTAGCAGAAAACCCTGCAGGGAGATAAAAACCCATTTGTGAAGAATGTGCTGCGGGGGGACAGATTTTCTCGTTGCACCCGTCGTGGTGGAACCAGGAAGACCTTGCTGGGATATTTGGTTGACCGGAGGGTTTCTCGCTGGCGTGACGGCTGGAGGGCGTCCTTCCAGCTGGTGAGACAGGCTGTGGTGACATGCTTTAAAACACTAGGCCACTGTTCAGCTCTACACTGAGTTATTGCTATTACACCCCAGGTTCAGCTGACCGTAGAGGGCAAGAAGGTGGAGGGCTGGTGTGGTAGAAGACAAAAGGGGTCTTCCCCTTTCCCAGCATCCCCCTGCATGGACCTTTGAACACCCGGACGTTTCAGGTCCACATCCCGAGTCAAGGTTTGCTGTCCGCTGGTGAGCGCCGCCCGGCGTCGTCCAGCCTGTCCTCCGTGCCGCGTCTCTCGGTGCTAGGAGGAGGAGGTTTTGGTTTTGGACTGAGCTTCTTTCTTGCCGTTGTTAAGCACGGGCGAGTCACTGGAGGTCTTCGGCGTTTTTCTGGGCGGACTCTGTTCGGCGACGTCGTGTAAGGACGGCTCCCTGTACATCGCCACTGAGTAGGGAAAACATACAGACAGGAAGCTCATCAAAAGAAGAAGAATTACTTTATTCATCCCAGCAGGGAAATTATTTCGCAGTTACAGCAAGAATTTTTTATACACAGATTAACACACACACGACAGGAGCTGCGTCTGCAGGCAGCCAGCTGAGCTGGCACCATTTTTGAAGGAGGACATGGGGCAAAGGTTGTCGGGACCGGAAGTTGAACCCACGACGTCCGCGGGTCTAAGGCCTCCAAATGTGGGGTGTGCTAACCCCCTGCGCCACCACAGCACACCCCACTGAAAAGGTTCGACCAAACCTTGTTAGACCTCTTTATTTGTTGATTGAACTGCACAGTTTGGCTCCATTTAGACCAGTCAGAATTGTTTTCAGTGTTTTCCAAGCCATCAACAACATTCTGGCAGAGATCTGGTGAACTGGTTGGTTTCCTGGAAAAGATCTGCAATACATTCAAACTTGTTTTGCTGATAAACTGTCTACACAGGTTATTTAGGGTTCTGTCATTCTGTGTAATTTTGACATTTTATGTAATGTTATTTAGTTGCACAATATTTTGGGTCAAACGGTGCGTAAGCAGTTGAATTCTCCCGTTTGTTTAAAATCTTTATGTCACCAGTTGATTTTTTTAAATAAAAAAGTTGCCAGATGGGTCTGAAGAGTTTTTAAAAACAACGACAAAGTTTCTAAGCTAGCGAGCGTATATTCCCTCGTCCTGACTACAGCTCCTTTCATCACCACATTTGGCCACGCCCCTCAGTTTCTCTTGGCCACGCCCACTTTGGTGAACATTTCCAAAGCCAGGCGTTTCTCAACAGGTTCACCTGATTGGACAACCAAAAAACAAAGAGTTCCTCAAATTCTAATCTGATTGGACGAAATTAAAGTTTGTTATTTGACTTTTTCTCATTGTAATTATCTCTAGCTTACATTTCTGCCACCAAACCTGCATGAATTACTTTAGTTTCATGAGTTTGCTGTTGTAACCCACAGTATTAGAAGACTTGGGAGGTTAGTTACACTTTGAATACGTTGATTTAATAACAGCAGGCAGAGGGTTAGCTGGCTTCATTCACTCTGTCTTAATAACTAACAGTTGTGATTTTTCATAAATATTTATAAGTATTGAGAACTAAATGTTGGTTCCTGGCCATTACATTAGAAACAATATCCGTTTTCATTACTAAAATAATGTAAAACTTACATAAGCAGCTAAAAACAAATAAAAAAGATGCAAAAAAAAAAAAACAACATACAAACAAAAAACCCCTAAATAACTGCATTTGTCCTTCGTACCTTCGATGAGTTTGGGCAGGAAGTGAGCAGCACCCTTAGTCTTCTTGACACGGTTTCCCTTCATGACCTGACCGTCCCGGTTGATGCCGATGTACCAGGCTCGCCCCGACTGGGTCTGCCGGTACAGGATGGACGAGTATGTGACGTAGTAGTTCTCGAAGACGCACTCCTTAAACTTGCACTCCGGCGTGAAGTGTTCCTGTAAGACACACAAACCAGAACGTATAGGCAGAGGTCGGTAGTAACCAGTTACATTTACCTGAGTAACTTTTTGAAAAAATTTACCTTTACTGCATAATTTACTATGAAGTATCACTTTTCTTACTAGAGTAAAGTTTCTGGATACTTTACCCACTGTGAGTGACTTCACTAAATGAAGAACAAACATATTATAATCAAAAATGCACAAACTACAGAAACACTCGTACAGTTTATGTTAAAGTGGGAATTACTATTTGAATACAAGCTTTGGTGTCCTGATGTTAGTTTCATTAGAGACATTTGATGGTCAAAAAGATACAAAAAACTCTCTATATAAGTATAGTGTCACTAGAAGTACTTTATCCTGTTCTAACATACATTATATATTTATAAAAGTTTCTTCTGCCTTAATTTGTTATTTTGTAATTATGTCTACACATGAATCTAAGCATGTATGTTTAATACGTCCCCTGACCAGTAGCTCCATGTTGCCACCCCAAACATTATTATAACTTCATAATTTTCAAATACTTCAATAATTTTTATATTCATAAACATCCCAAAATATTGTTACAATTCATCTGATATATAAAATACAATGCATAATACACTTTTATTATTTTTTAAATATATAAAGTCCGGGTCGCCCCAAAAAATTGTAGCCCTGGGCTACCACCCTGTCTAATGTTTGTTCCAGCATAAAGAATTAAACTCCCAGCAGAAAAATAAAACATTTTCACTGGGGAGAAATGAGCTAAACATTTCATTGCGACGGGATAACAGGATCATACGCAGCGCATCGACTAACTAAGCGTGAACAAACTCGATCGTGCATGCGCAGGACCGTTTAGTCACGAAACAAACGGTGAACCCGGTGTTCTGTCAGACCATCATACTGCAGCACAATTATCTCTCCCTCTTTCTCTCCGTCTCGTTATGTATTCCATCTTTTATTCCGCCTCTCCTTCTCCAGCGCGTTCCCTCCGTTTCCCCGTCATTTGGTGACCTTGTCGGGGAACAAACCAATTTGCAGGATTGATTTGGAGCCTTGATGTGACGGAAAAACCGCCTGAACAAGGAGTTTGCTTTCTCTCCCTCCATCTTTCTGATTTCTATCTCTTTTCTGTGTCCCTCTGTCCGTCCGCCCGGCCTCAACACTTACAGCACATAAACAATTACATCGCTCTTTAATTACACATCCATTAGTTTCTCTGTCACTCATTACTTTAACTCCACTACAGCAAATGGAGTGGGAAAGTGTAATCAGATTACTATTACTGTCTGTGGGTGTGCAGAGCGGAAAGCCTGATCAATTTCTTGCACACGATCTGAAGAACTACCTGGATCATTAAGTGATTGATCCGGTTAATTAAACTGAATATCTGTGGTGCGTTTGCTGTGTGGGAAACCAGAGCATTCATCAGTTCCTGACCAAACTGCACTCAAAAAATTCAATTTGTTGAATGAACGGAAGAGGAAAGAAGGAAAAGAGGTGGAACAATCCGTTTAAAGGTCAGTTCTCTATGAACTCCACAAATCGCTGAAAAAAAGGAGCAAATTTCTGCCAAAAATCTCTGAAATTTTGAGATTAAGAAATGTTTTAGAAAAAACAATTCCATTTCTGAGCTACAAAAGTTGAACATTTTTAAATGTAAAACAAATTTCAATTTTTTTAAAAAAAACATCAATTTTCAAAATTTGAAAATTTTCTTTTACATTTCAAGCTAGCTAAGTAACTTTATTCTTTTTTTCTTGAAATTTTTAAAAAATTAATCTAAAAATATCTGAAATCTTTTTTCTTGCAATAATTTGTGACTTTTGGATATCAGAGAAAAATATTGTTTTCTTTTGCTTAGGCAAATATTGTTTTTTTCCTGTGTTGAATGAGAAGAAAAAAATATACTTTATAATTAATTTTAACTTGTCCTTGAAATATAAGCCAAATAAAAATAGAGATAAAAAAAATAATAATAAAAAAACATCTTTTCAACTCTGTTGGTTGAAAGAAATATATATTTATATTTAGAAATGCTTAATAGAAAAACACAGTGGGTCAAATTTTGAGGTCAAATTTGTTTTTATTCAGGAACAAAATGCTCCTTAAGGGGAAAAACATTTTAAAATATTTTAATCTTAACAATTTTTACTACTTTCCCCTTGAAAGTCGGGAGTAAAAGAAAACTTGGCTGGACCTAAAAAATGGATCCTTAAATTAAAAAAATGAAAAAAATCTGCACTTCTTAAAGCAAACCCACCTAAAATAAATATTCATATTTATAAATTATTATTAAAAACAAGCTCTTTTAAATAATAATAATAATCTAAACCTGATCAAAAATAAACAGCGTGGAAAAAGAAAAACAGCAACAAACACAGAAATAAACTAAAATAATTGATTTTATGCATGAATCAATGAAAGTTTCCTAACTCACTGCGTAAAACTACTTTGAAAATTTTCTTTTATTCCAGCAGCTTTGAAAGTTTGACTCATCGTGTCAGCCGCTGTGAAGCTTAATGGGATAACACACTATTAGGTCTCGTTTGCACACATTATTCTCACCGCAGGCTCACAGGAGACAGATGCACATCGGTCTGCACAGACGACTCTGGCAGACAACAGGAAGTGCTTTGAGAGGTCACTTCCTGTTTGTCTCAAAGGACAGGCGGTCCACTGTCCTCTCACATTTACATCCTGACCTCCAAACCAGTTTGATCCTCTATCTTCTGCCTGTCCTTCTTTCTCCTTCTGCTAAACAACCCAGACATTATCATCAATGATGCAGTTCCTCCCATGGCCAGCAGGGGGCGCTCAAAACAAGAAGTAAGTCTATTTTTTTTCCTCTGAAAATCTCTATTTGTATCTAAAACAACTCAAGACACAAGACATAATCTAAACTACAGTTGTTTTTAAAGTCCATTTGAACATTTTCAAACATTTTAAACTCAAAGTTTAGTTAAACTTAAGCTAAAATGTCTCATACGACAAAGTGCCACAGACCAGGGCCGGTCCAAGCCTTTTTGGAGCCCAAAGCATATTTTCATTGGGCCCCCCATCAACAAATCAACACCAGATGCTTCATTATTCCTAAATACTCTGTGTGTGTAACATACCTACTATGAAATCCAATGTCTGTTAGCACGATACACAGCTGTTAGCATGATTTAGGCTAGCTTTTAGCTTGACTTCAAACCAAGAGACAACAGACAGATACATCGACAGGCAGAAAAGTATTAAGGGCAACTTAATGTCGTTTGTCTTTCTTTGAGCTCTTGTTTCAACTAACACTACCTGTTGTGTTGCCTTTTTTTAAATAATTAGTTTTAAATACACATCCCCGCTGCAATGTTTTCTCTGGAAATTTGACTGAAATTACTTGGTAAGAAGATTTTGTACAGATGCATCAACAGGAAGAAAAGTATTAAGAGCTGCTGTAGAAACCGATATTTGTTTTTGTTCCAACTGAAATTATATCCTTTAGGATTACCTTATTTAAATAATTAGCTTTATATAACAATGTCAGCTTTAATTATACTAAAACTGAGAGAGAGAAAGAGAACTGAGGTAAATGGAAAATGTTAAATAATAGCTTAATCAAACACTGGTTAATTAAATTAGGAGGCAAAGTGAGAGACAGTTTAAGCAGCCAGATTTTGTGTGTGTTTAAGTATGTGTGTGTGTGTGTGTGTGTGTGTGTGTGTTTCGGGGTGTGTACGTCCACTCATGCATGTCTGCTGTTGTGACAGAAAGACATGACGGATACCCCGTACATCAGTGGGAGGCCACCCAGCGCCAGATGACACACACTCACACACCGACACGCGCAGCATCCGCGGTGACGGATGGACCCTCTCCGTCCCTCATCACTCACGCCCACAGACAGGCCGCACAGAAACAGGAGGAGGAGGGGAAGAACAGAACCATAAAACGGCGGGAAAACGACATGAGAGACGAGCGGGGCGAACCAGACGCAGAGCGGATTAGTCTCCGGTGGCGACACAAACGGACTCCTCGTCTTATTTTTGCCGGATGACATCATTCAGCGCCGCTGAACAAGCAGCCGCCCATTCACTCAGAGCGGGGATTGATTCCACGTGAGATCTCTGCCAACGGTCAATAAGCATCGGAATGAAAAACAAAAACTGGACCAGGCGTTTATGGTGACAGAGTGAACAAACAGGTTGATCCAGAAACTTCACAGAACCAAATATCATCCCTCAACTTGTGACGTCTGAAAACGCCGAGTTACATTTAGCAACATATTGTTATGTGAATATTTATGTATTTACAGAAGTGGGTAGAGTCACCAAGTATTGTACTCAAGTCAGAGTAGAAACACTTCAACGTATTTTTGCCAGAGTAAATGTAAAAAGTAGCCATAAAAGAAATTACTCAAGTAAAATTAAAAAAAGTATTTGATAAAAAGTACTGAGTAACTGATCAAATTATCAACCATTTAATATTTACAAATTACATCATCAGTCAGACTAAAACATAACGTTAAGTTAAAACTTTGGTATTTTTAGGACCAAAATGACAATAATTCATATAAGTAACAAAACATAACAAAATCAGAAGAGATAAAATTTTTTCCTAATCAGTTTATTTTAGTAAAAAACTGATGAAAGTTTAACACAAAGTGCAGGTGTGCGTCTGTTTCTGGTGAATTTTTTGTTAAGTCATGTTTGTTTTTCATTCAGTGGGTAGAAAATCCAGACGTTTCACTCAAGTAGGAGTAGAAATACTTCAGAATAAAATTACTCAAGTAAAAAGTAAAGTACAAAAAAGTTACTCAAGTAAATGTAGTTCAGTAAATAGTTACTACAAAACTCAGCCAATCATCCAGACATTTTACATGACCAGATATTGTTGCTCAGCCTGTTTGGTTTAGATCACTGCTTGGTGCTAAACGGATCTCAGGAAGTTGGAGAGAAGATGAGAAAAACCTTTTTTTGGAAATATTTACAGGTCATGTGACTGAGAACTTTGACATATTTTTATTAAAACAACGTAGCGGAGATATTCGTTTTTATAAACATTTCTTTTCAAATCCATCTTTCTCATAAAACCCTGTTCAGTGAAGTTAAGAGTTTTCCTGAGCTGCTCTTTGATTGAGATTAATCATGTCATCGAAGATCCGAGGGATAAATCTGGCTTCAGACGCTCGAGGCCGCCGGCTGCCTGTCTATGACATCACATCCTCAGCCTGATGTCATGACCTGCTGTCTGCTCTCCTCACAATCCAACCGAGCCAAAGCGTTTCCTGTGGCACCAAAACTTCAGCACAGTGGCTGACATCAGTTCAAAACTGCCTGCACGTTTTAAATAACAGGGTTTTTAACTCTTTCTGGACGCTTTCTAAAACTTTCAGGTTAGTTTTGGACAACAGGTTGTTTTCCTGGACTTCCAGGTTGTTTTCCTGGACTTCCAGGTTTCTCATCTAAAACTGAAGCTAAAGCTAATTTCAGGTAACGTTGTACCAAGTTGGGACTCACAGGCTAATATTCACATACATTGTTACTTTCCATCATTTAGTCTGTTTGCTTTAACAGGAATTTACCATAAATATAATAAGTAAGAAAATAAGCGTTTTATTGCCTAAAATTCAATATAGCAGGACTAATCTGTTGACTATTAACTGAGTAATAATTGGACTTTTATTTATAGGCTTAATTGATGGGGCAGACACACATAACCATTGACAAATAGAATAAAACAGCAGTGCTTATTCACTAGCTTATGCTGTAAGTTGATTTAGCTATAAGCCACATATTTTTGGATTTTTGCAGCTATATTATAAGCTATAAGATAATTTAACTTATGCTATAAGCCAAGCCACGCTTATAGCATAAGTTAATTTAGATGGGCTTTTCTAAACGATATAAGAAGTGGAATGGTCAATAAAAAGAAACATTAAGATGGACATAGCTCTGTTTGTCACATGGCCAGAGTTTTGTTTGTTTTGTTAAAAAAGCTCACAAGGAGATTTTTACAAACTAAATATGTAATTTTTAGGTGTGTTGTTCTTTTACCAAATGGCTCTTTTTGTGTTTGTATACTCCAGATAAATCGATTACTAAATTTGTTGAAGGTCATTTCAATAATTGTTTCAGTTAAAAAAATAAAAAGTTATCCTCTTACCAGCAGAAGAAACTCTGCATCAAATGCTTCTACGTGACACAAATTGCTTAAATAATGTAGAAATCTGATGAATAAACCACAAAGCTTCAGAATGGTGTGCAGGATTTTAACCGAAACAAACGCGATCATTTCAGGAAGTGAGCGACGCTCCGGTCAGCAGGATGAGAATCAGACAACGGCGAAGGTTGGCCTCACAAAACATCAGCGCAGCTGATTATTATCTGAGCAAATGAGCAGAAAAACAACTTTAATTGAGGAAGCATCACAGGGGGCTGAAAATCAATTCTCTGAAGAAAGGCGCCATTATTGTTTATTAAAAAAAAGAAAACCCGGACTAAAGCAATCTGCTTCATCATCACTGCTGCAAGTTGATCATCAAATCCTGAAAAGCTTTGAAGCAAAAGATGAAAAATGTCGACATTCGCTGCCTTTTGAAGTCGTTTAGTTTAACTTTCAAAACGTCTGCCTCGGCTTTATGCGTCACTTTTTCCGTCTCAGTCGGAGAAAAAACGATCAAGACGAGACGTTTGAGGAAAAGAGACGCGTCGTTTTCACTGAGGCTGCAGCAGAGGAAACAAAACTCAAAACGTTTAAAACTTACGTAAAAATAACAAGTAGTGATTTATATCATAAAAATATTAAATTTATGAGACTTTGGTGCTTTCTTGTAAGATAAGAGGTTCAGGAAGATGATTTCTGAACATAAAATGAACAGTTTTACCAAAACTTTGGTGGAAAGTAAACATCCATCCATCCATCCATCTTCTTCCGCTTATCCGAGGTCGGGTCGCGGGGGTAGCAGCTTCAGAAGGGAGGCCCAGACTTCCCTCTCCCCAGCCACTTCTTCCAGCTCCTCCGGGGGAATCCCGAGGCGTTCCCAGGCCAGCCGAGAGACATAGTCCCTCCAGCGTGTCCTGGGTCTTCCCCGGGGCCTCCTCCCGGTGGGACGTGCCCGGAACACCTCACCAGGGAGGCGTCCAGGAGGCATCCTGACCAGATGCCCAAGCCACCTCAACTGGCTCCTCTCGATGTGAAGGAGCAGCGGCTCTACTCTGAGTCCCTCCCGGATGACTGAGCTTCTCACCCTATCTCTAAGGGAGAGCCCAGCCACCCTACGGAGAAAACCCATTTCGGCCGCTTGTATCCGCGATCTCGTTCTTTCGGTCATGACCCAAAGCTCATGACCATAGATGAGGGTGGGAACGTAGATCGACCGGTAAATCGAGAGCTTCGCTTTTTGGCTCAGCTCTCTCTTCACCACGACGGACCGGTACAGGGCCCGCTTGACAGCAGACGCTGCGCCAATCCGCCTGTCGATCTCCCGCTCCCTTCTTCCCCCATTCGTGAACAAGATCCCGAGATACTTAAACTCCTCCACTTGGGGCAGGACACCCCCCCTGACCCGGAGAAGGCACTCTACCCTTTTCCGGCTCAAGACCATGGCCTCGGATTTGGAGGCACTGATCCCCATCCCGGCCGCTTCACACTCGGCTGCGAACCGATCCAGCGAGAGCTGCAGATCACGATCTGATGAAGCCAAAAGGACCACATCGTCTGCGAAAAGCAGAGATGAGATCCTAAGGCCACCAAATCGGATCCCCTCAACACCTTGGCTGCGCCTAGAAATTCTGTCCATGAAAGTGATGAACAGAATCGGTGACAAAGGGCAGCCCTGGCGGAGTCCAACTCTCACCGGAAACGAGCCCGACTTACTGCCGGCAATGCGGACCAGACTCTGACACCGGTCATACAGGGACCTGACAGCCCGTATCAAAGGGCCCGGTACCCCATACTCCCGGAGAACCCCCCACAGGGCTCCCCGAGGGACACGGTCGAACGCCTTCTCCAAGTCCACAAAACACATGTAGACTGGTTGGGCGAACTCCCATGCACCCTCCAGGACCCTGCTGAGGGTGTAGAGCTGGTCCAGTGTTCCACGACCAGGACGAAAACCACACTGCTCTTCCTGAATCCGAGGTTCGACTATCCGACGGACCCTCCTCTCCAGGACCCCTGAATAGACCTTGCCAGGGAGGCTTAAGAGTGTGACCCCTCTATAATTGGAGCACACCCTCCGGTCCCCCTTTTTGAACAGGGGGACCACCACCCCAGTCTGCCAATCCAGGGGAACTGCCCCCGATGTCCATGCGATATTGCAGAGTCGCGTCAACCAACACAACCCTACAACATCCAGAGCCTTAAGGAACTCCGGGCGGATCTCATCCACCCCCGGGGCCTTGCCACCGAGGAGCTTTTTAACCACCTCGGCGACCTCGCCCCCAGAGATTGGAGAGCCCAACCCAGAGTCCCCAGGCTCCGCTTCCTCAGAGGAAGGCATGTTGGTGGGATTGAGGAGGTCTTCGAAGTACTCTGCCCACCGGCCCACAACGTCCCGAGTAGAGGTCAGCAGCACACCATCCCCACTATAAACAGTGTTGGTGCTGCACCGCTTCCCCCCCCTGAGACGCCGGATGGTGGACCAGAATCGCCTCGAAGCCGTGCGGAAGTCTTTCTCCATGGCCTCTCCAAACTCCTCCCACACCCGGGTTTTTGCCTCAGCAACCGCCCGAGCCGCACGCCGCTTCGCCCGCCGGTACCCATCAGCTGCTTCCGGAGTCCCACAGGCCAAAAAGGCTCGATAGGACTCCTTCTTCAGCCTGACGGCATCCCTCACCGAAGGTGTCCACCAACGGGTTCGAGGGTTGCCGCCGCGACAGGCACCGACAACCTTGCGGCCACAGCTCCGATCGGCCACCTCGACAATGGAGGCACGGAACATGGTCCACTCAGACTCCACCTCCCCCACCCATGCCCCCAAGTAAACAGAACAAGAAAATCTAAAGAGTTATAAAAAAATGAAGTCTCTAAAATCAAAGTAGAATATCTTTTTTATTCTGTTCAGAAATGAACATGAAGCTACTTTATAACTCCTATTGACTAAATATGGGGAAAAAAACTAAAAATGTATTTAGTTTAGAAATAAAATAAATAAAGTTTTTAAAAAAAATTAAAACTAATAAAAATGTAAAATAAGATTAAGCTAAAAGTAAACTAAATAAAAATAATGAGGAATAATGAATAAATGATAAAAATGAATCAAAAATTCTAAATTAAGCAAAAGAAAATAGGTAAAGAACAAAACAAAAATAAATATAAAAACATCTCAAAACTCATTTCAGACAAAAAACAAAGAAAAAAAATCAGATTAATAAAAACAAATAGTGAGAAAACTAAACTAAACTAAACTAAATAAAACTGAAGTGAAACAAATCAAAAACAATAAAAAAGAAACCATTTTAAAAATGAGAGAAAATACAGAAAACAAGTAAAAAATAGAATGTGTTAAACAGAAACAAAATAGAACACAAAATAATCCAAATGAAACCACAAATAAACCATGAAAGGAAAACTAACTAAATCAAATAAAAACAGAAAAAAATCATCATATTTAAATTTTTTAGTTGCTGTAATCAGTTTGCACACAAAAATAAAAAAGTGACACAATTACTCTTAATAAATCAGAAAATAAACTGAATGTAAATCCAACTGTCAGATTTTTCTGAACTCAAAACCCTGATGAGCAACTTTGAGTTGCTGACGAGGAAAATGCAATAATTTCACATCTCAAGCAGAAACAGAGAGAAGAGACAGAGAAAGAGAGAGAGAGAGAGAGAGAGAGAGACAGGTGTTTGGTCTGCTGTGACCTCTGACATTTGGTTTGGTTGGATGACACGGAGAAACTGGAGTAATGCTGCGTCTGTCAGGAACAGACAGAATAATAAACGAGATCTGAGCCTGAAACACAAACACACACCGAGGAAAACGAGTTGACAGAAAACACACAGAAATCACACACACTTATAATGAGAACAGCTGCAGGGGGAGGAAGAGGAGAGACGAAGGAGGGATGGAGGGATGTCCTCTGGTTCTCACCTTGCCCGCCTGACCCTCGCCGTGTGTTTGAGGATTTTCCAAACCTCCCTCCCTCTTCATCTTTCTCTAACTTCGCCCCTCCATCTTCCTCACACTTACATCACCACACAGCAGAAAGAGCAGGAAAAAAAACAAGTAAAAATAGGAAGGAAGAAGAGAGGAAGAAATACGGACGGCAGGAAAGGAAACAAGAGTGCTGAGTCAGAGGAAAGGAGCCGGCGTTTCTCCCATCCAAAGAGCCGGTGAGGAAGGTCAGAGGAGGAGGAGCGGGAGGTCTGACCGCGCAGAGAGAGTGTGTGTGTGTATGTGTGTGTGTGTGTGTGTGTCGGGTTGTTCTGAGAAAAGACGTTATTGAAGGAAACCGACTAATTGGCAGTTTAGCAGCTGTCAAAAGCAGCTGGTTGAGAATGAAACAGGATCTGCTGCAGAGGCATTAACATCTATAAATACATTTATATGCAAATAACTGGAGGTAAATATATACTATAAATATAATATAAATACTGATTTCTGTTTTTAATTATATGGTACTTGGTGTGTTGTGACAGCTGAATAAATTTCATAAAAATTGAATCTCATACGACGGAGTATCACGCCAATTTGAGACATAGAGAAAGCAGGATTACATTTCTGTCAAAAAACTCAAAAAGTTTTGATTAATCTCAGAAAATCTGTAGAAAAAACTTGGAAATTTCTGACTTTGAAAAGTTGAAAGTTTGCTAGAAAGATAATCAGAAATTTTGAGATTAGACTGAGAATTATTTTAGAAAAACTTGAAAATTTTATTAGTGTCAAAAAATCTAATTTTGACACTAATAAAATTTCCAAATTTCTGAGATTAAACTTAAAATTGTTGAGTTTTTTGGCAGAAATGTCCTTTTTTACTATCTACCAAGGTCCTAATACTCCATTGCTGTCTTAACATTCTCAGTTTGGTTATTTTCTTTCATCTATCAGCCTAAATGCACTAAAGCAAACAAACAAAATCCCACCTTTCTAAACATTTTTATAAAAAACATTTATGCTATTACCTGACCTTGCCAAAAGGGGGCGCCAGAAACAACCAGCAAGCGAAAAGTTGACCTAAATCAGAGTGAAACACCAACACACTGTGAGATCCCCATTGTTCGGCTGTGTTTACGTGAAAACATCTTTATGCTTTCTAGAAATGTTTACAAGTCATATATTCCAAAAGTCAAGTCAAGTTCCAAGTCTCTGCTGACTGAAATAAACATTTTATAATCAAATGCGTATCAATAATATATATCGCGATAGAGATGTGATCAATATCAACTTTGTTCCAGAACTGCACAGCATTCTGGGAGATGTAGGCAGAGGAAAGACTTTAGCTGCTCAACCTCTCATGGCTACTAGCTAAGCTAGGTGGTGGAATCAACTCACTCATTCTGTGGTTACCTAGCAACGCACTCACTCTGTGGTTACCTAGCAACGACCTGCTGAGTAACTGCCAGAGCAGCAGTTTCAGGTTTCGCCTTATAACTGCCAGTTATGACAGCTTTAAAATAAAAACAAGGACGTGGAGTGGAAACTCTGGATGAAAACACAAAGGTGACACCTCCAGTTTGGCTGTATTTAAAATATTTAAAACAAAAAAACTTATTAATAATTATAGGCATCGACTGATATGAAACGCTTATGTTTCGCTTATGAAACGCTTATGTTTCTATACTGTCTACCCTTAAGTGAACTTAACTTTTTTATTTAAAAAATCCTCCAAACTCAAACCTATTATATAACCTAACAGCTGAAATCAGAGGAGCAGCTTCATCGCCATAGAAAAGCCGAGCGGAGCGTGAGCCGAAGAGGCCATCCATGCTCTCATTCTCACTCTCAGTCGGTCTCTACAGACAAACGAAGCGCTCTCAGCTACACAGCGCCGTCCGATGATGGATGTGGTAACTCTCTCTATCACCAAAGACCATCCATCCCAATTAACTGCTTCTGTGAGGGAGGAAGCTGCTGCTGTATAAAACTGATGAAGAACAGTCCACTTACAGAAATTAGCTCACGGTGGAAAAAAAGCTTGTGAACTTCTCAGAACCATTATGGTAGGCATTTTGTAATGACGGTGTAAAATGTGCCATAAATACACCTTTCTTGTGTGTAGCAGTTAAATCCAGCCGTTCAGGGCGTTGAGTAAAGCGGTTAAAAGGCAGCAAGGTTGTTGTTATTGTTCCTCACAATAACCCTGAAGTAATTTTTGGAGACCAACATATTTACTTTCTCTAGACAACTACACACTGCACAAAGTATGACTGCATTTTGTTTGACCACATAATTGTGTAAACTGGAATTACAAAACTAAATTAGCTTAATGGAAACACACCAAAAAACTCAAGTTTTTCGATAAAACGTTTTTGCGATAGGATAAGATGTTTTTTTAGGCCGTATCAAAATTGGTATATTTCACAAAACTGCAATGGAAATACGGAATGTTGCTACTGGTGGAAACGACAAAGAACACAACAGGAAGTAGTCGGTTTTGTTTTTTACTGATTTATAAATGTAAGATTTAATCCTGTTACTTATTTAACAGAAATAACGCAATTTCAAAAAAGTGTTTTTCCGACATTAGCAGGATATCAGTGAAGCTTTGCACACATTGAATCGGTAACTCAGCCAGTTTTTCAGCTGTTTTTCAGTTTGTTCCAGATCTGTGCTGCATAGAAGCTGCCACAGTATTGTCTCGTAGAGCCGGCTCGGTGTGGGTGTTTCCAATCTATTAAAGCGCCGTGTTCCTCCAAAGTGGGTCTGGACCCGTCTCTCCTCTGTGTGCATCCCTGAAGTCATCTGAGGGAAGTTTAGACTTTGCTCAACTTTCCCCTGTTAGCTGCAGAGAGTTTGGCCAGAGCCGGTCCCGGGTATCGAGTCCGACCCAATTATGTCTGCCTGCCTCTGTCAGATTGTTTATACCTGGCTGCACCCGTGTGTTTGTGGGGATGTGGGGGAAAGTGTGTGAGTGTGTGTGAGTTCATTCCTTTCCGTGGCTTAGACTCTCCCCATCAGCCTGCTAAACCATTCATCCCTCCCTCCACCCGGAAGGCTTTCCACAGCTAATAAAGTGGGCCAGGTCCGTGGCTGAACACTATTTTTATCAGGAAGTAATTTCCAGGTGGTGCCCGCAGGTAAGCAGCGCCAGCAGCTTTAAACAATGGAGCTGAAACCAGGAGTCCTCCATTAACCTCTGCTGGCCAACATGTCGGCCTCTTTCTTTAACAATTCAGTTAGTCGTCACTCATTTCAGAAAAATATGGATTCATTTCACATTCGTTTGTTTAAGACTGAAAATTATAAAGTTATATAAGAATCAATTTATCTTTTAAAACAGAAGAGTCGTGCTTCTTAAAAGTATTTTCCTTTTTAATGAAGTAGTGCATCAACGCGGGAAGTATTGCTATGCACATGTTGCTTATCACGTGTTTTTCTCACAATATTCATATTTTTTGAGCTACTACAATTATTATTCCCACCCAGTTTTCTATAACATTTTTAAACAATTTTTATTTTTGAGTTGCTGCATAATTCCACATCGTCCTTCCACTCAACTTTCTAGGTATGCTATCACTGAAAAGAAATCCACCAAAAAGAAACAATGTTCTAATTTTTTTAATTGTGTTTGCATTGTGCTGTGAAAATGTCTTTGTTCCTCAGGGTTTCTTCTGTTTTTTGTTATTTTATCACCGTTAAATGTTTCAGATCCTGAATAAATACATAATAAATAACTTGGACAGATAGCTGTGCTATAAGGCTAACAGTTTATCAGACTAAAGCACAGAGGCGGTCGTGGTGAGAAGAAAGAGAGGAGAACCGGACAGACGTAGAGGACAAACCCAGAACTCATGAGGGGAACACGCAGGATCCATCTTCTGAATTAAAGAGGCTCGCAGGATGACAAGAAGCAACGGATGGTACAAAGAGGAGAAAACCGACAAGCCACAAGAGACAGAGATGACCAGACAGGGAGCAAGACAGACTGACAGGCGAGCAAAAGCTGAACAAGTGAGACAGGGGGCGGAGGAAGAGGAGGAGGAGGAGGAAGGATGGAGGTGGTTGTTGCTCCCAGAGGAGACGTTACGCTCGCTCCCAGTCCGGTCCTGTCAGCCCATACTTCTCTCTTTTTTTACCCCAATCTTTCCATCATTCCTTCCCTCCAGACAACAATCAGCCCGTTTGAAGTACTGGTGCTGAGATCCGGTCTGTCGCGCTGCTCAGCCCGACCCGACGGCCCGTTTCTCGCATCCAGGCTCAAACGTTATGCAAATTAGCACCAGGAAGCGAAACCGCAAGTAAATAAACATTAAAACTTAAATTTTTAAACTATTTCTTGTTCTATTCTATTGTATATAAATATGACTCTGTAGCTTTAGCAGAACAAATCTCATTTACACATCAGCAGGGGCGGTCCCAGCCTGCATGGTGCCCTGGGCAAACATGAGGCACCATCATGGGGACACTAAAATTTATTTAAAGCTGCAGTATGAAACTTTTATTTAAAAAAGTTTTTTTTAAATGTTTGTTAAAAATGTCCCTAAATTGTGACAGTTTGTGTGACAGATAATCTGTGAAAAGATTGATCTCCAGCTCCTCTGTGAGCGGCCGTAGCCATCTGAAAAACCAGCAACCAATCAGAGCCAGGAGGAGGGTCTTAACGCTGTCAATCACTCTCATGTACTCGCTGCTACTGGCAGACATAGGAAAGAAGGAAGGTAGGTAGGAAAAAAGAAAGGAAATTAGAACATAAGGAAGAAAAGGAAGGAAGGGAAGAACACAAAAGATGAAGGGAAGGATGGAAATAGCCAAAGGAAGTAAAGAATAAACAAACTAACTGCAGCAGGAAGGGAGGAAGGAACCGACAGAAGCAGAAAGACGCGCTGAAAGGTTATGTAACCTGAAGGAACGAACAAAAGACGAAAGATTAGAAGAAAAGTAAAAATGAAGAAATGGATGGAAGAAGGAAGGAACATCAAAAGATAGAAATAAACTGATAAAAAACGGCTGGAAATCCAGATTTCTTATAATTTTCCTAATTCAGCTGCTAAACAAAGCAAATATTAAACACCCTGACATCCTTAATTAATGCCTTCTAATTACTTCCTTCATTTAAAATTGAAGACAAAATAAACAGTTTTAGATATAAAAATGTCATACCAGGGTAAACCGACGTCATCAGAAATGTCTCAGTTTATTAAAGGTATTCAGAGAATTCAGACAAAATAAAAAAACAAGCAATCCGACTGGAATAAAGACAAACGACGGGGTGGAAAAGTACTTTTTGTCTTCCTGTGAGTCACTGCTGGCCGCCGACCAGCTGGGAGGGGGAGTTTTATTTCCCAATCCTTTAAATAAGTGTTGTAATTATCTCCTTATCTGTGTGTGGCTGCAGAGGGAGAGCAACGCGCCACAGAGGTCCATGAAAGATTAATGCCGCCCGCCGGAAACGCCGTGAGTCTGGGGTTGCTCCAACAAAACCTCCGCATCAGAACGTCCTGACTTCAGAGGAACGCAAGATCAAGACCATGTGATGCATTTAGGCAACAAACTGAGCGTTTCTCATGTCGTCTCTTGGCTACGAACAAAAGTTTGAATGTTGGTGAGAAGAAAGTGTGCTGGCGGTTTGTCCGCTGTCAGAGGGATTTTCTCGGAGGATTCTCCGCCTGCTGTGGTTGTTCCCCTCGGTGAAAATGGGTCACCTTCTTCTCTGTCAGGAGAACAGCCGGGAATACGCCGGCTGGGGGTGTTTATGCTCGTACGACATTTCGCTTTCTGCAGGGAGAGGTTACAAACGCCTGACACGTTCTGGAGCTCGTTAGAGGAAAAAGTTTGGACCGTTTTAAAACATTTAAAGAGGTCATTTTATGTATTTCTCAGGCATGCAGTGACATTTTACAGCACAAGAAAGTAACTGGGTTACCTTCAGTTGTTATAAAAAGAATGCAGAATACATATAACATGACTTAAAAGAAATGTTATTTTAAGTCTCCGTCTCTTTAAAAGGGAGCTGTTATGCAAAATTCACATTTTTTACATTTTTATGTTTCCATTTGGCTCTCAACTGCTTCTAAAACAGCTAAAGCTTAAATAAAAACCCAGGTGTTTTCTTTGGCCATAAGTTAATGTTTTAGCTTTCTGGAAATTGAGCTGTTTCAATCCACTGTTTCCTAGCAACCCCAGCCAAGCCCAGCCCGTTACCTAGCAACCAAGCGAAACTCCAGCACATTTAAAATCTATGTAATTAATTAAGTGTAATTAATGCATTAAAGTTCAGGCCCTAATTAATGTTTAATGCATCAGTCAAAAAATGCTTCATGAAGAGGAAACAAACGTATAAAAGCCACACCTAAGTATAAGCAAAAACACTTAAAAAAGTGACTCATAGTCCAGAAAATACGGTAAATCAATTTTGAGCCTGACAAAGACAAATATAATTTTTGTTATTGTGTTATTTTTTACAGAACTTGATGGACGTACAAAATGGAAACACAACGGAAATACTATAAGCTTTGCATAAAAACAAAAATGCTTCCATGAATTTCTCAACATGGGATTTTTTCTCCCACTAATTCCCAAATTAAAGGTTGATTTGTCCACATTTTCCAGTGAGAAATGAAGCTGTTTCCATAAAAGCTGAGCTGATTTTAAGCCTTTCTAAAGACCAGCTTTGATCTGAATCAGATGAATTCAGTGTGAACGTGTGTGAAGCCGGCAGGGCGACATGAAGCGGCGCGCGGTTCTTGACAGCTGAGCGATGTTCTGGTTCTGTTTATCTGACAGCATGAGGACGGTTTTCATCTCCGCGGTTCCTCCTCACCCGTTTTCGGGTTGTTGAATGTGACAGAGACCCGCTCTCCTCCGCTCAGGCGCCGCGCCGCGTTGCTTCACTTCAAAAATAGCCTCACCCACTCCGCCGTCAGAGGCAGGAAGTGCTTTTATTTGGATTCAATCCACCTGTTAAATCTGTCACTTCTCGCCTGCACATCTATGCTAAACAGCCCAGAGGAGGTTTTGTTTGAGCCGTTTCAGAGAAAGCAGCGGCGCGTTCTGCTGGGAGCGAAAAACAGGAACCTGTTTGGTACACAAATGTTTGCTGGCATCAAGCAAAATCTCTGATGTTCAAACCTCAGTAATGTAGGCACTGCAGCGTGGAAGCACAGGATTACTGGACAGGATTACTGGAGAAAAAAGAAATTGCCTTTGTTCACAGAGTTCTGATCTTCTGAGATCAAAAGTCAAAAATCTGGGAGGACAAAAATCAAAATTCAGAGAAAAAGGCAGAAATCAGGGGAAAAAATCTCAATTTTGAGAAAAAAGTCAGAATTTTCATATCAAAAGTCAGAATTCTGAAAATTAAGCGAGTGAGTGACTTTCGACACTATTTTGGCTCACGTGACAAAATGTTTGGACACCTCTGGTTTGACGGGATCCAACTGTTGGAAAGTACTATAACCGAAATCTTTATTTAATAAGAAAAGTTTACATAATTATTGTAAAATAGAGAAAAAAATTGTAACTGAGAAAGATTAAATGAATTATAATTGTTAAAAATGTTTTATTGGCACTGGTGGCTTTTAGTCATTAGAAGTTGGACAGGAAGAAGGTTTGGGAATCGAACCTGGGACAGCTGCATCTCATTTTACCTTAGACTCCGTTTATTGTGCATTTCCTCTATTAATGAGATATATATAAATATTTTTATATCTGCTTCAACCTGTGGAAACAATGCCTCCAGTTATCAGGCGACGGGAAACAACATGTCACAAACAACGTCAGTCTTTGAGAATGTGGCGCTACTTCGCCCTTCCAGTCATTTACATTATAATATGCTGCTTTTTATTTAGAGGTAGGTAGGAATTGCTAACTTTAATGCTAACTGACCGTAGGTTGGAAGTTCAATCCTCCTCTCTGTGAAAAAGATGCAGCACAATATTTTTAGTCAATATTTCCCCAAGACAATAAGACTGTAGGAAAAATAAGTCTCATCTCATAATCAGTGGCGCTTCCAGAAAATTTTAACAGGGTGGTCAGACCGGGGCAGTAAAAATTTTAGGGGTGTAGAGGGAAAAAAATTACAATTTTGTTTATTTATTTGGTTTTACATTTATGTTTTGAATGAAGAAGATGACTTCTCTATAGCTTGAAAATGATTCTGTGGGTTGGCCGGTATTTTCCCAGAGGGGCCCATGGCTCCTCCTGGCCCCCCGTTGGAGGCGCCACTGCTCAAAATGTGTTTCTGAATGTGCAGAGCAGTTGGTTCCTTAAATAAAAGTATATGTTGTACTGCAATTTGCTGCTGATGTAATGATGTAATTTAAAGTCTAACAGATCTCAGCATGAAAAATTGGTAATAAGTGAATATGAGGCCATCAGTGTTCAGCCTGATATTCAGCTGAGCGATTCTGCCACACAGTCTGACTTTAAAAGCCTCCATAAGCACAAGGAACCTGTGAAATATGTGAACATTACATCTGTTAGAAGGAGCCTAGTTCCTCATACTGGGCTCATCTCTAACAGCAGGAGTAAAATCACCAGGTTCTCCAGCCAGGGCGGGTTTAATGAAACCACATGTCGGGTTTCTAAGCCTCAGGTTCTGACCGTACCGATGTGTAGAGGTAGCCCTCGCTGTTCATGGCGACGTAGAGCCCCGTCTTGGTGCTCTGGATGGCCACTATCCTGAGTCCCACAGGAATCAAGTTGAACTGCACTGCAGGACATGAAAACAACAAACAGCGTTAGAAAAAAAATTCATTCACAAGTTCATCCAATGAAGGCGAGAACAAAACGAAACAAAAGGAGTAAAAAAATGAACCCCTGGTGCAGACAGGCTGAATCTGCTGGAACCGGACGGCCGCTGCAGAGAGAGATACTTCAACTGAAGCTTTGCAAACTCAATAAATTACAAAGCGACATCGTGTGAGTCTGCTGAAAACTGATTGTATCTTTACTGACACAGTTAAACTGAGTCGGTGATGCAGTTTACTGGATCCCCTCTTCAGGAGGCCTGGATTTATTACAGCTCCACAGATAAACCCCAAAATTCAGTCAGAAGATAGAAAAAACATTCAGGAAACTACCAGCAGTAGTAGCAGTCACACATCCTTAAAGAATAGAATAGATCACAACAGTAGAGAAAAGAGCTGAAAAATTAAACAAAATGTCACAATGAAGACGACAGCAGTTGCCCTCTTTATGTGTTCAGACACTTTACTTGTGTTTGACATTAATTTTCTTTTCTTTTATTGAATTTTGCTCCAGATTTTGGTGTTTCTAAACTTTAGCATCTATCTGTGTAGCCATGATGTCACATCCGGCTACACAGATCGAAGACCTTTGTTATTTTCACATCTGCAAAGTTTAAGTCCTCAGAAGGCGATCCTAACAGGAAGTGACACAGCCGGCTGAGTGATGTTGACATTTACAGCCTCCAGCTGCTCTGTCATAATGTTATGACGACCAGACTCCACCATAAAACACATCACAATAAAAATTAGATAGATAAAAACTTTAATGCTGTGCTGCTGCACTTTTCTCTTCCACATTTTCTGGCTGGGAAGGAAACGTCTAACTTTCTGAGAAAGTTATTCCTGGATCAGGATGGACCTGCAAATGTTTTATAGTCATAATCCACATAAATAAAACACAAAATACTCCAAATAACATATTGGAAACTATTCAAACTGGTCTGTTTAACTGTTGGTGATTTTATACTTTATTTAATATTGTTATTTTTAATCAAAATACTAATGAGAATCTGATAATATTCAATCATTTATCTAGACAAACCAGCATTCTTCCACCTGATTATTATTATAAATAAAATGTTGCTGCTCATTTTATTGTTTTATGTCTCAAAACAATTTCCAAGTTCAGTTTATTAACTCAATCATTATCATTTAATGAAGAACTGCTCAGTTTGTGAGACACTCAACAGAGAAGAAGTGCAAAGGATTCACCTTAATGTTCATTTTCACACTTAACACAGTAAAACTTTTAAAACTATAAACATTGGCAACCTGTCAGCTTCTTAAGTTTACTTCTTTTCAAAAAATATATTACATTTTAACATTTTTTGTGCCAAATTTCCAATAATAATGCTTATATTTCAGCTTGTGAAGAAAAGTGCATAACAGTTTCCATTCACAGTAAGTAGGCTTAGTCTATTTACTGTGAATTTTATTCATTGCAGGAATGAAATTGTAAAGTAACTTTATGAGAACTCTACACCAAACTGTTAAAGTGAGGAATACTGAGCATCTTGTAAATTTATAGTTAATATCTGCTTTACAAATGAGAAAATGTTTATCAGTCAGGCATGAAAAAGAAAACAGTAAAAATCCTTCCACCCACTGAGAAATACTGTGTTACTCCATGCATATGCTCAGTCTGTGCCAATAAAGATTCACTAAACTCAGTTTACTGAATGGTTGAGGAAATTTTATAGAAACCTTTTGACCACTTGGTGTGCTCACCATGCTAAGTTTGTTTTAGTGAGAATGGGATACAGCAGCTTTAATGTCATGTACTTTGCACAAATTTATCAAATTGTTGAAAATCTATTTGAAAATGCTTTTTAGAATTATTATGTGGTTTTACTCAAGGCTACATTTATCCTCCATCCTTTCAAAGGAGCCAAAAAACAACAACAACAACCCCCCCCCCAGAAAAACAGGCAACTAAAAAAATGATATTTTGATTTTGAAGCACAGGGTTATTTTAGTCTCATGTTATTTTAACATTTTCACGGTAACATCAGCTGATGAGGCAGAGCCTCACCTGTCCACATAGAAAAATAATATAATGATGAAATTATTTATACTGCTATTTTCACCCTGTAGTTTGCACTACGAAGTACCTATTTTTCATTTAGCTTAACCAATTATTTGTTCTTCAAAATTGCTGAATTTTCGCATTTTCCTATTCAAATGCTCAGAAGCGAAGCCGGTGAGGCAGCAGGAAGGGATTGATCAACCTCTCGCTAACTGCAATGGCTGCTATTCTATGGGAGCATGCTCCTCCTGTCTGTACGTCGCCAACAAAATGGCTAAAAAACACTTAAAATATAAACTGATTTTCCATAATTTAGGTTATGTATATAATATACAGTGCTTTTTGTCACCAACTGTGTGACATCGACACAGTTGGTGCCATAGCAACTGACAACAACGACCCTAAAAAACAGAAATATTTCCCACACAAAGAGCAGAACATATATATATATATATAATTCTAGTTTGGTGTGCTCTTGGAGGCCCCCTGGTGGCATGGAGGTCCTAAGCAGCTACTTAACTCGCCAATATAATCAGGTTTCTATATTGAGAAAATTGCTTTTACCAACTGCTTTGGTTTTATTTGGGCCTCCACAGCAGAGTATCCATCTCTTTTTTCTTATGTGCCTCCCAGGAAAGAAAATAAGACGTGAACGAAAGGGGTTACTTATCTATTCACTAGTTACGATTTTTAAAACGACACACAAGGGAAATTTGAAAGTCTATTTCTTCAGAAGCTCTCTTCCACATTTCATGGTCTTAATCAACAGAAAGCACTTTATCGATTAGTTTAGTTACTCTCTAATGGAAGAGTCTGTAATATCCATCTGTAAATGAAAACTTAGTTATGTTGTTAAAACCTCATCAGCCGTAAATCTAAAACTTCTGGGAAGGTTACAGATGAAAGTTGAGTTATGAGACTGTCCAGTAAAGTTGTCAGCTCTGAATTTAAGAAAAGTTTTAAATTTAAACTGCAGGAACATTTGCATTAACAGAAAC